>NW_019154094.1:24319857-24440560 GCF_002288905.1 Enhydra lutris kenyoni | reverse complement strand
AAAGAAAAGAAAAGAAAAGAAAAGAAAAGAAAAGAAAAGAAAAGAAAAGAAAAGAAAAAGAGGCAGTACCAATGGCTAGGGACCTAATCAATACAGATATTAGTAATATATCAGAACTAGAGTTCAGAATGACAATTATCAAGGGGCTAGTTGAGCTTGAAAAAAGCAAGGAAGATGTCAAAGAATCCCTTTCTAGAGAAATAAAAGAACAAAATCTAACCAAGTTGAAAAAAAAATAGCTATTAACGAGGTGCAATAAAAATGGAGGCTCTTACTGCTAGGATAAATGAGGTAGAAGAGAGAATTAGTGATATAGAAGACCAAGTGACAGAGAATAAAGAAGCTAAGCAAAAGAGAGACAAACAACTACTGGACCACAAGGGGAAAATTTGAGAGATAAGTGATACCATAAGATGAAACAATATTAGAATAATTGGGATTCCAGAAAAAGAAGATAGAGAACAGAGAAAGGAACAGAAGAAAGAAACAGAAATAATATATAGTAACAGTCACCTTACAGGCAATATAATGGCACTAAATTCATATCTTTCAATAGTTACCCTGAACATAAATGGGCTAAATGCCCCAATCAAAAGACACAGGTATTTGAATGCATTAAAAAAAAAAAAAAAAAAAGACTCATTGGTGTGCTGGCTGCAAGAAACTCATTTTAGATCAAAGAGTCCTCCAGACTAAAAGTGAAGGGGTAGAAAATAATTTACCATGCTAATGGACAACAAAACAAAGCTGGGGTGGCAATCCTTCTATCAGATGAATTAGATTTTAAGCCAAATATTATAATAATAAGAGATGAGGAAGGACACTATAGCATACTGAAAGGTTCTGTACAACAAGAGCTAACAATTTTAAATACCTATGACCCTTACATGGGAGCAGCCGATTATGTAAACCAATTAATAACAAAATCAAAGAAACACATCAACAATAATACAATAATAGTAGGGGACGTTAACACCCCCCTTTACTGAAATGGACAGATCATCTAAGCAAAAGATCAACAAAGAAATAAAGGCCTTAAATGGCACAGTGGACCAGATGGACTTCACAGATATATTTAGAACATTCTATCCCAAAACAACAGAATACACATTCCTCTCTAGTGTACATGGAACATTCTCAAGAATATATCATATCCTGGATCACAACTCAAGTCTCAACCAGTACCAAAAGCTTGGGATCATTCCCTGCATATTTTCAGACCATAATGCTCTGAAACTAGAACTCAATCACAAAAAGAAAGTTGGAAAGAATTCAAATGCATGGAGGCCAAAGAGCATCCTACTAAAGAATGAATGGGTCAATCAGGAAATTAAAGAATTTTTAAAAATTCATGGAACAAATGAAAATGAAAACACAATTATTTAAAATCTTTGGGACACAGCAAAGGTGGTCCTGAGAGGAAAGTATATAGTCATACAAGTCTTTCACAAGAAACAAGAAAGGGCTCAAGCACACAGCCTAACACCATACCTAAAGGAGCTGGAGAAAGAACAGCAAAGAAAGCCTAAACCCAGCAGGAGAAGAGAAATAATAAAGAGCAGAGCAGAAATCAATGGAATAGAACCAAAAGAACAGTAGAACAAGTAAACAAAACTAGGACCTGGATCTTTGAAAGAATTAATAAGATTGATAAAGCCCTGGCCAGACTTATGAAAAAGAAAAGAGAAAAGAGCCAAATTAATAATATCATGGATGAAAGAGGAGAGATCGCAACCAACACGAAAAGAATACAAACAATTGTAAGAACATATGATGAGCAACTACATGACAGCAAATTTGACAATCTGGAAGAAATGGATGTATTCCTAGAGCCATAGAAACTACCAAAACTAAACCAGGAAGAAATATAAAACCTGAACAGACCCATAACCAGTAAGAAGATTGAAGAAGGATAAAAAAATCTCTCAACAAACAAGAAACCAGGGCCAGATGGCTTTCCAGGGGAATTCTAACAAACATTTAAAGAATACTTATTCTCCTGAAACTTTTCCAAAAAATAGAAATGGAAGGAAAACTTCTAAACTCTTTTTATGAGGCCAGCATTACCTTGATCCCAAAACCAGACAAAGACCCCATCAAAAAGGAGAATTACAGACCAATATCCTTGATGAACATGGATGAAAAATTCTAACCAAAATACTAGTCAATAGGATCCAACAGTACATTAAAAGAATTATTTACCACGACCAAGTGGGATTTATTCCTGGGCTGCAAGGTTGATTCAACAACCACAAATCAATCAATATGATACAATACCTTAATATAAGAAATAATAAGAACCATATGATACTCTCAATAGATGCTGAAAAAGCATTTGACAAAGTACAGCATACTTTTTTTTTAAAGATTTTATTTATTTATTTGAGAGTGAGAGAGAATATGAGAGAGAGCATGAGAGGAGAGAGGTCAGCAGGAGAAGCAGAATCCCTGCTGAGCAGGGAGCCTGATGTGGGACTCGATACCGGGACTCCAGGATCATGACTTGAGCTGAAGGCAGTTGCTTAACCAACTGAGCCACCCAGATGCCCAGTACAACATCTTTTCTTCATCAAAACTCTTCACAGTGTAGGGATAGAGGGTACATACCTCTATATCATCAAAGCCATCTATGAAAAACCCACAGCAAATATCATTCTCAGTGGGGAAATACTGGGAGCTTTTCTCCTAAGGTCAGGAACGCGGCAGGGTTGTCTATTATCACCATTGCTATTCAGCATTATACTAGCAGTCCTAGCCTCAGCAATCAGACAACAAAAGGAAATAAAAGTCATCTGAATTGGGAAAGAAAAAGTCAAACTCTTGCTCTTTGCAGATGATATGATTCTTTATGTAGAAAACCCAAAAGACTCCACTCCAAAACTGCCAGAACTCATAGAGGAATTCAGTAAAGTGTCAGGATATAAAATCAATGCACATAAACCAGTTGCATTTCTATACACCAACAGCAAGACAGAAGAAGGAGAAATTAAGGAGTCAATCCCATTTACAATTGCACCCAAAACTGTAAAACACCTAGGAATAAACCTAACCAAAGAGGCAAAGAATCTGTACTCAGAAAACTATAAGGTACTCATGAAAGAAATTGAGGAAAATACAAAGAAATGGAAAAATGTTCCATGCTCATGGATTGGAAGAAAAAATATTGTGAAAATGTTTATGCTACCTAAAGCAATCTACACATTTAGCACAATCCCTATCAAAATACCATCAATTTTTTTTGAAGAAATGGAACAAATAATCCTAAAATTTATATGGAACCAGAAAAGTCCCCAAGTAGCCAGAGGAATGTTGAAAAAGAAAGCCAAAGTTGGTGGCATCACAATTCCAGACTTCAAATTCTATTACAAAGCTGTCATCATCAAGACAGTATGGTACTGGCACAAAAACAGACACAGAGATCAATGGAACAGAGTAGAGAGCCCAGAAATGGACCCTCATCTCTATCGTCAACTGATCTTCAACAAAGCAGAAAAGAATGTCCAATGGAATAAAGACAGTCTCTTCAACAAATGGTGTTGGGAAAATTGGACAGCCACATGCAAAAGAATGAAACTGGACCATTTCCTTACATCATACACAAAAATAGACTCAAAACAGATGAAAGACCTCAATGTGAGACAAGAATTCATCAGAGTCCTTGAGGAGAACACAGCCAGCAACCTCTTCGACCTCAGCTGCAGCAACTTCTTCCTAGAAACATCAACAAAGGCAAGGGAAGCAAGAGCACAAATGAACTATTGGGACTTCATCAAGATCCAAAACTTTTGCCCAGCAAAGGAAACAGACAACAGAACCAAAACACAACTGGCGGAATCGGAGAAGATATTTGCAAACTACATATCAGATAAAGGGCTAGTATCCAAATTCTATAAAGAACTCAACAGCCAAAGAACAAATAATCCACAAGAAATTGGCAGAGAACATGAACAGACATTTCTGCAAAGAAGACATCCAAATGGCCAACAGACATGAAAAAGTGTTCCACATCACTTGGCATCAGGGAAATACAAATCAAAACCACAATGAGACACCAGTCAGAATGGCTAAAATTAACAAGTCAGGAAATGACAGATGTTGGCGAGGATGTGGAGAAAGGGGAACCCTCCTACATTGTTGGTGGAAATGCAAGCTGGTGCAGCCACTCTGGAAAACAGTATGGAGGTTCCTCAAAAAGTTGAAAATAGAGCTACCCTACAACCAAGCAACCTGAATACTGGGTATTTACCCCAAAGATACAAATGTAGTGACCCGAAGGGGCATGTGCACCCGAATGTTTATAGCAGCAATGTCCACAATAGCCAAACTATGGAAAGAGCCTAGATGTCCATCAACAGATGAATGGATACAGAAGATGTGGTATATATACACAATGGAATACTATGCAGCCATCAAAAGAAATGAATTCTTGCCATTTGCAATGATGTGGATGGAACTAGAGGCTATTAAGCTAAGCAAAATAAGTCAATTAGAAAAAGACAATTATCATCTGATCTCTCTGATATGAGGAATTTGAGAGGCAGGGTGTGTTGTTATGGGGGGTAGGGAGGGAAGAAAATTAAACAAGATGGAATCAAGAGGGAGACAAACCATAAGAGACTCTTAATCTTATGAAATGAACTGAGGGTTGCTGGGGTGGGTTGGGGGTAGGGGTGTAGGGATAGGGTGGTTGGGTTATGGACATTGGGGAGGATATGTGCTATGGTAAGTGCTGTGAAATGTATAAGCCTGATGATTCACAGAGCTGTACCCTGGGGACAAATAATACATTATATGTTTAAAATAAAATAAATAAAGTAAAATAATAAAATGAAATGAAATGAAATGAAATAAACCAAAATAAAATAAAATAAAAATGAAAAATAATGCACCTGTGAGGATAAAAACCATTAAAGGTGCTTCAAATCTATTCAACTTCATAACCAAATTAATAAGAAAGACAACAATTGGCACCTTGGAAGAGAATTTGAACAACTTAAGAACACAGCTCAGTGAGACTGATCCTGGCTTGTGGGCAGAGTTAGTGCCCATGGAAAGCAGGGCTGTGGCTAAGGTGGGCACATAAGGAAAGGCAACATGTTACAAGAGCTCAGCAAGTTTGATGGGAGGATGTTGGATATAGATATTTATTTTTAATTTTCTTTAAAATGAAATTGAACAAAAGAAAAGAAGAGAAAAGGAAAGGAAAAGAAACAGAATGGAATTGAAATCTCCTGTATGCAGAGCACAGAACTGAAGGCGTTTCCTTTCCCTCTTGAAGGTTACAATTGTTGCCATTGTTCCAGCTCCCCTTACCAAGAATAAAGCACCTATGACTCCAACATCATTTTCATGTTTAAACTGACCTTATTCCCTGTTTACAACTGCGTTTGAACTAATTAACATTGTGGGAACACATGTAGTAGCAGGACAGACCCTGTAGCTCATTTATCTTTATCATAAAAGTAATGATTTCTTTCATAATTATTGGAAGAATGAAATTCAGTCTGCCACCCAATTGAAATCACAATTTCATGCCACACTAATTCTATTTCTTGTTCAAAGCCCCATTTGAAGGCCACCTATACCAGCATGCTTTCTTACCTGATAGAGGATGAAGTGATCCTGTCTGCTCCTACAACCTTGTTACATCCTCTCCCTTTAAGTTATTTATTACAGTTGTCTTCTTTCATTGAGAGCAAAAATTAGGTTGTATTCATCTTTCCATAGGTCACTGTACCTCATCCAGAGCATGGCTATGGGAGGTGTTCGATAGAATGCTATAGCAAATGAATAAAATCTGAGATCCACATGATGTAATGAGCGTTGGGTGTTAGACACAACTGATAAATTATTGAACATTAGATCTGAAATTAATGATGTACTATATGTTGGCTAATTGAATATAAATTAAAAATTTTTTTAAAAAGGTAAATAAAATCTGAGATCTAGAAGCCACAATTCTCTGCTCAAATTCAATCTTGAATGATGAAAATTAGATGGTGATCCTGTCTCTCTATCCACCCACTCTTGCTTGCCCTTGAGAGACAACTGGTTGTAGAAAAACAGACAACAAAAATATAACACAATAATAACAATTATTGTTATATATAATAATTATTAATATATGAGTGAGCTAATGCACATTAAGCACTTAGATTCATGCCTTATTTCTAAAATTGTTGTGACAACAATTACATATAATAAATATTATTATTATTATTTTTAGATTTTACTTATTTATTTGTCAGAGAGAGAGAGAGAGAGAGAGCGTGCACAAGTAAGCAGAGCGGAGGCAGAGGCAGAGAAACAGGCTCCCCACTGAGCAAGGAGCCCGATGTGCGCAGACCCTCGGATCATAACCTGAGCCAAAGGCACCTGCTTAACTGACTGAGCCACCCAGGTGTCCCTATAAATAATAAATATTATTTACATGTTATGTAATAATTATTAGTAATAATTATTATTACAGCAATCTTAGAAAATAAGGTATGAAGCTAAGTGCATAATATGCATTAGCTCACTCAGAAACCATCCCAAATGTGAATGGCAATACCTCTGTTTTACAACTGAAGAAACTCATGCTCAGAGAGGCTAAATGACTACTCCAAGATGGCAGAGTCAAGATGAGGGATGGAGCTGGAAAGTCATGTGAATGTCAATGCCTCATCTGTAAAATCAAGACAAATATTTTCCCTGCAGACCTTACAGAACCATTGTGAAGTTGATGTAAGCTGCAAAAACCCTAAGAAAATATTAACTTCTTACATTTGCAAAGAACATTAGAGGCTTTTAAGGTGCTTTCCCATGCATCAAGCATTTAGAAAGCCCAAGGGGTCTCTGCAAATGTAAAGTATTATAAATCTCCTATGCTGTTTTTAATCCCTTACATGTTTTAGGCACTGCAAGGTAATAATAGTATCAACAACCAATATTAAAAAATGCTAAGCTTGGTGCTCAGAGCTTTACACAGATTGTCTTAATTTATACAGAAAAAAAAAGGTTAGTATCTTAATAACTTTATAAGTAAGAAAATATATGGAAATTAAGCAATTTGTATAATTCATTTTTAGTACATTAGCATGTTAGGATTTAAACTTATAACACTACTTAAAATAACTTATTTCATAACAGAATTCATCCAAGATGTCTTGATTATAACACTGTGTAGAATTCAATGTACGTGTACTCATCACTGATTACAATAACCTACAAGTACAGAATTTTGGGAGGAGATGCTTAAATTTTGAATAAATTGTGTCCTCTAAAGCATCACACACAAGATATACTTAGCTAGATTCTCTTGAAAAATTCTGTGCATGTCAATCATTTCCATTCAGGAATGCCTCAATTTGCCCAACAGCTATGATACTGTAGAATTATATATTTGCAAGTAAAATATCTGTAAATCAAATCACATTGTGAATGGGCTGGGTAGAGAAGTTCATCTTTAAACCACTACTTAAATTAGGAATTTAATCAAATAATAACAAAACTGTAGATTACTCTTCTAAGCTGTACCATAAGTTAATATCATTATGTACCAAATTTTCTCAAAGATAATAAATGGTTTTTTTACTAATAGATTTTTTAACCAGTGTCAGATTTACAGGAATACTGAGCAGACAGTACAGAAAATTCCCACATCTTCTCCCCAGCCAGCTCTGTACACAGTTACCGCTACTGTTCATACTTTACAATAATATGGCACATTTGTCATAATTATAAAACAAATCCTAATGTGTTATTATTAACTAGATCCCATATTTTATTCATATTTCCTCAATTTTACCTAATGTCCTTTTCTGTTTCAGGAATCCCACCCAGGCTACCATATTACACTTAGTTCTCTTATCTCTTTGGGCTTCTCTTGACTGGGACAGTGTCTCAGACATTCTTCATTTTGATGACCTTGATAGTTTGAAGAGCACTAGCAATGTATTTTGCAGAATGGTCCTCTACCCGGTTTGTCAGATATGTTACTCACAATTCCACTGAGGATACAAATTTTGGAGAGAAAGGCCACAGAGACAAAGTGTTGCTCCCATTACATTATACTCAGTGTACATATGATCCACATGATTTATGGCTATTGATATTGACCTTGAAAACCTGGTTGAAGCAGTGTTTGTCAGGTTTCTACACTGTAAATTTACTCTTTTTTCCCCATCTTTCCTTACAGTACTTTTGGAAGAAAATCATGATGCACAGCTCACAAAGAATAGGGAGTTTGGGTTCCCTTTCTTTAAGGTGTAATACCTACATAACCTATTTGAAATTCTTCTGCATAGGAGACTTACCTATTCTCTCTCTACTTATTAATTTAACTATCTTATTCTTCATGAATATTTATTTTATACTCTGAGTTATAATCCAGTGCTATATTATTTATTTTCTTGCTCAAATTTTTCTAGCATTGGTCATTGCGAGCTCTTGTAGTAAGCTCCTGTTTTCCTTTCACATACCACCATCAATATGGTATGTATTTTTCTGACCCCTTGCTTACTTTCTGGGGTACAAGATGCTTCAGGCTCATCTTGTATATTTTCCCCTCCTGGCTTATAATCAGCCAAATCACCAAGGAGCCTTTGTTACTTTTATGATAAAATGGCATTAAAAGCCAAGATCTGCCTGCTAAGTGTGCTCATTGTTACTGAGGTGTCATTTCTTTTAGGCCTTCTCAGTTTACAGAGCAAAGAAATATATGTATATACATTAACCCATGTATACACACATATCTATAAAGGTTTCCATATGTAACAATTTGTATCTACATTAAGTTCAACAGAGTTTCTTTCTGATGTCTCCAACTTTAATCCATTATCACATTGATCATTCTAAGCTCCTCCCCTAGTTATCCGTACATCCCCACTCCAGCCATGAAAAATCTGGCTTCCATTATTTGACTTAATTGTTCCTCTTCAATATAAATGTATAACAGTATCAGAATTATTAACCAGAATCTCGTGATACAATGGCATCAAGTGAAGTACAGCGCTTTTGTGCAGTTCCCTTTGTGTGATTCCTTTGCCTCTAGTCATCCAAACTATTCGTCTCCAAAGTTACTTAGACTAGCATCTTTTACTCCCTCCACCTCAATAAGGTTACCTCACACTTTGTAATACATTTAGATTTTCTTGTCAAATCTTCAGTGTTCCCCGGGTCCCCTGACTTCCTAAATTATATTTTAAATTTATATATATTACAGTCATTCTTTATGTTGTAAAGTTCTATGGCTCTTGAAAAAAGCATAATGTCATGTATCCAGAACTACAATATCTTACAGAATAATTTCATAGCCCCCAAATCCCCTGTGCTTTAGCTGTTCTTCCCTTTTCCCCAAACCCTATCAATCACTGATCTTTTGTCTCTATAGTTTCATTGTATCTAAGGATGTCATAATTGGAATCATACAATATATAGCTTTTTCAGACACTTTTTTCATGTATCAAAAATGCATTTAAGTTTCTTTCCATGACTCATTTCTTTTTTATTGCCAAATAATATTCCATTGTAAAAATAATAATAATAATAATAATAATATTCCATTGTAGGAATGTACATTCTCACGGTTTATTCCTTTATCTACTGAAGCACATTTGGTTGCTTCCAGTTTTTGATACTAGGAATAAACCACCTATAAACATTTGTATGCTGGTTTTTGTATATACATATATTTTTAAGTTAACTAGGTTTCAACTTAATTAGGAGCACAGTTGCAGATTATATGGTAAGAATGTGTTTCACTTTGTAAGAAACTGACAAAGTATCTTACAAATTGGCTATATCATTTCACCTTCTTACTGGTAATGCATGAGAGCTCCTACTGGTCTGAATTCTTAATGGTATTCAGTATTGCCAGTCTTCTGGAGTTTAGCCATTATAATATATATATAGGAAAGAGATCTCTTTGTTGTTTTAGTTTACTATTCCCTAATAACATATGATGTATGAGCATTTTTCATATGCTTATTTACCATTTGTATATCTTATGGTGAACTGCCTGTTCAGATCTTTTGCCTACTAATAGAGTTCTTTCTGTATTTGGGATACCTATTTTTAAAAATATATGTTTTAAAAATATCTTATCCCAATCTGTCCCTTTTCATTAACTTAAAAAATAATCATTTACAAAGAAGTAGCTTTTAAATCGAGTAAGATACAAGGTACAAATTTTTCTTTCAGAGATCATGATTTTGATACTATATCTAAAAACCTCATTGCCATAGATTTTCTCCTATGTTATCCTCTAAAATTTTTAGCATTTTAGTATTACATTTAGACTTCTGATCCATTTCTTCCACCGGTGTTTCTGTGTTTTTGTGTTTGTCCTGATAGTATATAAATCTTACACTTGGGGTTCTTTTTGACAAGGTTCTTCCTTTATTTGCATATATAAATATATTTTCTTTTGTTATATACTTTTATCATTTTGAGTTAATTTTTGTGAGAAGAATAAGGTCTGTGTCTAAATTCATTTTTTACGTACAGTTGCCTAACTTTTCAATGGACATTTATTTTAAAAATTCTCCTTTCTCATATTGTACAGGTTCAGTTAACTGTATTTGCTGGGGTCTTTGTCTGGGCTCTTCTGTCCCATTGATCTGTTTGTCTACTCTTTTACCACTATCACACTGTCTTTATTACTGCAGTTTTATAGTACTTCTTAAAGTCAGATAGTGTCATTCGCCAAACTATACTCTTTTTTGTTTTGGTATTGTATTGGCTATTCTAGGTCTTTTACATTTCCATGTAAACTGTAGAATCAGTTTGCCAATATCCACAAAATAGCTTGCTAGGAATTGATTGGGATTTCCTTGAATCTACAAAAGACTTTGGAACAATTGATTTCTTGGCAATATTAAGTCTTCCTATCCAGGAACATAAATTATCTCTATATTTATTTAGGTCTCTTTTCCTTTCCTATATTAGAGTTTTATAGTTTTCCATATATAACATAGATCTCATATTTTGTTCGGTTTCTATCTACTATTTCTATTTTGCTGCAAATATATAATGTCTAATTTTTCAATTTTCATAATTTTAAAATTTCATAATATTTTCAATTTCAATTTTCCATTGTTCATTGCTGGTATATACAATAGTAATTGACTTATGCATATTAATCTTGTATCTTACACCTTTGCTATAATCACTTATTAGTTCCCAGGGGGTGGGGGTGGTTGTTGGTGGTGAATCTTGGAAATTTTCTAAATAGACATGTTCATGTGTTATCTGCAAATTTATTTTATAGAGACAAAGTTATTTTTTTCTTCCCAATTTTTATACATTTTATTTCCTTTTCCTGTGTTATTGCACTGGCTAGGATTACCAGCAGGCTTTAAATAAGAGTGTCAGGAGGGAATATTTTTCCATTGCTCCTGATCATAGAAGGAAAGCATCCAGTTTCTCACAATTAAGTTGAGGATAGCTGTATTTTTTTGTATGTTCTACATCAAGTAGAGGATGCCCCTCTCTATTCTTAGTTTTCTAAAAGTTTTTAACAAAAATGGATGTTGAGGGGCACCTGGGTGGCTCAGTGGGTTAAAGCCTCTGCCTTCAGCTCAGGTCATGCTCCCGAGATCCTGGGATCGAGCCCTGCATTGGGCTCTCTGCTCAGCAGGGAGCCTGCTTCTCCCTCTCTCTCTGCCTACTTGTGATCTCTGTCTGTCAAATAAATAAATAAAATCTTAAAAAAAAAAGGAGCTTGAATTTTGTCAAATGTTTTTTCTGCATCAATTAATTATGGTTTTTCATTAGTTGGTTAATGTGATGAATCACATTAGTTGATTTTGAATTTTGAGTGATGGGCCAGTCTTGCATACCTGAAATAAATGCCACATATCATGAAATAAAATTATTTTTCTGCATTGTTGGACTTAATTTGCATATGTTGTTGAGAATTTTTGAATCTAAAAATTGTTCATAATGTTCATAATGTATATTTGACTGTAATTTTCATTACTTGTAATATCTTTCTCCAGTCTTGGTATTGGGATATCAGGGATATGCTTAGAATAGTCTTGCCTCATCAAATAAATTAGAAAGTGTATTCTGTGCTTGGTTTTTTTGGAGGATATTATAGAGAACTTGTAACATTTCTTCCTTAATTGTTTGGCAGAATTCACTAGGAAGCCATTTGAGCCTGGTACTTTCTTTTTTGAAACGTTATTAATTATTTATAAATTTCTTTAGTAGATACAGATTTAGATAATCTGTCATTCTTTCCATGAATACTGATGGTTATGTCTTCCAAGGAATTAGTTTATTTAAATTATCAAATTTGTCAGCACAGATTTGTTTGCAATATTTATTATCCTTTTAACACCCATGGTATCAAAAGTGATGACCCATCTTTCCTTTCTGATATTAGTAATTTGTGTCTTCCTTCTTTTTTTCTTGGTTAGCATGGCTATGGTTTATTATTGATCATTTCCAAGACCAGATTTTTGTTTCATTTATTTTCTCTACTTACTTCCTGTTTTTAACTATATTGATTGCTTATGTCCTTTTATCTGCTTATTTTAAGCTTAATTGCTCTTCTTTCTCTACTTTCCTAAGGTATAAGTTTAGTTGATTGATTTCTTCCTTTCTAACATACACATTTGATGCTGTAATTTTTGCTCTAAGCGCTGCTTTCACAGTATCCCACAAATTTGGTAAGTTGTATAATACATTTCATTTACTTCAAAATATTCATATATTTTTCTTGAAACTTCTTTGATCTACGTGTTATTTAAAAATATGTGGTTTAGATTCTTTTCTGTTCTGTTTTTTTGTTTATTTTTTTTAATTTAAATTCAATTAATTAATATATAATGCATTATTGGTTTCAGAGATAGAGGTCAGTGGTTCATTAGTCTTATATAATACCCAGTGCTCACATCACATGCCCTCTTCAATGTGTATCACCCAGTTACTCCATCCCCCCACCTCCTTCCCCTCCAGCAACCCTCAATTTGTTTCCGATGTTTAAGAGTCTCTTAGGGTGGGGCACCTGGGTGGCTCAGTAGGTTCAGCCACTGCCTTCAGCTCAGGTCATGATCTCAGGATCCTGGGATCGAGTCTCCCATTGGGCTCTCTGCTCAGCAGGGAGCCTGCTTCCCTCTCTCTCTCTGCCTACCTCTCTACTTGTGATCTCTCTGTCAAATAAATAAATAAAATCTTAAAAAAAAAAAAAAGAGTCTCTTAGGGTTTGTCTTACTCTCTGGTTTCATCTTATTTTATTTTGTGGCTTGGGACCTAAATATTTTGGGATTTTCCAGCTTTCTTTCTTTTACTAATTTCTAGTTCATACCTTTGTAGTCAAATCCCACACCCCGAGGTCAAATAATGTTCTTGTAAAGTTGAAAATTAAGCCTTTGTTATGGAGAATGCCCTGGGGTATATCAAAAAGAGTTCCACCTGAGCAAAATATGAGAGTTTTTCCTAGATCATCACCACGAAAATATGGTGAGCTTCCTCCAGGTAAAATCTATGAGAGTGTGAGAATTTCCTTAAGATTTGGCCCCCTAAAGTTTCAATTGAGTCCACACTCAGCTTTCAGCAATTCATTCCTACCAGTTCTTCACTCTAGTGTCTTCTGCTCCAGGTAAATTGATCTTGGTTGTGATTCCCTGTATTTCCTTGTCTCTCCAGACTTTGAGAATATGATCTGCCTTAAACTCAATACTCTGATTGATTTTCGTTTTGTTCTTTTTCTTGTTGTAAGGATGGGAGTGGTTGACAAGTGACTGTTGAGCCCTTGGCATATTAGACCTGAAACTAGAACTTCTTACATTACTTTCTTAAAGCACCCATTTTTTATTCTTTTTGGAATTTTTTTTTTTATATTTCTGATCCCAACTCACATAGCTCTTGATAGTTAGTAAGATTTAGTGAGAATGCCCTGAAATTATACTTAGGTTTCTTTTAGCTCCATTATTCTAAAATTTAATCATTCACAAGTCTATGAAAAACTTATTAGAATTGAGAATGCTGAAGTTGAAGAAACTAAGTAACTTTCCTTCAGTTACACAGCTAGTTAATACCAGAGAAAAGGCTAGTATCTCTAGGGTCCTCTGCATTCATTGTTTCTGCACACTTCACTGTATAATGTATAATTTCTCTCTATAATATCCCTTCAAAACAACATAATTTAAAAAGACTGCAAACCTAGTGTAGTTTGTGTTTATACTTTATCTTGTCCCCCATCCCCCCAAAAAACTTTATAATTCTACACTATCTAATATCATACAAATTTACTTGGTCCCCTTCCTTGTAGATGCTATCAACTTATAATTAATCAATTATTTTAAGGCATTAAAAAGTAAATCTTTGCTACAATAAAAGTGAATATGATGAGCAATATAAAATCCCATTTCTCCATTAAAGGATTTTCTCTTTAAATACTCAGGGAGTCTGATTTTATCTCATTGGCTTTTAAATAATAAGTACTTCCTAAAATCCAATTGACTATTTGTTTAGTCTGTCATGAAAGAATATAGCTAAAATAATAAAAGATCATGGTGTAAGTGTCCATGCTGGATCTGTAGGCAGTGTTTAGACAGAACGCCAAAAAAAAGTTATGGAAAATAATGTGAATTAAGCTAGTAATGTGTCTTTGAAAAGGGAGTATGTTGATTTGGAGCCTCTCATTTGTATGTACCCCATTTCTCTATTGACAGCAAACATGTTCTTTTTAAGGCACCTAAAAGTCTGAACTCTTGAGAAGCTGTCCTCCAGAATCAATGTTGGTTTCATCTCCCACCCCTTCATAGACAGTCTTTCTTTGAAATCAATTCCTCTTTGGGGCTAATTGTTTAAAAGCCATGACTTCATTTCCAGGTTAAGTACATGTCTGTACCTCTCTAAGAATGGAAAGAAGAATACTAAACAGAAAGAAAAGAAAATCATCTTGTGAGAACTCTTCTCAATTTATTGAAAAATGTCTAGAATACTAAGGTATTTCCAAAGGCAAATTTTAGTGAGACAGATGTATAACAATATCCACAGGCTGAAGGGTCTTTCTTAGAAAAGCATCCTGTAGCTACTTTAACAAGAGTACTGGGTATGATCTATAATTCATGCAAGCATATTGAAGCTTTCTGCTGCCATCCAAGAAAGAGGGTTTTCAAAGCTACAGAGTGCAATAATCCAATATTCCTTGTAGAGAGTTCCATACATCTCATACAGATTTTACACTGGAGATCATTTCAATCCTGAAGTCCTCAAGAACACAATGTGATATTTTCAAAAAACACAGATTTATGCTACATGGTTTTTCTGCAGGCTTGGAGAACAGCCATTAGATATCACGCTGAGGATGTATTTCTAGTTTCCCTCATCAACATTACCGTGGTCACTACCAAATAAATGGGTGTCTAAATGCTTCAAGAACTTCATTTTTGTGTTCAATGTGTTTTTCAGTGGTAAAATGAGTTTGATGATCAGAGTATACTCTTGGTGGAAAGCAAAATGACCACGAGAATAATTCAAACATTTCTTTTAAAGTATGGGACTTAGGAAATGAGATCAACTTCTGCTGAATTATTTTGCAGGCCAAAACAGGTGAGCTTCCTAAAGGGGTTAAACTATTTGCCACTATCAGAAAGTGATAATGGTATAGTCAACCAGTAATAGGTAGTCATTGTAAGTTCTGAGTAATATTACAGTGCATTTGAAAACATGTCGTCAAAAAATAATAGTAATAATTAAAGCCATTTTTCAATGGACCAGTTTATGTAATTTAATCTTTAATCAAATTCAGTTATAGGAAATTCTCCAACAATAGTAATCTTCAAGTAGCCACCTACCTCCAATACTTCTCTCCTTTCTTTTATGAATTCTGCCAAATGGCATCAGTCTACTGCACAGCTACCATTTAACATGGCATCAAATTCATTCCCAAAATAGTGCCAGTAACTGGAGAAAGAAGATGCCCACAGTAAAACTGAGGAAAACTTTATAACCTAGGGCTACACTGCCACAAAGTACACATGGAAGAATGTTTGTTGAATAATGAAAAATATCAATAAATGAACAAACCAATCAACAGATGAATTAACTAATGAGTAAGTGAATTTTCCTCTGACTGGTTTGTTTTTCTTTCTTTTTTTTTAATTCCAAGACTACAAGTTTTTTGAAATAAGCTTTTTTATTATAGAATAGATTTAGATATAAAGAAAAGTTACAAAGATGGTATAGCCATTTCCATGTATTTCATATCCTTCCTCTATTGCTAATATCTTACATAAGGATGGTACATTTGTCACAATTAATGAACCAATACTGATGTGTTATTATTGACTAAATACCATACTTCATTCAGATTTCCTTAGTTTTTACTTAATATCCTTTTTCTGTTCTAGGATTTCATCTCAGATGTCACATTCCATGAAATTATTGTATCTCTTTAGGCTCCTTTTGGTTGGGATAATTTCTCGGCCAATTTGTAATGACCTTGAGTATTTTACAACATTTCATCACAACACAGCCAAGCCCATTTGTGCTCCATGTTCCAGAGACAAAGCTGTTTAGCTGTGACAGAGACAATATGGGTATGACCTGAAAAGCCAAGAATATTTACTATCTGGCTCTTTATAGATTAAGTTGGCTGACCTCTGACCTGGTCTCAAATGTTACACAGTGTCATTTCTGTTGACTCTATTCACTAGAGGTCAACCTCTAAGGCCCGCCCATGCTTGGGCAGGTTATCTTTATGGGTATCTTCTAAAGCACCCAGGGGTGAAGCCACTCAATACATATGCATTGAGAACACAATGAGGGTGCTGTTGGCTCAAGAAAGGTACAAGGATGCTGAGCTGACCCAAGCAGAGAACCCACTCTAGGTGAGAGAGTATGTTCCTAAGTCTCTGGACAGGTTAACTGAGTTGAGAAGATTCAGATGGTGCATTCTTTTTCCAACTTAGTTAACACCAGTGCCTACACCAGGGTGGTAAGAAGAGAACTTGCTCCTCTCCAAAATTATACCTATTGCTCAGGGGCACTTATGTTGAAGTCATTCTGACAGCCTTTACAATGCTCTAATTGAACTGCCTGGGAACAGAAGAATTGCTTCTTGCTACCGGAAAATAGTGGGGGGAATTACAAAATGGCATATCAGAAAAAATGCAACATATTCTCAGGCTTTTGAAATGTCAGACTTCTGGGCACCAATTTATCTGACTTACATTAAAGAGCTACAAATAGTCAACAACTCTTATTTGGCCATTTTTCACAATAAAAATACATTTCTACGTGCTATTTTAGCTCAATAATGATTGTACAGATCTATTTATTTTGCATTAAGTGTGTATGTGTTGTGGGGAGGGGCTGGTTCCCTAAGTAATACCTTGCCTTTGGCAATGTTGGGCAACGTAGGAGAATGTATTATATTAATCAGATTGGATCACTTGCTTAGTGAGAAGAATGTAATCTGAATTTTAGCAAAATACAGAGCATTCAAAATTCACATGAAAAAATAAGTAATCTCTGAGTTCCTTCTGGAACAGAAATATCTCACCATCATCTCTTCAGCTCTAGGGTAATTGAGAAAGCTGAGAGCCGTTATCATAATCTTGAAGAGATTTCTTTTGATTATATTATGCCCAGAGAGGCAGCTCACAAGGTGTGTTGGAAATGGTGGAGAGTCTTCCACTGCAGGAGAATAGCAGACTTCTGTTGACTGAGCATATTTCCCACGTTAGAAATGCATATGTAGGATCCTCTGAGAGAAATACTGGACAGCAGAACTTTATGAAACACAGGGAGATGTTGACAGAAATGGTATTTTTATCACCTGTATTTCAAGTGTTGATGTGAAGAGAAGATTTTTTTAACTACTTTCTTAAAACAAGCTCTTTATCTAAATGAGAGATTCAGATACATGTACCACTCAGAAAGCAAGCACAGTGTGGTGAGGACCTATCAGAGAGTAGATGCTCAACAAATACAAGCCCCTAACATTTATTTAGGGCTTATACATAGCAAGCAACATGTTGGATACACTACCCACATTCAGTCCTCACAATACTTTTATCAATTGTATAAGCTATTCTACTTATTTTAGAGGCAAGGAAATTAAGGCTTCATAAAGCCAGATAAATTGTTCAAGGTTACATGAATTTGATTTCAAAACCTGGTTCTGAGCTAAGGAAGTCTGATTCCAGAGCTTGTTATCTTAACGACTGTGTGTTACAACCAATGAATGGATGGATGAATCTTCAACAGTCTCTTTCTAAATGATGGATAACATTTATTGAGGACTTTCCTAGTGTCAACCATGAAATGTTGATATCCTCACAAGGAACCTATCAAATTTAGGAGTAGTTATTATTCCCTTATTTTACAGGTAATGGAATTGAAATTCAGAGAGGTTAAATCATTTTTCTGAAGTCATACAATCTAGAACTATTTGAATCTGTAGGTGGACATGGACAGTCCTCTAAAGCTGCAGAGCTAAACTGAGCAAGAGCTGGCATGATCTTATCTGCATTTAAAGAGATAACCAGGGCAGCAGTGTGGATGAGAATGAAACTTAAAACAGAGAAAAAAAAATTAGGAGGCTGTTTACATTTAGATAAGAGAGGCTGTAGAAATGATCTAAGGCAGGGCTTCTCAACCTTGGTACTATTAACATCTTGGGCTGGATAATTCTTTGTTGTGGGAGCCTGGGTGTTTTAGGATATTTAACAACACCCCTGGTCTCTACTCAATAGATGTCAGTAGTATCCCCCTTCAAGCTATTACCACAACCAAAGTTCCCACACATTGCCAAATGTCTCCCTGGAGGGCAAACTGCCCCTCATTGAAAACCAGTGACTTAAGACACTGATGGGTAAATGGAAAATGGGATATTTCAGAAATATGATCAACAAGACTAAGTAATCAAAAGGTAGAAGTGCTCAAACATGTGTCCAGATGTGTAATATCATCATGGTAATAGTCAAGTCAGTACTAAGCTCAAGGGTTCAGAACTCAGGGTCTGGATTTCATAGTCTTGGGTTTGAAACCCAGCTGTGCCACCTATTGCTGGGTGAACTTGGGCAAATTACTTACACTCTCTAGGTTTTAAACAGAAGAATCTAATAAGCAAATTTCATAACTGAAAAGCAGTTAATACTCAAAATATATAAAGAATTCATATAACAACCCAATTTAAAAATGGGCAGAGGATCTGAACAAATATGTTCCCGAAGAACACATACCAATGGCCAACAGACACATGAAAAGATGTTCAACATCACTAATATTTAGGAAAATGCAAACCAAAACCACAATGAGATAACATCTCTTACTGGCTAGATTAGTTATCATCAAAAAGACAAGAAATAAGTTTTGGCAAAGACGTGGAGAAAAGAGAACTTATGTATACTGCTGGTAAATTGGTGCAGACACAATGGAAAACAATATGGAGATTCATCAAAAAGTTAAAATAGAACTATCATACTATCCAGCTATTCTATACTTGGGTATTTATCTCAAGAACAAGAAAACACTAATTTGGAAAGACATATGCACCCCTATATTCATAGCAGCATTATTTACATTAGCCAAGCTATGTAAATTATCTAAATGCCCATCTATGGATGAACAGATAAAGCAGAAATGGTATAGGAACACAATGGAATAGTATGCAGTCATAAAAAGAACAAACCTTGTCATTTGTGACTACATGGATAGGCACTGAGGCTACTATGTTAAGTGAAATAAATCAGAAGGAGAAAAACACAAGCAGTATGACTTCATTTGTATGTGGAATCTGAACAAAACAAGTGAACAAGCAAAACAATGGCAAATTTATAGACATAAGAACAAATTGGTGGATAGCAGAAGGGAAGGGGATGGGAGACGGTGAAATGTGTGCTAGATGGTAACTCAATTTTTCAGGTGGTCATTTTGTAATGAATAAAGATGTTGGATTATAATGTTGTATATCTGAAACTTATGTAATGTTATATGCCATTTTTATCTCAAAAAATAAATATTAATCATAGATAACTGATATATGATTGAGGATAGATAGATAGATAGATAGATAGAATGAATATCCAAGTAACATTTACTTCAAAAAGTTGTTGGGAAGATTGAAACAGGATACCATGAATGAAGGGCTTAGCAGACTTTCTGGCTCTTAGTAAGTGCTCAATAAATGTTATTACTAGCCAGTAATAGAAATATAGGGAAGCTTCTTTAACCCCAGTTTGTGAAATTCATTGTTTGAGAGTTTAGTGAGTGGGCTCTATGAACTCTATAAACAATTTTACAATATATGATGTATTTACCAACTCATTAAAGTTAAATTGAAAAAAGAATATGTAACTGAATATTTGGTTTGATGCTAATTTGAATGTCTGGTATATATGTATGTATACATGTGTGTGATTCTGTGTTCCTAGGTGTATTTGTATGTGTACATGTATACATATACTAATTAGGTAATCGGAATCACACCAAAATATTAATACCAGTTAATCCAAATTAGATGGTAAGATTATGGGTTAATTTAATTTTTTCTATTTTTCTATTATCTTTTACTTTTTCTGTAATGAATAACTACAACTTTTGTAAATAGGGCACAAAAGTAAGTTGTCTAAAATGTCTTCCCTTAAGATATATTGATTAAGAGGATACAGGTACCCTGTACCAGGCACTGTGCTAGAAACTGAGAATATAATAATTAGAACTCCCCACATACACAGACATACACATACATATACACAAGAATAACAAAAACCTCAGTAAACCAAATGTGCCTACCAGAAAGCTAGAATTTGAAAAAAACAAGTTCAAATATAGCAGTGATACTCCAAAAGCAATGAAGATGGTGGCTTTTGTCAAACATCCTAATTATGTTCTTAAGTCTGATCGAAGATCCAAAGGAATTTTCTAATTTTCCTATTTTGCAAGTGGTTCAGTAGAAAACGCCATCGTCCTTTTGTGTTTAAAATTTTGCTTCCCTTATTCAGTAATTCCTATCCTCAGGGAATATAATGCAATTTTGCAATGTCCAAACCAGCCTTGAGTCTGATTAGTAGGGATAGCTCCCCTGAAAACTATAATTTTCCACAGAGAGACTGATTTCAGTAACAATGGTTTTCTTTCGACAGTGTGTAAGGGGTTTTCTATTTAGAAATAAAAATCCTTGCCTCCCTGCACATTTAGGGAAATTCAAAACAGTATGCTTTTTTCTGAGTTGCCAAGGATTAATGAAAACAACAATTTGGGCCTCAGGAAAATTCTTCAACATTCTATTTAAGTTGGGAGTGCCTGTGTTCCACTCATTGTAACAAGATTCTGGCTTAAAGTTGTCACTCTCAGTTTCAGCTGGTGTCTGGGTGGAAAGTAATGGAGATGATCAATTAAGGGCATGCACTCTACCTTCTGTATCCTTTTTAATTAAGTACGTACTGAAATGATGGACGTTATAGAGTTGACAGCATCGCCACTCTATGTCTGCCCCTCGTCATTCTTCCTCACCGCTGTTTTTCTAGAATTAGGCTTCGTGTTCTGTCATCTCAAATATTTTAATACTTTACTGATCTTGAACGTGTTTAGCCATAGGAGGACAGCAGTAAAATAAAACTTTATAGCCAACAAAGTCCTTTATACCTAAACTTTACTGCACATTTTATATTTTGTTTAACAACACATGGCTCCTTGAGACTCTGAAGCTTCCTCAGTTCCAGTTTGTTTGTTTTCTTTTATTCCTGGAGAGTTGTTTCCATTATCAGGATAGAAAGAATTTCTGATAATTGGCTGGACTGGCTGAAATTTTATGGGGCAGGGGCTTCTTTCTCCAAAAGTGTTAAGACAACCTCAATGCTGAGAAAAATGGCCTTCTTTCATCTTTGCTCCCAAAATATGTACATTTTCCATTATTCAGAGTGACCATGGACTCCCAATCTTTCTCAATATGATGAAGATTTCATTCCATTTCAACCAAGTCAGGAAAACAGTCAACTGATAAAACTGAAGGACGCCCACTGACTCGTGGAGTAGTTGATACGTATTTCCAGCAACAGATTTTCTTGTGAGCTATAGTCTGTGAAAGTGTTACTTTATAACAGTGACAAAACTATTTTATGTAGTGAAAAATCTTTTAAGTAACACAATCTTCATTACTTCATTTGCCAAGTTGGCATGGGTGGCCCCAGAAATAATGGAAGAATTTTTAATATGAGGTAAAATGTTAAAGTAGTTTTTATTTTTCCCCGATTGAACGAAATGACTGGCTTAGGGTCTTGGCTGCTGTTGTTGTGTGTGGGAATGAAAAACAAAAAACAAAACAAACAAACAAAAAAAGCTCTAGATTTTCCAGATAGGTTGCAGAAAGAATTGACATCCCAAAAGAGTATAATGTAATAGAAACACCTTTGTACTGGCTTTACTTCTCACTTCTGATACTCTTATTCAGAAGGCCACAAAAGCCAAGCTATTCAGTTACCCCATTACCTTTATAGAATGGATAGAATTTCATTTCTGAAGACTTTCCTTACTCTGATTTTCTATATAAAATTTTCTCAATAAAATACATTAACCTGATTTGATCCCAACCATACCGTTATCAAAATGTCATTTACCGTTCTCTCATTCATATCTCCTACTCAGATTTATTAAACAACCAATACTCATTTAGACCTTGATGTCCTGACTTTGTCTTCACCACGAATATTTCCTCACAGGGTATATTTCAGGATATTCTTGGGAGAAAGGGTTAAGGAGAATGCTAACTGGCATACAGAAATAAACCACTGATCTCCTTGGTCTTACTGAGCTCTTGACCTATTTTCTTGTCTGAATAGCGAGGAAAGAAATTCAAAAGCCTTTAACCCTCTTCATACTTAGAAACAGCATCTAAAAATATCACATCTGATAGATCCTCACCACCTCTTCTTATCTCCAAGGATGAGCTCACTGAGTCTTAGAATGAGAGCAGTGTTAGAGGGGTCACCATTTCTAGATGCTAACTTCAGATTTGCAGAACTCTTGGGCAATTGCTGACAGATGCTGCATCTTCTGTGGGGCTATCTTAAGAACTGAAATGGATCAGAAAGAGGGGACTTTAGTTCTTGGATTTTTTTAAAGACCGGTTTCTCCAGAAAACCTTGTGGTCAGGAAGAATATTCCATTGTCTGCCTTTCTTGGATTCGATTTAAATGTATTTTTTTCCAGTCTGTCTTCTACGGAGATGGAGATGCCTCATGTACCCCTATGAACAGCCTTTTTTCCCCTTGAATATGGTTGTTAGGGTGCCCTTCAACTATCATTACTGTAAGCCATGTATCCTCTGTGATAAACATAATTAAAAACTGCTCCAGGGTCTTCTTAAAGTAATGTGAGATTTTTACATTTTTATGCCTGGTGTGGGTGATGTTAAAGTAAGTGGTACTGGGATGGGAAGGCAGGAGGGATGTCAAAAGAGACCCTCCATCCTTAGCACTCCCTTGATGGAAATGACAGCCTTATTTGTTTTGTTAACCAGTGCATAATTAAAAGTCAATATTCAAGATCATAATAAAAATCTGTATAACTACTCATGTTATGAGACTGAGGCTTAGAAGGAAAATCCATTAAAACACAGCCATGTGTAATTTACAAGAAATCAGTAATAAAATGTTTGCTCTCGACATTATCTGCAAAATGGTCTGTATATTACCAGAATAAATCCATATTACTTGGAGGCTGCAGATAAACATCCATAGGCAAAGTTCACATTGAGGTTATCTGCCTCATGCTCTGAAATGGGGAGTGCTATTTAGAGGAAATAAATTGTGGTTTACTTCTCCAAGTCTCAAGTACATCATGCAGAAATGAGTTTAGTTCCTGGGAGGGTATCTGTCATATCCAAATAGGATAGAATGCCATTGCAGGGTTGTGCCCATTGCAAAAAGGCTATAGCTTTTTGTCCTCAGTGGGAAACAAAAGGAAGACTGCTAACAATTAAAAGCCCTGATACACCTTCTGTTTATGGAAAAAAAGAAAAAAGAAAAGGTAGTGGGAAGATATTTGGTGCTTTGAAAAACACTGACTCAATAAGCAGTAGAATGATATCTTATTTAAAGTCTCCAGTGAATTCACTGCCCATGTATGCAGAACTTTTCATGAGGCTGTACCTTGGATTCTGAAGTTAGACTATTTTTTTTTAAGATTTTATTTATTTATTTGAGAGAGATCACAAGTAGGCAGAGAGGCAGGCAGTGAGAGAGGGGAGGAAGCAGTCTCTTCACTGAGCAGAGAGCCAGACGTGGGGCTCGATCCCAGAACCCTGGGATCATGACCTGAGCCGAAGGCAGAGGCTTTAACCCACTGAGCCACCCAGGTACCCCATGAAGTTAGACTATTTTTATGCATAGGAAAAATCTAATAGCGATAGGATGGAACCCTGAAACACCGTAGCAGAGTTTTTATGAGCAGTCTGACCATCTCTCAAGGCAAGAAAATGGGCACCGTCTTTGGATAATGCTCAATTTCCCCACATTAAGTAATGATTGTTATTTCATGCCATTTAAATTAGACTCTATAAAGTGGTGGTAGGGAAAGGGGGTGAGAACATTCTGTCTCCTTATTGTCGTTTTGTCTCCTTTCCCAATCCTTTGTTACTTTTCTGCATCAGCAGAAGGGACTTCTCATCTTGTCTGGTGATTCCTACTAACATCTGTGATAAAACTCCAGGTTTAGAACTCCGGGCTTTGCTTTCGATATAGAAATGAAAGCTCTGAAATTTACAAATCCCCTCTCTTTCTCAGTACATTTGACTTTCAAGAACTATTGTCACTCTAGGGCAGTGGTTTTCAAAATGTGGTCTGAAAATCAGCAGCATCAACATCTCCTGGGAGGTTATTAGAAATGCAGATTCTGGGGGCCTACCCAACATTATTGAGCCAGAAACTCTGAATGTGTTTCTTTAATAAGGCCCAGTACTCTCTCTCTTAGCAATCCTTCAATTGCTTCTGATGCTTACTAAAGTTGGATAACCATTGCTGTTTGGACTCCAGAATATTCTCTCTGAAGTTAAGAGCCCAGCAATGATGTCTTTGTTCTGTATGGTACGTGTCCTTTCCCCTAAAGCAACAAATGCTATGGATTTCATGGGTGGGGAACCACAGGGCAAGATTTATTTAAATCAGTAAAGGAACATCAATCCTTTTACATGCATCCTGTCCTGAAACACACACACACCACACACACAACAAAAAGATTGTGGCAAGTCTATTGGGTCTCCATTTTCATAAAGATTTCTTGTTCCCACAAACCTACATCTCATTCTTTTTCAATGCCACCAGAAACATAGTTATTCCAAAGTCATCTGCAGCTCTAGACCAATTTGACATTATTGGAATTAGAGAAATAGTATATTGCATAGCACAACTAATATAAAACTGGCATTCTGATAACATAAATCTATAAACTGGAGCCCAATGAACTCACTAGAACCATGTTAATGAATAATCATGGTGAGGACCTCAAGACTTGGAAGTGCTTCTGAATCATGAAAAACAAATATATCAAGCTCCACTGACTCTAAATTTAAGTAATAAGTGTATTCTCTTATCCTCTCTATTTGATAGTTCATCTCCATGAGTGTTGTTCAGGCCAAAACTGATGTTTACTGGCAACTCTGTGAGTCCACATTTTTGACTCAGCAGAAAGCTCCCTGTCTAAACATGGATATAAGTCTTGGAGACTGGAGGGCAGGGATATCACTGGGAGAAACAGAGAACAGAGAGCTAAGGTCTGAGTCTCAGACTGTGCCTGGGACACTAGAGCAAACACAAGAACACCACAAGGTGTTTCATATTTATAAAAGAAACACAGAGACCCTCGAGATCTGTCACCGTGGCATGAATTTGTAGCTGTGGTAGTTCACGGCTTCAGCATTAACTTCAGCTCCTTCTGATGACACCCTGCCTTTGCAAAGTTGAGTTTCAGCAGTTGCTCTGATACAAAGCCAGTGCCAGGCAAAACTCACCATGGAACAGGAAATAAGGGTGGCGGTGTTCTATTAGGCACCAAGGTTTCAGAAGTGGCGTAGTACTGAACGACACACCCATCTATCAGTAAATAACCATGGTTATTTAAAAATGAAGTAAATAATTTTTTTTTCAGTGTACATGTATTTTTTCAAACAGCTATTAGTTGTTTCAAACAGCTACATAAATATGTTATACATTCGAAATTGTTTGGACCTAACTACTTAATAAAACTCTTGGGCATTTTTCTTTTGACCTAGAGTTTCCATTAACCACTTTGTGAGTCTCTGGGTTAAGGGGGCTCTCCTTGTTTAGAACCTACAGAATAAGATACTCACCACAGAGGTGGTAGGAGCCAAAGTCTGTCCAGCTTACAGACAAGGTCAAGAATGCAGGGCACAGCACTCATGAATCCTTCCTTGGCCCAAAGCTTGTACTCTCAGAATAGCAACTGTTTTTCTCTGTTATCAAATGAATTTTTCAGTTGGCTTTCTGTAACTTTCAAGAAAAGAGTTGATTTATTTTATAACAAATGTCAACTACTAGTGTATGTTTTAGATTACTTCTGTGGCAATACTAAGGAAGACACATGCAACTTCTTTTCAGATTCTGACACCAGGTGAGTGTCTAGAATTATCTAGAAGATTCTAGATAATTCTAAGGGAATTTGAATTACAGGACACAAGTTATTTTATCATATTTTGTTCATCTATGTGTCACTTTCCTTTTCTTGATTTGGGTTAATTCTTACCATTGATCACCCATCATTAGTGACATTCTATTCCTTCCTTCTCTGTCCCCAGGGAGATTATAGAAATTTAACAAAAAGAGAAAGAAGGAATTTTAGAAATGTAATGAAGATAGAAATATTTTTTGTTAGATAATGGAAGTTATTTTCCTCTGTTTCACTATTAATATCTATGTCTTAACAAAACCACTTAAGTTTCTTTAGGTTATTCTTCCTATATTTGTGAATAAGCAACTGTGATTCTGGGACTTCTGAAGTAATTGGAGGTGGAAGGTAAAAAGACGGTGGATCAAGGCTAAACAAAGGCATAGGGAGAGCTAAGAAAGGGATTTCCTGAGATGTGATAAACTGAGGTGAGAGCAGCAGAAGACTGAAAAAGTGGGCATGCCTTGGACATAATCCCAGTCAAAGGAAAGAAGTGGTTGAGAATAGACAGTCAAACAAATCCCTGAGGGAGGCCTCTGGCAGCAGCCCCAGACAGGGGCTAATAGTTCAGGCTTTGCAGACCTATAAGGAGTTGTCTGATGACTGAAGGCTGTAAAGTTCACTTTTCCTGCATGCTCTCAAGAAGTCTATGCTTAATAAATCTGGTCATTTATGTGATTCCTATAGTAAAACCCAGAGGAGGAAACACTTAACATTTTATAACAAGGAAGGGGGGAGGGAAAGAGAGAGATTTTATGACACAGGATTTTTTTTTCTCTGAAAATGAACATAACCCTGGTTAATACAAGCAAGAATTTTCAACTTACTGGAGTAATTAGTTGACATTTGGTTATAAAATAAACCAATTTTAAAGTGCTGATTTCTGCTTTTTCTATAGCTACTTAATGTCCACAGAAAGGTTTTAATTCCAAATGGAATGGACTGCTGGTAGTATGTTAACAGGCTATTTAAGATATAAAATCTGCGTAATATGCACAGATTTAAATTCAGCAGTATAAAGCCACCTTGAATTGTTTGTATTATATATTTGTCAACATATTCCTTTTGGGAGACTGTGATGCTAACTTTATTGTCAAAGGTCACTTGATACATGTTCTAGGGGGCTTTCCTGACTAGGTGATGAACACATGAAAAGAAAATTTGTGTCTGTCTTGTGTCTATTCTAAAAAAACCAAAATGTGCATTATAATGAATTAAAAGTCATTAGCCATTAAAATGACAGAGTTCAAAAGACTTCCATGACAAGAAAAATGGAGTAAAATCCTTTTTCTTATTCTTCCTACTAAGTATAACTAAAAACCCTGTGCATTACATACAGAGGAAACACAAGGAAATTCTGAAAGGGGGAGAGGGGACAGATGACCTGGGGCTCTTGGGGACCCAAGGAACACACAGTGATAAGTTTCCTGGATTTGTTTGGTTTGGGTATTTTCAAGTATATATATATATATATATATATATGGGGTTGTTTTACTTCATATATTCTAGACAGAAGAAATCAGCAATCCAGAAATTCTAATAGGCACAGACAAAAGAAATTCCAACTAAATTCTGCTCTCTCCAGCCAAAGGCCCAGAAAAAGGGCAGCCTAGCAAGACAGAAACCTTTCAGAAAATAACTGTTCTACTCCAGCCACACACCACAAAAACAATATGGCCCCTTCCCAGGCTGTAACAGAAAAGGTTGATGGGGGAACCTAGATGTCACCTCTGCCACACTGAACAAAGCACCCCAAACACTCTGCTAAAGTAGTAACAATAGGCAGAGCAGGTAGCCAAGATTTCATCCCCACAAGAACAGTAACAAGCCTCCCCTTTCTACACTAAAAGACTAGTGGGGAGCAGGAACTCCCATTTTGCCTGGTAGTGTCAGGGAAAGCCAGCTAACACAGAAGGCTTAAATAAGATTCCGAAATACCCAAATATTTATAAAACCCCAAATGTCCATGTTTTAATAAAAAACCACACATCATACTAAGAACCAGAAATATTGTGAATTTAATAAAAAAGATCAATAAATGCCAACACAAGGCTGACATAGAAGTAAGCATCACATGAAAAAATGTTTAAAGCAGCCACCATAAAAATGCTTTGATGAGCAAGTAAGAATACACTTAAAACAAGTGGCGGGGGGAGAGGGTGAGAAACATACTGTTACAGCAAAGGAATAAAAAGTCTTTCTGAAGAAATAGAAGATATAAGAAAAACAAAATGGAAATTTTAAACCTGAATACAATAACAACAAATGGAATTTTAAACCTAAAATAAAATAACTAAAATTTAAAAGCTCTGTGAAGGGGCTGAAAATCAGAATGGAGAAACCAGATGAAAAAATATTGAACTTGAAAATAAAACAATATAAATTATCCAACCTTAACAGGAAGAAAGCAAACTTAAAATATAAATAAACAGAGCCTCAGGAATCCATGGGCTAGATCCAACAAAAGATCTAGCCATCAGATCATGTCATATGAGTCCCAGAAGGATAGGAAAAGGATGCAGGACTAAAAAAATTCTTGAGAAAATAATGGCTCAATTCTTCCTGATTTGGCAAAAGACACAAACATATAGACTCAAAAATCTAAGTGAATCCCAAACAGCATAAACCAAAAAATATCCACACTAAATGTATTAGTTGGCTGAGGCTGTCACAACAGAAGAAAACATAGCACACTGGGTGGCTTAAACTACAGAAATTAATTTTCTCACAGTTCTGGACGTTAGAAGTCTAAGATCAAAGTCTCAGCAAATGAATATCTGGTGAGGACTTTCCTCCTGGCCTATAGATGACTATTTTCTCACCCCATCCTCATATGGCTTTTCCATATGAGAGATGGAGAGAGAGAAAGAGAGAGAGATCTGGTATTTCTTTCTCATAAGAATACCAGTCCTATTCAATCAGGAATTCACCCTTATAACCTCATTTAACATTATTTACCTCCTTAAAGTCCCCGTCTCCAAATGCAGTTACACTGGACATTAGAGTTTCAACATATGAATTTGGGAGAGACACAATTCACTCCATAATACCAAAACAAATAGTGGTCAAACTTCTTAAAAGTAAATACAAAGAAAATATCTTGAATGCAGTGAGGGAAATGACAACTAGTAGAAAACAATTTGGATGATAATGAATTTCTCATCAACAACATTGGAAACCAGAAGGAATTTCCACATTCTTCAAGGACTTAAAAAAAAAGAAAAGAAAGAAATGCCAAGCCAGAACCTTCTATCCAGAGAAATCATCCTTCATAAATTAAGGAGAAATAGACATTTCTCTAATAAAGGAAAACTAAGAAAATTTTTCCCTAGTAGTCCTACTCTAAAATAATGACTAAAGGAAGTTTTCTAAACAGAAAGGAAATAATAAAAGAAGAAATTTTGAAATATCAGGAAAGAACATGGTAAGCCAAAATATGGATATATGTAACAGAATTTCCTTCTCCTCCTCAATTCTCTAATTCATATTTGATGGGGTTGAAACCAAAATTATAATGCCTTTGGGTGTGATTTTAAATGTATGAACAGGAAATAATTAAGCAATTATATTATACATGAGGGAAAATAAAAGAATAGAAAGGAAAAAAAACTTTCTATACTTCACTCAAACTAGCAAAATGACGATTCAATAAGCTGTGATATGTCATGTATATATAATGTAATAATTAGAGTAACTACTAAAAATGTTATACAAAGAGATAGACTCAAAAACAGTATAGATGAAAGAAAATTGAATTCTAGAAAATGTACAAATAGAAAGGCAGGAAAAAGAAAAAAACAGAGAAAAAAAAACAAAAAACCAGAGATAAGCAGCAAACAAAAATAAAATGACAGGTTTAAGCACTAACATAACAATAATTTCATTTAACATAAATGGTCTAGATATACCAATTAAAGGATAGAAATTACACTGTATACAAGAAACTCACTTTAAATTTAACACTGCAGACAGACTGAAATTAATATTATGGAAAAATATATACCCTGGAAATATTAATTAGAAGAATGATAATTACTTGCAGAAAAATGAAATTGAACATGGTTACTCACACCAGTCACAAGAAACTACTCAAATGGATTAAGAAGTAAATGTAAGAGCTGAAACTATAGAAGTCTTAGAAAAAAAAAAAAAACCTAAGTGTATATCTTCATGACTTTAGATTGTATAGTGGTTTCTTAGATATGACACTTAAGGAACACACAATTAATCAAGAAAACATATTTGGAATTCACCAAAATTAAAAACTTCAGTGCTTCAAAAGTCAGTATCAAGAAAATGAAAAGGCCACCCACAGAATGGAAGAATTTAATCTGAAAATCACATATCTGATAAAACCAACAAATAAGAGAGAAGGCACAAATTCCCAATAGCAGGAACAAAACAGGGGATAGCACTACAGACCCCGCAGACAACAAAAGCAAAATAAGGGAACATTATGAACAACTCTGCACACATAAATTTGACAATTTGTATGAAATGGACCAAGTCTTCAAAGAAAAAAAAAAAACAAAAACACACAATCTGCCACAGCACACTCAGCATGAAATAGACCATTTGAATAATTTGAATAGCCCTATAGCTGTTGAAGAAACTGAATTCATAATTTTAAAAAGCCCAGAAAAGAAATCTCCAGGCCCAGACTGTTTCACTGATGAATTCTATCAAATCTTTAAAGAAGAAGTAACACCGACTATATACAATGTCTTCTAGAAAATGGAAGAGAAGGGAACAATTCCCAATGCACCAGGATACCAAGCTATGCTGAGTGAAAAAGTCAACTCCAAAAGGGTTACATGCTATATAATGCCATCTGTATAACATCCTAGAAATGACAAAATTATAGAAATAGAGAGCAGTTACTGTTTGCCAGGCATTAGGGAGGTAATACAGGCTGGAGGGAGGTTGGTATGTCTATAAAGGGGTGAGAGGAAGAAACTTGTGGTCATGCAAATGTTTTGTTTTTGATTGTATCAATATCAATATCCTGGCTGTGACATTGTACTATACCTTTGCAATATTTTGCGTTTGGGAGAAACTGGGTAAAAGATATGCGACATTTCTTACAATAGCTTGTGAATCTACCTACATTTTGAAATAGTCACAATTGTCTCAAAATAAAAAGTTTAACTTAAAAAGACGCTTTACTGGTGTGAATGCAGCCACCTGCTGACAATGATAGGCGTGTCTACAAAATGCTTAGCTCTAGTTAAAAATGAGATAAAGGATAACGCAAAACTAAATATACATATCTATCTGTGAATTAAATCCTGATGATTCAGGGTATATTTTCAGCACAGATTTGAAATATTTGGAGCCATACCTTTTCAGTTGAACTAGCACTTACAATGATTTCATTACTCAATTAGACCACCCCCTCTCTTCCTTTGTTAAATTATTAGAAACTAAGCCTGTCCTCTAAATCACCTGCCATAAATATATACGCATAATATATATTATCTGATTTTCCTGTAATTAGAACAACGATAACAAGGCTGTTCCTTTGACATAAACCTCAAAATTATACACCCTGGTAATAAGTCAGATGGGTTGATTGATGAGCCCTTGCAAGTTGGATCCCCTGGGGAATGATAGCAGCTTTCTCAAATATCCCCACTGCCTGATTCCTGGAAACAGGAATAGGGAGAAGCCAGGTTAGGAGGGAAGCCACATTTCCCTCCACCCCACGCTGTCTTGGTTTCCTAAGTATGCCTCCCCTCTGACCACCAGCAAGCCTCCTTCTAACACTGAAACTCTGATAGCAGCAATACTAGCTAGTATCTTCTGAGTACTTATTATGTGCTAGGCGCTGTGCTAAACATATATTTAATGTTCATAAGAGCTTTATGTGTCAGGTGTTATTATTATCTCTAATTTACAAATTAAAGAGGAAGGAAGAAAAAGAGAAAGAAAACCAAAGCTAAGATAGGTTGAATAACTGTCCCAAAGTCATATAGTCTCAGAGTAAAATGGGATGTTAAACTAAGAACAGTATGAATTTAAAGCTTAAGCCTTTAGCCATTACTCTGGTGGTTCTCAAATTTTGCTACACACTAGAACTGATGATGATTTTTTTTTTCAATCTTGATGCCAGGCTATACTCCACACAGTGGAGTCAAAATGTCTGGAGCAGAAGCCAGCTTCAGTCTTTTTAAAAAGATCTTAAGGGGGGCACCTGGGTGGCTCAGTAGGTTAAGCCTCTGCCTTCGGCCAGGGTTATGATCTCAGGGTCCTGGGATCGAGCCCCACATCGGGATCTCTGCTCGGCAGGAAGCCTGCTTCCCCCTCTCTCTCTGCCTGCTTCTCTGCCTGCCTCTCTGCCTACTTGTGATCTCTCTCTCTGTCAAATAAATATTTAAAAAATTAAAAAATAAAATTAAAAAAAAGATCTTAAGGTAATTTCAATGTGCAGCTGATTTTAGAACCAGGGCACTAAGATCTTGCCTTTTAATTACAACTCTGGCTGCCCAGGTACCTACCATGACCAACCTTCATTCACAAAGCACTGTCTCTGTCTATTCCATGTCCAAATTTCTAAATACATCCTGTCCCAGTGTATTCATCCTCAATCTGGCTAGAATTTCTGGATTATTCAGGAGACCCTTAAACACTAGAATTTAAGTTAATGAAGGCCCAACACCTTTCCCCTTTCCACTTCTTCCCTTTTCTCACGCTGAGGCTTTGATGCCTGAGCCCCAGAGCAATTTGGGAATAGAGACATTTGGGGGCCTGAAGCTTTTCTGAAATCAATTTAATAAGAGAATAAGTAACAACACACCTGGGTAGATGTGAGACCCATTCATGAAAAAAGAATATAACAAATTAGAAAACATGAACATGAACAGCATACAAGCCATTGCCTTCCTTGTAAAGGCTCTCAGTGTCAGTTATATATCAGTTCAGCTCCCTGTGTTGACAGAAGACTCTGCAGTTAAGGAAAACAAGGTCCAGAAAGTAGAAAAAGCAAGGCCACCCAGCTAGTAAGGAGTAATGACCAGCTCTTATGAGGACCGATGGGTTAGTGCATGGCAAAGTTACTTATATAGTACCTGCTCTGTACCTACTTATCCGTGGATAGTCAACCAATGTCACTAGGGTTATTAGTTTCTTTTTCCTTGTTCAACATGTTCATAGACATTGCAAAATCATGGGGACAGATGGGTAATTGATGAGCATAAATGTTGGTAGAGTAAACAGACGTAAAGATGAAAAGAGCTTATAAATTCCACAAACTCAAAAGCAAACAACCAAATTAAATGTGTATGGACCAAGTAAGTTGAATATTTGGAAGAGATGGAATTTAGCTACTGAGCTGTCTAAATCCAAATTTAAGACCAAAGTCAACCAAGAAACATGCAGAACCCGAACGCATTCTGACTGCTCTTGCCTGCCTCTCACCCCCACCAGAAATACTCAAATTCCTAGTTTGTTAAAAGTGGTGAGGAGAAACTGATTGTCTTGAAATCTTTCAGCACAATATTGACAACTGTCCCTTTACAAAGTACGCTACAAGGCATATACTGTCTGTGTTTGTACTCCAGTTTTCCTTGTCACAGCTTGTGACCACATGTCCCTTTGTAAGTTTCTCAAAAGAACACCCTTGACATGTTTTTTCTTTTAAGTTTAAACAATGATAAAGTTCTGAAAAGGTGTCTGCCTCCCAAGACCTGTATTTCCCTGGGCAGAGGAGAAAGCTGTCCCCTGCAAGTATCCAGTCTGTGGATGGCGTACAGGGCAATCACAGACAGTGGGAGGGGTCAAGTCTCACTGCAATGCTGCTGTGAAGCCAAGCCTGGCAAACTCTGCATCTGAAGCAGGGCCCAACCCGACACCTGCTTTTCTCAAGCAGACTTGAGACTTCAGAGACAAATAAACTTCAGAGACTAGGCTGATGTAGAAATTTCAAGACTCTTCAAGGCACTAACCCAGTGTGCTCATCAAGGAAGCAGTCATCCCTTCAACTGTCCCTCATAGGGTAGTTACTATCTACTTCAAATTTGGCCAGTTGCTACAGAGCAGAATGAAGAAAAGCTTGTCATGAACATAATAGATGATGCATCTCTCTCGAATCTCAATATCACCCTAGAATTAGTGAAGTTAACCAACAGTTGAGCTAATAAATCTGCTTCCTTTGAAATAAGTGGAAATTTCAGGTGAAAGTATACTCCTGCATCCTGAAAAGTGAAACCAATATGTATTAGTTATTCATTGCTGTGTAACAACTTTCCCCTGAACATAGTAAACGAGACTGGCAAATATCCATTATCTCATGGCTTCTGAAGGTCAGGAATCTGGGCACAGACACCGCCATCTGAGGGTCTCTCACAGGCTAAAGTAATCTCACACCTTAACTGGGGAAGGATCCATGGTCAAGTTCATACACACTGCTGGCAGGACTCCTGTCCTTTAGACCTATTGGCTGGAGTCATCACTTCCTTACCACACAGGCTTCTCCTTGGGGTTTTTTGTAACACATCAGGTTGTTTCCCCCAGAGCAAGGGCTGCAAGAGGGAGTGAGAGAATGAGTAGCAGTATGAACATCATAGGATTTGGTAACCTAACCTCAGAGGTGACAACCTACCATTTTCTTCTATTCTGTTCCTTGGAAGCCATTAAGTCCAGACAACACTCAAAGGGAGAGAATTATATATGGGCATGAATAGTAATAGGCAGAAATCATTGGGGCCATCTTAGAGGTCGCCTTTCACACAACATATTCCTTCTTCCCAAGCTAAACAATACTGACCCTTTGTTCTTCCCTGACCCCATGTTAAACAATTCTGGGATAGGCATGCTTTTCCTACATTAAAAAAATACTAAGAACAACAACAACAACAACAAAAACTAAGAACTACTATTAGAGGCTTGCTCCAGGAAACACCTACTCCTGGAAGATAAGAGTGTAAAAACCAAGATAATTTACTTAGAGAGACTAACATCTTGCTCATTAATGCTGTTCAAGACCCTCAATTCACTGTGCCCATTCATCCAAAGCTATTACATCATTGCTTGTGCCCTGTCACAATCAAGATTCACCTTAAAATCACCTGTTCCATATACTAAAACTCTATACATGTCCTTCCTGCCACTTCATAGTTTCAGACAATACAAAGACTTTGCAAAGGTGCTATTCTCTTCTACTGCAGTCGTTTTGATAATAGCTTCGCACAACAGATTTTTCTGTGGTTCTTTTCAGAGGTCAAGATTTGATGATCTCAAGTATAATTTTTCATTATCAATGAAATCTTGACCTGCTGTCACTATAGAATGACAAATTATTTTAGTCAAACACCCCCCTGAAATATAAGGGAAATAAAATTATAATTAACCTTCTCAAGAAAAGGTACTGTACATTGCTACACATTCAACTAAATGTGTATACTATTTACTACTTATACTATCATCTTATTTAAAAGTATACATTGGGGACACCTGGGTGGCTCAGTGGGTTAAAGCCTCTGCTTTCAGCTCAGGTCATGATCCCAGAGCCCTGGGATCGAGCCCCACATTAGGCTCTCTGCTCAGCAGGGAGCCTGCTTCCCTGCCTCCCCCCCCCCCCCCCGCCCCGCCCCCGCCCCCGCCCCACCTGCTTCTCTGCCTACTTGTGATCTCTGTCTTTCAAATAAATAAATAAATAATCTTTAAAAAAAATTTAAAAAAATAAAAGTATACATTGAATTAAATTTATGGATTTCAAAAGATCCAAATTAATGTCCACACTTTTTTCACATCATTCTGGTTTTTGTTTGTTTGTTTGTTTGTTTTTTAAGATTTACTTATTTATTCCAGAGAGAGAGAGAAAGAGGAGGGGGACAAAGAGAAAGGGAGGGAGAATCCATTAGCAGACTCCCCAGTGGGGGCCTCAATCCCAGGACCCTGAGATCATGACTTGAGCTGAAGTGAAGAGTTGGCCCTTAACCCACTGAGCCCCCCAGTGCCCCCATTCTGTTATTTCTTATTCTTTATTGGTGGGTGAGGGCTTTTGCTACCTTTCCCTACTATCCTTTCAATATAGAAAGGGTAGAATTGCTAAATTCTCTTTTTTCTACATAGGGAAAAATTTCACTAAATCCATTACTCACAATATCAAATTCTCTCACATTGTAAAAAATTAACTTAGTGTTTCAATGTTTTTAAGCTGTTATTTAATATATTTTGAATCTTAATTTTTTATGAAAATTAAAGGATCAAGCTCTCTTTTCTGTATCCATTATTGAAAGCACATAACACTTTGATTCACAGCACTTATCACTATGGTGCTGAATTAAAATAAAAGTGTTTTGTGAGGTGGGATGTTTTGTTAGCTCATGAAAATTAGTGATGTTACTTGTGTGAAAATTATAGCTAATGCTTAGAATTTTAACATGATCATGGCATCCAAAACATAAAATACTCTGGCTTCCTTCGGATTGCATCTTATTTTTTTAATTTGTTTCAGAACATTTACCTTTACTTAGCAAGTTTTCCTCTACCTAATATCTATCCTCACTCTGAGCTGCAGTGTTCACTTGTAATGATGGAGAAAATATTTTTAATATGTAAGAAAGTCATTCTTACACACACTATTTGTCTTCTAATGATGATTAATGATGTTAATTTGATGCTCAATTGAATTTATGAATTTCAAAGTTTCATTATTGCTTAAATAGCCAAATAGGCCACCATTGTAGAATAGCACCCGTACTATTAAAGTGAATGGGGAATGAAGAAACATTTATCTATAGATGATCAAGCATTCCATCGGTTAAAAAACATGCACATTCCAAAGTTTTAACTTTTAAAATGTATATAAACAAACACGAACTTGTTATTTATCTCAAATAACATTGAGATACATATGTCAAATAAACATACACAAGAGAAGGATTTCATTATGCTATTGTCAATTTAGACCTTCCTAAGATAATTTGTCTTTCATTTTAGATCAAAACCCTGTCCTTTCAGCTCAGAACACAAGCCCCTTGAGACTTTGAGACCTAGCCAACACTTTTAATGAAAATCGATATTTTTTTCAAGTCCTAGGATATTTTAGTCCTAGCATTTTAATGAGTAATTAGTACCACTACCAACCCATTAATCACACATATGGCTGCTTTAATAAGTAATTTTTCTGTGAGTAGGGCTTAAAGATTATGATTGAAATGAAAATGCCCCTGCTTTATCAGCTTATTGATATTCTTGATGAATTGATTCAAGCCCCATGTTTTCATGTATTTGGAACTGGTTTCTCAAAATAAATTATGTCATTTTTCATAAATGCTCATACTCTTTCTAATGTTCAATATCCAATCTGACCAAGCATTACAATGTGAAATATTAAGATCCAGTAAAAAGTCTGGATGTCAACATGTAAGAAGATAAATCATTTTAAAAGTATTTACCTTTATCTTCACAAGGAATCACTTGTTGATTTACAACTGTGTCCCTAGATGCCATGTTATATAGATTTTAAATGCCCGCACGTGTGTAATTCCCTCAACTACAAAAAGCCTGACCCCCTAGCCTTTACTTATCCTGGGTTCCAGCTGAGGAATTTGACAGCCAAAAGATGAGACTTAAGTTAGAAGCCTTATTTATTTCCAAAACTGAGGATCTAGAAGACAAAAACTTCTTTTTTTCCCCTCTGTGTGCTAATATGCATCTATCTGCCTAACCACTACCCCCAGGAAGAGGAGGAACTGATTTGGAAATGAAGGACTTGGCAATTTCTTTCAGGTGCCAACTTCTCAAAAGAATTTTTCTGTGCAGGGGTGCCCGGGTGGCTCAGTTGGTTGAGCATCTGAACTTCAATTTCAGTTCAGGTCATGATCTCAGGGTGGTATCTAGCCCTGTGTTGTCTCTGTGCTGGGCATTGAGCCTGCTTAAGAATCTCTTTCTGGTCAAAAAAAAAAAAAAGAATCTCTTTCTGGGGGGCACCTGGGTTAAGCCTCGGCCTTCGCTCAGGTCATGATCCCAGGGTCCTGGGCTCAAGCCCTGAATCGGGCTCTCTGCTCAGCAGGGAGCCTGCTTCCCTGCCCCCACCGCCCCCGCCTGCTTCTCTGCCTACTTGTGATCTCTCTCTCCCTGTCAAATAAATAAATAAAATCTTTAAAAAAAAAATAAAGAATCTCTCTCTGGGGGCGCCTGGGTGGCTCATTTGGTCAAGCAGCTGCCTTTCCAGTCAAATGCTCTACCCCTGAGTTATAACCCCAAGCAGCTGTCTTTGGCTTAGGTCATGATCTCGGGGTCCTGGGATCCAGCCCCATATTAGGCTCCTGGCACAGCAGGGAGCCTGCATCTCCCTCTGCTCCTCCCCCATCCTCACTAGTTTTTTCTCTTTCGAATAAATACAATCCTAAAAAAAAAAAAAAGATTCTCTCTCTAACTCGGACCTTCCCCTCCCCCTCTTTCTCAACAAAATTTAAAAACTTTTGAAAAAATTTTTTAAAAAAGAATTTGTCTATCCAGATCATGATTCTGAGTCTAAATCACCATTTTTAATCCAATGATTTAAAAATTCATCTTAAAATCCAAAGTAGTAAAACAGACAAAAGAAATGAGGCCATCGGAAAATTGCATGAAATGAACAGTAAAATCCTCCCTGGAACACTCCTTTCCCACTCCCTCTCCGTGGCAGGAGTCCTTATTTGTTTTAAAGCTTCCAGACATTTCAATCCATTTTGAAATTTTATACATAAATAAATATATAAAATATATGTGATATTATATGATATAGTATAATACTATTTTATTATATGTTATTTCATATATTTTAAACATTACATATAATATACATATAAATATATATGCACACACATACATACAGTAATAAAGGATTAGGGAAAAACTTAGTATCTATTACCAGGAGACAAGATCTGGAATATGTATCAAAACATTAAATAACAATCTTTGTCAAAAATTGGAAGTATGGGTGAGCTTTATCCCTTTCCTAGTATTTAAAATTTTTCTGAAATTAGCATGTGTCACTTGTATTATGAAGTAACGCAAGGTGTGGCATTGGGATGGCACAATTAGTTGAGCGTCAGACTCTTGTTTTCAGCTCAGGTCACGATCTAGGGGTTGTGGGATCAAGCCCCATGTCCAGCTCTGTGCTCAGCGGGGAGTCTGCTTGAGATTATCTCTCTCCCTCTTCCTTTGCACTTCCCACCCCTTCTCAAACAAATAAATAAATCTTTTTTTAAAAAGAGAGATCGATAATTACTAAACTTTGTGGTTTTCTTAAATTTATTTTAGTTTTGTAAACTAAACTTAAAAAGAATGTGGACAATATTGAATGAAAACCTTATGTCCAGGGGCGCCTGGGTGGCTCAGTCAAACGTCTGCCTTCAAGTTAGGTCAGGACCCCAGGCTTGGTCCTGCTCAGTGGGAAGCCTGCTTTCCCCTCTCCCACTCCCCCTGTTTCTGTTCCCATTCTCTCTCTGTGTCCTCTCTGTCAAACAAATACATAAACATCTTTAAAAAAAAGAAAAAGGAAGAAAACCCTATGTCTGAAGGTTGCCCCTAAGTAGGTGGAATTACATTTTATTTATTTATTTATTTTTAAGATTTTATTTATTTATCTGAGAGAGAGAAGGCAAGAGATAGAGCACAAGCAGGGGGAGAGGCAGAGGGAGAGGGACAAGCAGGGACAAGCAGTCTCCCTGCTGAGCAGGGAGCCAGATTCGAGGCTCGATCCCAGGACCCTGAGATCATGACCCAAGCTGAGAGCAGATGCTTAACCAACAGAGCCATGTGATATGACATTTTAAAATATATTCTTTGCTGCTCTGTGAAGTCTTTATAGGAACTCCCTGAACCCAAACCTCACCCTAATAGTGCTCAGAACTGAATATTTATGACACCATGGTTTTTGCTGGTGACGCACATTTCTCTCCATGGACTGCACGTGAAGTTTGTAAAGAGATCAGGTGACACTGTTTTGTGCTAGATATTTTCCAAGGGCTTTGGTTTTGCTACCTCATCATTTTGTGTTTATGGGGGGGTTGGGTAAGAAGGATAAATCATGTTCCCCACTGGAATCTTCCTTTTCCAATATATTCTTCAGTGAAGAAAAGTAACTTGTAAGCAGTATAGAGCATGCAATCAGTACAATACCAATTTCTTTAGCCCATAGATAACTGTCCAAATCTGTTCTTGGTCACTGGGAGTTCACAGCAAATTCAGGTGTCAAGGGATTATCTGTTATCCAAAATCAGTTTGGAGGCTGTAGTTTAAATAGTGAAGGAATTGTCATAATATGTATCCAAATCTATTTCTCTCCTGAATTCAAAAAGGAAAGTTCAAAATGTAATTACATGTTGGATATTATAGCTTAAACAGTCAAGATGAAACTTCAGGAGACTGGGTGATTTTGACTTTCTTCTCTATTCCTTCCTCTATTATAGAAATTTTCTAAAGTAAACTTGAGTGTTTTGTTATGTTTTGTTTCAAGAACTTGAGCAGTGGTTTACATTTCAACATTTCTTTCAAAAGATAAAGATCTAAGTCAATATCGATGTTAATTGCCTAGGCACTGGACTGTTGCTCAGTCAACATAAAAATCGTTACCTAATGTGATACACTTTCTTGATCAAAATAAGCTTTCCAATCCTCTGAATAAGAAAGAAATATTCTAAGAAATGTGTTTTTTAACTGTCCTCAAGCCATTCTGTACAATGCTAAATCAAATATTATCCCAAAAAAATCTTTGAAAGAAAAAAATAATCTGTAGTGAAATAGGAAGTAAAATTATTTTTCCTAACAACTATGTCTTTTAATCAGGTCACTATGAATTCAATAAAACTGATCCACTTTTGCTCTGTCCTGCTGAGATCAGTTCTTCAATTGTAAAATCAATTAAAAATATTTAATGTCTATACTGAAAAGAAATTTTAAAAAATAAATAAATAATTTAAAACATACTTAATGTCCAAATTAAAATCAATATAATTTATCCCACAATCCACACTCATGTTCTTGAAACGATGTACCTAAGATCTTTGGAGAATCCCTGCTCACCCACAGATGTGAGTGTCAAAGTGAAGCTTATCCTAAATACAGCAGTGACATCAAAAACAGTGAAGCATTGATGGAGGGTCTGTGGTTTGTGGGGTATCATAAGCAGCTGCGGAAATGCAAGTGTCTGAGGTAAGAATGTACGACATGAATTCTATGTCCCCCCAAATTATACTCCTGTATAGGTCAAATGGAGTGTTTGCACAATAACATCCTTTGGGGTTGGGGGCAGCTCATTGTCATAATGATCCCATAATGAATGATGTTCCCCTTTCCCAGTCATGTTCCATCATTACTCCAATCACAAGACCAAGCCTATCTCTCCACTCTCTTAAATTCTGGCTGGCCTCACAGCTTCCTTTCACCAAGAGAACCTGGCGAAATCATGTGTGTTCTGCACCCTTTGTGCATGTTCCATAGCCTGGGCATCAAGAGACTTTGAAGCTCCTTGCTCTCATCCTTTTAAAACCTTGAGACCATCATGCCTGAAGAAATGAAAAAACAGGAGATAAAAGAATAGGTGGCGAGAAGTCCCATCCCAGCCCAAACTACCCAAAGTAGAAAGCACAGCTGTCTGACCTCCGAGGGGATCCCTAGGTTTTGGATTCAGCTGCTTGGTTTGGGGGTAGTTGGTTCTGTGGTAATAAGCAGGAACGGCTTTAACTATTTCTTCATCCAGGAACAATCTGCTGAGGGCATACTCTGAAAAACCAGAGATGGGCAACAAATGATCCCCTTTCCCATGGAGTTTACGTTCTAGTGTTTGAAGGTGGAGAAGGGAGAGACTGAAAATTAAAAACAGTGAAGTAAATAATAATTTCCCATGCAGGGAGGTGAGGGCTTCCTGTGATAAAAGCCAAGCAGGATAAAGGAATGAAGAGGGATCAAGATGGGCAGAGGTGGGAGGAGATGAGCAGAGAAGGCTCGTCTGGTTTGGCGATGTTAAATCAGAAAACCGAATGTTAAGAGAAAAGGAGCCAGGCGAACAACGTAAGGGAACAACATACTATGAGTAAATGTAAATGGGGGATCAGGCTAACACGCTTGCAGGGCAGGCGGGTCATGAACGAGGACTGGATGCCTGAGAGGGAGGTCCGCCAAGTAGGTGCCCGAAAGAGCTTGTAGGACCTGGTGCTCCACAGTAAGAAGGTCGGTTACATTTGAATTTGTGAGGATTTACTTCACTTATAACAGTGATCCAGAAACACATTGCTGTAAATAATTCAAGTGGTAATAAACTCTTCCCTCTGCCTGCCTCCCGTAAAGCCAGCCTGCTGTAACAGCCATTGTGTCCCTTGATTTAAAAATAAAATCTGGGGGCTCCCGGGTGGCTCAGTCATTAAGTGTCTGCCTTCGGCTCAGGTCATGATCCCAAGGTCCTGGGATCCAGCCCCGCATCAGGCTCTCTGCTCAGTGGGAAGCCTGCTTCTCCCTCTCCCACTGTCCCTGCTTCCAGTGTCTCTCTCTCTCTCTCTCTCTCTCTGTGTGTGTGTCAAATAAATAAATAAAATATTTAAAAAAATAAAATGAATTCTGCATCCTTATGAGATTTGGAAGCTCTCCATTGCATGGATCCACACTTGAGGAACAAACATTCTCTGCTGTGAATAATATCTTCAAATAGGCTTGTTTATACCCCAGGTATCGCTGATACTGGAGGGAAGTGTAATTTGGATTTGGGTCTTAGAAAAGGAGCTTAGAAAGCAGGCATTAATGGGACAGCTTTGCCACTGAAGATGTTGTCGTGGTCACCAACTCAGAAGGAAACTCAGCCAGGCCACAGAGGCCTTTTCACTGCTCCTCGTACCATGCAGTGGAAACAGTGGTTGATTTTACAGCTAATAACGCATTAAATTGAATCTCTTAAGCTTTTTATATTGAAAGTAATTGTAAATTGAATTGCTAAAACAATAACTTAAAGAGGCAAGACTTGAATGTTGTCAGAGCAAATCAAATGATGATGTGGAATGGAAAGAACCACGGAAACAAGTGTCTTCAAGGACCTGATCGATCACCCCGAAGCAGCTCCTGTGGACCGTGCTTTGCTTGGCAAGTGGAATCACCACCCATTGATTATTCCTCATGGAGTCAGGCTCCATGGCTCTGGCTCCAGGCGGCCTGTCATGTACACTTCAACACTCTGGGTCTTCAAGAAGATAACCGACCAACCGTAGATAGAGAAGACACAACGCATGTATCCTGCCTGGGTTCAGAGGCTGGTGCTGGCCCATTTTCAGGAGGGAAAAAGAAGGAAAGTCAACTGCAACATTTTAAGTTAGCTTTGAAAAAAACCTTGCAGTCATCAAGAGGATGATTGTGTGTGTTTGTGAGGGCTGGCATGGCAATATACCACAAATGGGGGGACTTAAACAACAGACATGTATTATCTCACAGCTCTGGAGGCTAAAAACCCAAGTCAAGCATCATCAGGGTTGGTTCCCTCTGAGGGTGTGAGGGAGAATCTGCCTCATATGTCTCCCCCAGCTTCTGGTGTGTTGCCTGCCATCCTCGGCATCCTATAGTCTTATAAAAGCATTACCCCCAACCTCTGCCTTCCTTTCACTTGGTGTTCCCCTGTGTGGGTGTCTGTCTGTAAATATCTTCCTTTTATAAGGACAGTGTCCTTCTCAAATGAGAGCCCACCCTAATGATCTCATTTTAACTTGATTATGTCTTTAAAGAACCTCTCTCTAAAGGAGATCACATTCTGGGGTATTAGGGATTAGGACTCCAACACATGAACTTGGGGGGAGAGGAGAGACCATTTAACCTTTAACAGGGATAACCCAGAAGGGTAGGGAATCTCTTAAGAATTCTCAATTTAGGCTGTGTGACACAGTCTGCTGGGAAGCTTTGAAGTGCAGCTAAGCCTGGATCTCACTCTCACTGATTTTGATTTAATTGGCCTGGGTTAGGGCCCAGGCATGCATATCTTAAAGAAGCATCTCGGGTAGTTCTAAAGTGCAAGGAGGATTGAAAACTACTCCTTAAATGCCTCATTCACTACAATGTTTAAGAACAGGGACAACTATCATTTCGCCACATCTATAATAAAATAGATCAATTATTTTAAGCACCATGAGGGTAAAGACTGTATGCACTGGTCACCAATATATTCCTAGGACTTAACAGTGTCTGCCCTTAGGTGACTGTGCCATAAATATTAATGAAGTGAATAAATTCACTTCAAGTCATATTCACCGAATATCTACTATACATTAATTATTGAAGAAATGTAAGTATGTTTTGGCTAAATGAATGAGTGAATGAAGGAATGAAGTCATACCCAACATTCCCTTCTGGTCTACTTATGATAGTTCATGATATATGACAATATAGGAATAAGCATTTTCAGTATGCTTAAACAAATCCTCTCTAATGAAAATACTTATTTCAAATAAACTAAATACTACATAGCCTATATTTTGCCTAGAACTTTTTTTTTTTTTTTTTGGTAGTGGCTCTTATGTAACTAGACCTAAGGGTCTAGTCTCTTTCACTGAGACTGTAGATACTTAGATAACATCCAATGGACTCGTGGTTAACATATCTTAGCATCCTTGCAGAATGTCCAATTGCCACCAATCTATAAGATAGAGATGGGCAGTATACACAGAATCATCGTAAACAATGCCTGTGTTCAAAATAACATCATTCGGATGCCACTGCCAGTGGACTAATACAGCCTAAGACATAGACATCAGGACCAATCCTTCACAGACTCAGTCAGAGATTGACTAGAATAAAATGAGGAGCGGTCACCTGTTGAACCTGATTAGTGTTCATAAGCAGACCAGAGAGTTTTAGCCCAGTGAAAAATCTTCTTTTGGGACTTCTTCTGTTTCTAGTTTGTCTGCTTCTTCCTTTTAAATAGCTCTAGAGGATTATGGGAAATCTCATTTACTTGTTTGTTTATCCATCTATCCATCTAGCACATATTATGCCTCTATGGAAGGTGCAAAAATGGGAACTCTTTGGTAAATAAATTGTAAAACAGACATCCCTCCTCAGGCCTGTTACAGGTGTCTGCCAGGGTACACACCATCTCGAGCTGAATTTTAGCTCACTGCCTCTTGGCTAGACATCTCTGCATAGGGTGCTAATCACCATAAAAAGAAGGCTTGCATCCAGCAAACATCAATGAGTTATCTACTATGTGCTGGGACTGTGCTGGGCTCTGGAGATACAAAAATGAATGAGCTATGGTCCTGTCCCTTGTGGAGTCCACAGTCCACATGGGCAGACCCAAACCAGATGAATAACCATAGGATAAATGCAAACAGGACAGGTAACTGTGGGATATAGCCAGGTCTCAGAGAGGAGGCAATATTAGAAATGGGTCTTAGCGGATGACTTAGCGGATGACTTTATCACATATCGAAACAAACAACAACTAACAAAAACAGCAAGTGAATAGAGAATGCCAAATTATAATCACACTATGATTAGGGGAAAGAAAGCAGTCCTAGAGAGCCAGAGGAAAAAAATGAGTACAATGGGGATAGCTGCAAAATTAGTGTGGAAGGTATGTTGGCACCAGACGACTCAGATTAGCTAGATAACAGATAAAGAAGGAACAATTCATTTAAAGCAGAGCTGGAGGAAGATTTGGGTAACCTGGATAATGTTAGGAAGGAAAGCGGCTTAACAAACCAGCACTCAGGAAAGATGCATTTATTGTTTATCCCTGAAAACAGGAGATTTCTAGCATCATATACCTTCTGCTCTTTTTTTTTGTTTTTTCTTTTCTTTTTTTAAGATTTTATTTATTTATTTGACAGAGAGAGAGATCACAAGTAGGCAGAGAGGCAGGGGGGGGGGGGGGGGGAAGCAGTTCCCTGCTGAGCAGAGAGCTCTATGCGGGACTTGATTCCAGGACCCCGAGATCACGACCTGAGCTGACAGCAGAGGCTTAACCCACTGAGCCACCCAGGTGCCCCTACCTTCTGCTCTTTAAGCCACATCTTTATGGAGTACTTCTATGAATTACTTGGCTTACCAGATGAATGGATTTCTAAATGTCTCATGCAGAATTTCATTTAAATGTATGTGTTCCCAGAAAGGAAACTGAGGCATCAATCCAGATTGGCCAAGCCATTTCGGTTTTGATGTTTAAATCCAAAGTAAAGAATAATTTTCCAATATTCTCTCTTATGCAAATAAACAAAAACCATGTGGCTTCTTCTACCAACATTGCTGATGAGGTAAGGATGTTATTAATCCTGGGGTATGCACTGCTTTGCCCTGAAGCCAGCAAATATTTTTTAGTAAAGTTGGCATGAACCCCTCTGAGTCTTTGGTTTATGACCATCTTTTTCTTCCCTGTTTGATCTCCGCACAGCAATAAGAGATTGTAGTAATTAAGAAACCCAGTTTATGGTCAGTATCGATTTGAAATTATGTGGCATCATAACACTTTGTGACTGTCCAGTTTCCGTGAAATTTAACATTAGATCACTTTTTGGTAAAGCTGTCAGTCTACATTCTTTCTCTTTTTTCAGTTGCTTACATTTTCCTAGTGCCTTGGGGCTCTGTAAGCTCCTATTCAGCTAAAATAACATGAAATCTAATTTGAAAAATCCAGTGGAGTTCAACCATAAATTATTCTGTGTTATATTCAAAGGCTAGAGGTTTTGAAATTGATCACATCAGCAACAACTGGCTCTAATTGCATTAGGTTATTTGATAATGTTCTAACATACAATTTGCACAGTGTTGCTTGAAAGATAATCCTTCAGGATGAATGGAAGCATCAGAATCTGAATGTAAAAGGACACTGTCAGATCTGAAACCAGTTACAGTTATACAGAAGACCAAATTAAATGCCTTGTCAAACTACACAATTGACATGTATCAGTACAATTCTGTGGGTGGGGAATTTGGAGCAGTAACAATTTTTCCATAATTCTGCTTTGCCATCTAAAAATATTTTTATAGGGACACCTGGGTGGCTCAGTGGGTTGGGTCTTTGCCTTTGGCTCGGGTCACAGTCTCAGAGTCCTGGGATCGAGCCCCGTATCAGGCTCTCTGCTCGGCGGGGAGCCTGCTTCCCCCTCTCTCTCTGCCTGCCTCTCTGCATAATTGTGATCTCTCTCTGTCAAATAAATAAATAAAATATTTAAAAAATAAAAATTAAAAAATAAAAATATTTTTATAGTCTTTTGTGAACTCCTTGAGGGTAAATTAAACAAAGCTTGCCTTTGCGTCTCCACTGGGACTATTTCCAGTACATACTAGGTTTTCAAAAAAATATTTAACAAATAAATGAATAATAACAACTTTTTCCTGTATAACAAACTCTGCACAAAATACTTTATGGGAATTTTCTCATTAATTCGTTACAGTCATACCATGAAGTCATTACCATTGTTAATTTTACAGATGATAAACACAGGTTTTGAAAGCTCAAACAACTAGTAAAAGATAAAGAATGGGTCTTGGTAGCTCTAAGCTCCCCATTCTTAACTGCTGTGTAATATTAGATCAATGCATAAAAAGTATAAGCAAGTAGTGACTCGTGTGTATGAATCTTTATTTGAGCAGTGTGACCACAGTATGGACGTGGCCATGGGAGCCTATGCAGGAAAACAGTCTAGGAGCTTCTCTTCTACTCACACTCACTATACTTCTGATACCAGATATGTGGCAGTTTTCCCCACACCAAGCAATCGCTTCTGACTCCAACAGGGTGTGTCCTACAGTTCAATTCAATTCAATTCAATACAATTCAATTCTGACACTAACCAGAGTGCAGTCCCTACAGGTTAAGGGCTCAGTCCCACAACACTGCCCTGCCCCCACCTCAGATACCAATCATAAATCCCAAGATGTCACTTGTACTTCTGAACAACCAGCTATAAATCAGAGGTTCCCATGACCTCCTTCCTGGGTTTGGTTATTTGCTAGAAAAGTTCACAGAACTTGGAAATATTTACTTACTTTTATTGATATATTATGCAAGAAAGGATGTGAAAAACGATACGGATGAATAGCCAGATGCAGAGATACATAGGGTGAGGTCCAGAAGGGTCCTAAACAAGGAGCTTCTGGCCCCATGGAGTTGGCGTGTGCCCCCCTCCAGCATGTGGTGATGTTTACCAACCCGGACATTCTTTGAACCCAGTAGTATTGTGAGTTTTATGGAGAGATTCGTCGCGTAGGCCTGATCAGTTCTGACACTAACAAGAGTGCAGACCCTACAGGTTAAGGGTTCAGTCCCACAACACTGCCCTGCCCCCCACCTCAGATGCCAATCATAAATCCCAGGATGCTTGAGATTCTCTCTTCCACTCCCTCAGCTAAATAAATATATAAATAAAATAAAAATAAATAAATCCTTTTAAAAAATGAACAACCAGGTCTAAACTTAAACCCTGGCTCTGCCATTTACTAGCTGCACGTTTCAGTTTTCTCAATAGCTTCATGATAAACACCATGGATATAGCAATCACATTGGTCATAGTCACCACTACATTTAAAGAGAGTAATAAGTAAGAGTGATAACAATAATAGAAAACAATTTTGATTACCTTCCATCTTCCAGAGGCTGAGCCCAGTAAACAAACATTTACCTCACTGCTAAAATGCAGTTATTATGCCTATCTTTTGAATGAACAAATTTAGGCTTAGAGCTCATGTAACTTAGCCAAGGTCGTACAGACAGGACTTGACTGAAGTGGGATTTGAATTCAAGCTATCAAATTTGTAAGCTAACTTACCAAAAAAAAAAAAAATTATAACTAAGAAAGGTAGGTGGGTGATAAAGAAGGGAAGAGGGAGAGGGGATTACTAAAGGGAAATCTCACTAAAATAAAATTGGGAGGCAAGCAAGGAGAGCTCTCATGCCCTACCACTCCCTGTCAATTGCCGATTAAACCAGAAGACCTTTCTCAGGATACTACTTGAGGTACAACTTTACTACTCCAGCAAGAGGAAGAAAGGCTGTTCTCCGGCCCTGGCAACAGCCCAGCCAATGAAACGCAGTCACAACTCAGCCAATTAGAAGCCACTAGACTTCTAACACCCAGTTTTCTTCAATGGACTTTTTCTTTGTAATAGCCTCAGGTTCTTTCCTCTATTTAAAAAAATTTTTTTTAAAAAGTGTTCTTTTCTTTTGTAGGGTGGCTTGCTTATGATTTTTGCCCTAGTGCCATTGTCCTGCTATTCCCCACTCTTTGTCCAACTCTCTGCTATTCCCAAATAAACCCATTTTTTTTTTTTTTTGGCTAGTAAACTAACTAGCAGCTTTATTTCTAAAGTTAAAGGATGAAAGCAAAGAAAAGGGAGGAGAGGAAAGGGGCAACCAGGAAAAGGATGGGAGGAAGTGAATAATGAGAAAAAAAAAGTAAATGAAAAAAGAATGAAAGAAAAAAAATCACAGGGTTCTGGTGAGGACTAACTGAGACATAAAAAGCAAGTTCAGTGGGCAAGGTACTATGACATCATAGTCCTGATACATATCAGTACTCCTTGGGAATTAAGCATCAGTATCAATGGATGAACCTACTGTAAATAAGGCAATATAAAGCAAAGCAAATTAAAAAGAATGACTTGGCCTGTTATTTATTGAAATTACAGACAAAATGCATTCTCCTAACTCAGAGACACAGCACTGAAATCCTCCTTTGTATGTTGAGCACAGAGGATGGATGTGCTCTAACAGGGGAAATGTTTCACCCCGCAGCTTCATTCACAAGCACAACATGACAGCAGAGAGGACCTGGCTTGATTCGTGGGCATCAAATAGATCTAAGTGTTTCAATGACAAAAATAGCCAAGGAAGGCAGTTGTTCACTTAGCTTTACCAGGCACTCCATTCCACATCGGACCACTCTGAAATAGCCCTCCCATTTGCTCTCCACCATTCGCCACAAAGAAAAGAAACAATCATGTCTCAAAGAGTCACTTACAGATGCAGTGGGTGGCCCCCGGTGAATGAATATATTTCACATGCAATGATTTGCCACCTACAGCAGAGATTCAACACAGCGGAAATGGACCATTTGGAAGCACTAAGTGCTAAAAAGGAAGGCGGTCCTACAAGGACATGGGTGGCAGGCTTTGTAACCAATGTGCTGAGTAAGATTCCAGAAGCCATCCTGGGACTGTGGGAAGGTACACCCAGGTACCCTAAGTGCCTTGAGACAAAGGGTCTGAAAAATCCATTTTGTTCCTTTAAGCCACAGCTTAAAAGCCACTTCATCAGAAAAGTCTTTCTGATCCTCTGCCTAGGTCAAGTTCTCTGCATAGGCTCTCAGAAGATTCCATTTTTCTGCCTCACGCCCCTTGTAAAAATGTTCATTTTTTAACTTTTTGTTCTAATATTTTAAAATACACAAGAATATTCTCCTATAGACATAATCATCACTTTCAGCAATCTAGTAATTACACCATATTTGCTTCACTGACCCCTTTCCTTCTCTTTCTACTTTTATGTTGTTGAAATAAAACCTGGTCATCGTGGTATTTCACCTCTAAATGATTCAATATGTATTTCTTTTAAATGATCAATTTCTGTCATAATCATAGTCTCAGCCTCAGGTCCCCCCAAAAGAAAGCCTAAAACAAAGGCTTGCATGTAAGTTGTTATTTTGGGAAGTGAGCCAAAGGAACACTGTGGAACTGAGAAGAGTGGAACCAAGGAAGAGGCAAAGCCAACCCAAAGATGTACCTGTGGGCACCTGGGCTTGACTCTGCCGAGAACCATCTGAGGAACTGTAGAATCTCATTCCAATGATGTATTAAGTAACTGAAATGGTGAGTGTTCATCCCCTGACTCCCATGCCTTGGTCAGCGATGCCCACATGAGGTGGATGTTAACACTCTTACACTCCCAGGTTTGTAATGGAATGTTTAAGAATAAGACAGAATGGATGCAGATTAGAGGAGGAAGATGGTAGAGGAGTTGGGGACCCTAGTTTTGTCTGGTCCCTCGAATTCAGCTAGATGGCTGTCAAATCATTTTGAACACCTAAAAACTCAACCAGAGACCTAAGAAAAGAATTGCTGTAATTCTAAAATGGAAAAGCGACCCCTTTTTGCAAGGTAGAAGGTACAGAGAAGTGAATCTGAGGTAGCATATTAGAAGATAAATAGTGGGGGAGGAAGCCTCTGGAAGCTAGCTACTGGAGAGTGATAGAGCAGCAGAGCACAAAATTGGAAGTTCTAGAAATTTGCTCCAGTGGGAGAATGTTCCAGCCTGAAAGGCATTTAGGTGGCAAAGTGGGGCAAAATCCTAGGTGGGACAGTGTGGTCTTAGGATCTCCAGGGTCACAGAAAAAATGGAGGTGCCTGAGTGCAAAAGAGCTCCCAGGCATCGGACAGGTAAGCTGGCTGTGATCAGTGAGCCCAGGAGTGGGCTTTCAGCATGGTGGTGCCATAAACCGTGAACTCCAGCACAATAGTGCAACCACTCTCTGAGCAGTGCCCAGTGAGTGATAGAACCCTAGCGAGAACCCCTCCTGCCCCAGGAGGAGTGACACAGGTGCGTGCTGCAGGAGTTCACAAAGTTCAGAGACTTGAAACAGGGTTGCATGCCTGAATAAAAATGCTTGGCCACAGGCTAGGTGAACACAGAGTGCGGATGGAAACCAGGGAGACAAGAATAATTGATTGCTCTCTTGTGTTGGCTAACTGAACAATGCGGGTACAAATTTTCAGCTCCGGAGCTGGAGATTGGGGCACAACCATTTTCATTCTCATCCTCCAAAGCGGTAGGGAAAGCCCTCAGGAAACAAAGCCACATAGAGCAATCCTGAGCTGCTTATTTAGCCTGGCCCTGGCAACAGTGGGTGGTGCAGTTCCACCAGGGGGCAGATACACCTGAGAATCAGCACAACTGGCCCATTCCCCAGAAGATCAGCAAGAACTTTGGCTAAAACCAAGTTTACTGATGACACAGAATAGTAAAACTTTAGTATTAGGAGAAAATACTAGATAAAATTTGGGGTTTTATTCTCAAGATTCTTTAGTCTATCAGTTTGTAATTTTTTTTTCATTTTACTTTTTTTCTTTTTCAACTAGTTTCTTATTTTAGCAACTCTTTTTTTAAGTTTTTTAATTTTTATTTTTACATTTATATTTTACATATTTTTTCTTCATTTTAGTTTCCTTCCATTTGAATCCATTTTATTTGTGTGTGTGTACAAATATATATATATGTATGTATTTTATATATATATAATACATATATATGTTTTTATTTCTTCATAATTTTAGGATCTAATTTCTTCTAACAAACAACCAAAATATACTCAGGTCTTATTTGTTTTGTTAACCTCTGTGATAATATTCCCTCTTCTCTCCTCCCCATTTTTTTTTCTTTTTTAGTTTCTGATCTCTTCTGATTTGTTTAATGTATAGTTTGCTGGGGTCATGGTGGTTGTTATTTTTGTATTTTGTTCTCTTGTTCCTCTGTTCTTCTCTGGAGAGAATAACAAGACAGAAAAACTCACCTCAGAAAAGAGAACAAGAGGCACTAACTGCTGGGGAATTAATCAATATGGATATAAGTAACATGTCAGAGATAGAATTCAGAATAATGCTTATAAATATACTAGCTGGGTTTGAAAAAACATAGAAGGCACTAGAGCATCCCTTTCTGGAGAAATTAAAGAACTAAAATCTAAACAGGTCAAAATCAAAAAGGGGATTACTGAGATGCAATAAAGATTGGAGGTTCTAACTGCAAGGATAAATGAGGCAGAAGAGAATTAGTAATATAAATGATAAAAGGATGAAGAATAAAGAACTGAGAAAAAGAGAGAAAACTCCTGGATTGTAAGGGGAGAATTCAAAAGACAAGTGACACCCGAAAGTGAAACAATATTAGAACAATTGGGATTGTAGTAGAAGAGGAAAGAGAGAAAGGAGGAAACAAAGTATATTAGAGCAAATTATAGTAGGGTACTTCCCTAATTTGGGGAAGGAAAGAGGCATTCAAGTGCAGGAGGCAAAGAGAGCCCTCTCAAAATCAATAAAAATAGGTCAACATCTCGACATATAATAGTGAACCTTGCAAATTTCACAAAGAGAAAATCCTGAAAGCAGCTTAGGAAAAGAGGTCCTTAACTTACAGAGGTAGAAACTTAAGTCTGGCAGCAGACCTATTCACAGAGACTTGGCAAGGCAGAAAGAACTGGCATGATATATTCAGGGTGCTAAATAAGAAAGTACACAGCCAATATTTTTTCTAGCAAGGCTGTCATTCAGAATAAAAGGAGAGATAAAGAGCTTCCAGGAGAAACAGAATCTAAGAGAATTTGTGATCACTAAACCAACCCTGTAAGAAATAATAAAGAGGATTTTTTAAGTGGACAGAGAGCCCAAAATTAATACATACTAGAAAGGAACAGAGACAATATACAGAAACAGTGACCTAACAGGTAACACAATGGCACTAAATTCATATCTTTCAATAATTAAACTGAATGTAAATGAGCTAAATACCCCAATAGGGGGTATCAGATTGGATAAAAAAGCTAGGTGCTTTGATATGCTGTTTAAAAGTGACTCATTTTAGACCCTCTAGATTGAAGACACCTCTAGATTGAAAGTGAGAGGATGGAAAAATATTTATCGTGATAAAGGTAGTTATCCTTATAACAGACAAATTAGATTTTAAACCAAAGACTTTAATGAGAGATGAAGAAGGTTACTATATCATAATTAAAAGGTCTATCTAACAAGAAGATCTAACAATTGTAGATATTTAGGCCCTTAACACATAAGTAGCCAATTATATAAAACAATAAGAAAATTAAAGAAACACATTGCTAATAATACAACAATTGTAGGTGACTTTAATATCCCACTCACAGCAATGGATAGATCATCTAAGGAGATCAACAAGGAAACAAGTGTTTTGAATGACACACTGAACCAGATCAACTTCACAGATATATTAAGAGCATTCCGTCCTAAAGCAACAAAATACACGTTCTTCTCTAGTGCACATGGAACATTCTCCAGAATAGATCACAAACAAGATCACAAATCAGGTCTCAACTGGTACCAAAAGATTGAAATTATTCCCTGCATATTTTCAGACCACAATGCTGTAAAACTTGAACTCAATCACAATTAGAAATTTGGAAAGAACACAAATACATGAAGGCTAAAGAGCATCCTATTAAAGAATGAATGGGTCAACCAAGAAACTGAAGAATTTTAAAAACTCATGGAAGCAAATGAAAATGAAAACACAACTGTTCAAATCCTTTGGGATGCAGCAGAGTCAGTCCTAAGAGCAAAGTATATAGCAATACAAGTCTTTCTCAACAAATAAGAAAGGTCTCAAATACACAACCTGACACCTAAAGGAGCTGGAGAAAGAAGAGAAAATAAAACCTAAACCCAAAAGGAGAAGAGAATTAGTCAAATTAGAGCAAAAATCAATGAAATAGAAACCCAAAGAACAGAACATATCAATGAAACAAAGAGCTGGTTCTTCAAAAGAATTAATGAAATCAATAAACCGCTAGCCAGACTTATCAAAAAGGAAAGAAAAAGAAACCAAAATTAATGAAATCATGAATGGAAGAGGAGAGATCACAACCAACACTGAAGAAATAAAAACAAGTATAAGGGAGTGCCTGGGTGGCTCAGTGGGTTAAAGCCTCTGCCTTCAGCTCAGGTCATGATCTCAGGGTCCTAGAATCGAGCACTGCATCAGGCTCTGCTCAGCGGGGAGCCTGCTTCCTCCTCTCTCTCTGCCTGCCTCTCTGTCTACTTGTGATCTCTGTCAAGTAAATAAATAAAATCTTTAAAAAAAAAGTATAAGAATATATATGAGCAGCTATATGCCAACATATTAGGCAATCTAGAAGAAATGGATACATTCCTAGAGACATATAAGTTAACCAAAACTGAAAGAGGAAGAAATAGAAAACCTGAGTAGAACCATAACCAACAAGGAAATTGAATCAGTAATAAAAAATCTCCCAATAAACAAGAGACCACAACCAGATGGCTTCCCAGGGGAATTCTACCAAACATTTAAAGAATTAATACCTATTCTTCTGAAGGTATTTCAAAAAATACAAATGGGAAATAAACAAACAAACAGACTTCCAAACTCTTTCTAGGAGGCAAGCATAATCTTGCTCCCAAAGCCAGACAAAGATCCCACCAAAAAGAAGAATAACAGATCAATATCCCTAATGAACATAGATGCAAAAATTCTCACCAAAATACTAGCCTATAGGATCCAACAGTACATTAAAAGGATTATTGGGACACCTGGGTGGCTCAGTTAGTTAAGCATCGGCCTTTGGCTCCAGTCACAGTCCCAGGGTCCTAGGGATGAGTCTCACATTGGGCTCCTTGCTTAGCAGGGAGCTGACATCCCCCTCAGCTTGCTGCTCCCCCTGCTTGTGTGTGCTCGCTCTCTCGCTCTCTCGCTCTCTCGCTCTCTCTCTCTCTCGCTCTGATAAATAAATAAATAAATAAATAATAGAATAAGATAAAATAAAATAAAAGGATTATTCACCATGACCAAGTCCACAGCAAATAGCATTCTCAATGTTGAAAAACTGAGAGCTTTTCTCATGGTCAGGAGCACAAGAGAGATGTCCACTCTCACCACTGTTGTTCCACATAGTACTAGAAGTCCTAGCCTTAGCAATTGGACAACAAGAAGAAATAAAAGTCATATGAATCAGCAAAGAAGAAGTCAAACTCCCACCATTCACAAATGCCATGGAAAACCCATGCTGTGGAAAACCCAAAGGACTCCACCCCCAAACTGTTAGAACTTATACAGCAATTCAGCAAAATGGCAGGATATAAAATTAATGCACAGAAATCAATTTCATATCTATATACCAACAATGAGACAGAAGAAAGAGAAATTAAAGAATCAACTCCATTTATAATTGCACCAAAAACCGTAAGATAATTAAGAATAAACCTAACCAAAGAAGTAAAGGATCTGTACTCTGAAAAATATAGAACACTTATAAAAGAAATTGAGGAAGACACAAAGAAATGGAAAAACCGTCCATGCTCATGGATTGGGAGAACAAATTCTGTTAAAATGTCTGTGTTTCTCAGAGCAATCTATACATTCAAAGCAACCCCTATCAAAATACCATCAAAACTTTTCATAGAGCTAGAAAAAATAATCCTAAAATTTGTATGGAACCAGAAAAAACCCTGAGCAGTCAAAAGAAAGTTGAAAAAGAAAACAAAAGCTGGTGGCATCACAATTCCAGACTTCAAGCTATTTTACAAAGCTGTAATCATCAAGACAGTATGGTACGCACCCAAAAACAGACACACACAGAACAATGAAACAATATAGAGAGGCCAGAAATGGACTTTCAACTCTATGGTCAACTAATCTTCAACAAAGCAGGAAAGAATGTCCAATGGAAAAAAAGACAGTAGTTTCAACAAATGGTATTAGGAAAATTGGGCAGCCACATGCAGAAGAATGAAACCAGACAACTTTTCTTATACCATATACAAAAATAAACACAAAATGGATGAAAAATCTAAATGTGAGAGAGGAATCCTGCCAAATCCTACAGGAGAACACAGGCAGCAAGCTCTTTGACCTCGGCCACAGAAAGTTCTGGTTAGAAACATTTCTCAAGGCAAGGGAAAGAAAGGCAAGAATGAACTAGTAGGACTTCATCGAGATAAAAATCTTCTGCACAGTAAAGGAAAAAGTCAACAAAACCAAAAGACAACTGACAGAATAAAAGAAGATATTTGCAAATGTTTTATCAGATAATGGGTTAGTATCCAAAATCTGTAAAGAACTTACCAAACTCAACACCCTAGGAACAAATATTCCAGTCAAGAAAAAGGCAGGGGGTGCCTGGGTGGCTCAGTGGGTTAAGCCTCTGCCTTCAGCTCAGGTCATGGTATCAGGGTCCTGGGATCGAGCCCCGCATCTGGCTCTCTGCTCAGCGGGGAGCCTGCTTCCCTTCCTCTCTCTCTCTGCCTGCCTCTCTGCCTACTTGTGATCTCTGTCTGTCAAATAAATAATAAAATCTTTAAAAAAAAAAAAGAAATAGGCAGAAGACATGAACAGATATTTCTCAAAGAAGACAACCAAATGCCCAACAGACACATGAGAAAATGTTCAGCACCATTAGGCATCAGGGAAATACAAATCAAAACCACAATGAGATACCACATCAAAACAGTCTGGATGGCTAAAATTAACACATCAGGAAACAACAGATATTGGCGAGGATGTGCAGAAAGGGGAACCTTTTTACGCTGCTGTGTGGGAATGCAAGCTGGTACAGCCACTCTGGAAAACAGTATGGAGTTTCCTCAAAAACTTAAAAATAGAGCTATCCTGCCACTTAGCAATGACACTATGAGGGTTTACCCCGAAGATACAAATGTAGTGATCTGAAGGGGCCCCTGCACCCCAATATTTGTAGCAGCAATGTGCACAATTGCCAAACTATGGAAAGAGCTCAGATGTCCATTGACAGATGAATGGATAAAGAAGATACAGTGTGTGTGTGTATACACACACACACACACACACACACACACAATGGAGTATTACTCAGCCATCAAAAAAATGAAATCTGCCATTTGCAGTGAGGTGGATGGAACTAGAGGGTATTACACTAAGCAAAAAAAAGTGAATCAGAGAAAGACAATTATATGATTTCACTCATATGTGGAATTTAAGGAAAAAAACAGGAGCACAGACAAAGCGAGGGAAAAATAAAATAAGATGTTATCAGAGAGGGAGAAACACCATAAATGACACTTTTTGTTGTTGTTGTTTTTTTTAAGATTTTATTTATTTATTTGACAGAGACACAGCGAGAGAGGGAACACAAGCAGGGGGAGTGGGATAGGGAGAAACAGGCTCCCCACGGAGCAGGGAGCCTGAGGCGGGGCTCGATCCCAGAATCCTGGGACCATGACCTAAGCTCAAGGCAGATGCTTAAGGACTGAGCCACCCAAGCATTCCCATACATGACTCTTAACCATAGGAAACAAACTGAGGGTTGCTGGAGGGGAGGGAGGTGGGGGCATGGGGTAACTAAGTGATGGGCATTAAGAAGGGCACGTGATGTGATGAGCACTGGGTGCTCTTTGCAACCAATGAATCACTGAACTCTACCTCTGAGACTAATAATACACTAAGACTAGCCTGACACAACTAGAAACGCCATTGCCGCAGCTAATCACATTCATTCTAATGCCATTAGATCATCTAAAGCCAGTCCAAAATCAGATTCTCCCAAATGACCCAAAGAGGTCTTTTTACAGTTGCTTTGATCTGATTAAGATCCAAACAAGCATCACAAATTATGTCCTTAATTAATTAAACTTATGTTTTTAAATCTCTCTCACTCTAGAACAGTCCTCCTTCACCTTTTCAAATACCATTGATTTACATACACAAAAACCATATCTGTTGTCCTAAGACAAGATGTTCCACATTTTGGGGTTGCCTCATTAGACAGTCCTTCTATATTATTTCTCTATCCCCAGTATTCTTGTAAATGACCATAAACTTGACAGTCTTCATTAAATTCAAATACCTCTAATGGCAAGAAAACATTGTAAGTGATGCCATGTGCTTCAAAGTGCATCCCAGGTGAAGACACATGCAGTGGAATGAATGGTGGCCCCCCAAAAAGTTATGTCCACCTTTAAATTCCAGAGCCTGTGAATATCACTTTATATGGCCAAAGATGTGATTAATTGAAGAATCTGAAGAAGAACATACCCTAGGTTACCTGGATGGACTCTACATGCAAGAGTCTATATATACTTAGGCAGAGGAAGTTTGGGGACATCTTCTAGTGAAGATGGAGCAGAGATTGGAATGCTGTGGCCACTAGCCCAGGAACCCCAGGGCAGCCTCCAGAAGCTGGAAGAGGCCTGGAATGAATTCTTCCCTCAGGTCCCTGGAGGGAGAAGAGCAGTGCTGGATTTCAGACTTCTAGGCTTGAGAATTCCGAGATGGAACATTTTAGGGATGTAGGGATGGAACAGCCTGATGCTCTCATTGCCAAGTTCACCACAAAGATTCCTTTGAATAGTTCCACTCACAGTGTGGCCGGCATTACTTACTATTCAAGGGTAATAGAATGGCGATTTCTGGACTTTCTCTCCTTCCTGCTTTATAAAGAGTTCTTTGCAGAGATGGACCTTTCATTAGCATCTTGGGTTCTTTGTGTATTCTAAACTGCCACTCATGCAGGATACACTGAGGATAAATATTTCATTCCTCCCTTTTAATTGCTATACTCCCAAGCATGGAACTGGCCATAATTTTAATTTGGCCATTTAAATTTAAAATAAATTTAAAAATTTAAAATAATTTTTAAGAACATCTTTAGGTTCACAGCCAAATTGAGCAGAAGGTACAGAGATTTCCCTTATTACCCTTCCTCCCCAACAAATGCCTGGTCTCTGTACCAATTAATATTGTCCACCAGACTGATATATTTGTTACAATTGACACATTTATACATTGTATGTCATATTTGTGCATTGACACATTATAATTGAAAGTCCATAGTGTATATTAAGATTCACTCAAGGTATTGTATATTCTATAGGTTTGGATGAATGTATAGTGACATGTATCCAGCATTATAGTATCATAAAGAGTAGTTTCACTGCCCTAAAAATCCTCTTTGTTTTGCCTACTCATGATAGTAATTTAAATCCTTATTTGCATCATTGTTTAATATCTATCCCCTCCATTAGACTCCAACTCTGTGAACACAGAAAATCTGTCAATCTTCTTCACGGTCAAATCTATAGTGGCTGCCACAGGGAAGGAGCACCCCTAAGGTGTTTTAATAAATTCTTATTATTCCCAAGAGATCCCAGAGCCCCAAGAGGAATGTAGAGTCTTCCCATCCACCCACTTCTGCCGACCTTTGTCTTTGATCACAAAGCAGTGGAATAACTTCAGGTTTTTTGCTTTTTGTTTTGTTTGTTTATTTGTTTTGTGTGTGTGTGTGTGTGTGTGTGTGTGTGTGTGTATGTGTGTGTGTGTTTTGCCAGACTTAAAGCAAGGAAACAAAACCCTGTTAGGCAGTATCAGCAAGAACCTGGGAAAAACACCAGACTTTGATGAGAACGGATCTCAGGGCTGCTCAACTGGAATTGTGGCATGATATTTTTCTCAAAAGAACCAACTTCTAGGATGTGGAGGACAGGGAGGACTAATAATCATCTCTTCAAGTGCTTTTATTTATTTATTTTTTTAAAAGAGAGGGAGAGTGGGGGGAGGGGCAAAGGATGAGGACAGAAAGAGGAACTTAAGCAGGCTCCACACCCAGCACGGAGCCCAACACCAGGCTAGATCTCAGGACCCTGTGATCACGACCTGAGCAGAATCAAGAATGGGATGCTTAACATCTGAACCACCCAGGCACCCCTAGCCAAGTGCTTATAAACAATACAATTGAAAACAGCCACCACTATAATGATAACAATAACAATAATAATCATAATGGCAATAAAACTAAATACACCATACAAATCCCTAGGCTAACTAAATCCACATATTCAGGATCAAGCTCAGGAAGGCACAGAGTTTCAGGGATAGGGGCCTCTCTGAAGCACCCTTTAGTCCAGCATTTGCATACCAAAGCCATGTTACCTAAAGAGTCTTTTCAAATTACTGAATCCTAGAGTTTTGTTCCTGTATATTCTTGTTCAGTGGGATGGGAGTAAAGTCTGGGATTACGTATTTTCATGAATCTCTTTTGTTGTAAGTGAATAAAACCAACTCTACCTTACTTAAGGAAAAATAAATATTTTGGACGATTATGATGTGGCTTAAAGAATCAAAGGAAAAGTTGAAAATAGGCCTTTCAGTCCAAAAGAATTGGAACAGTTCCAAAGGCCTTGGTAGCAACAACTCAAGGGTGATTTTTCCACAGGACTTAGAACAAATTGGGCCCTACTGTCATCCATGCATGTGTCACTCTGTTGGAGATTAAATTCCAATAGGAAAGCGTGTGACTCCCCTACCTTAGTCATATTCATACTTCTTGGTCAGGGAAGGACAGACCAATTGTCAATTGTCAGTCCCATCAAAACTACAAATAGTAGAGTGGTAATTTATCAAAGACAAGAAACAGGGTACTGGACACCTGGGTGGCTCAGTCAGTTAAGCATCTGCCTCCAGCCAGGTTAAGATCCTGGGGTTCTGGGATCCAGCCCCATGTCAGGCTCCCTGAGCCTGCTTCTCCCTTTCCATCTGCCATCCCTCCCCTGCTCATGCTCTCACACTCTCTCTCTGTGTTGAATAAATAAAATCTTAAAAAGACAGAAAGGAAGAAAGAAAGAAAGAAAGAAAGAAAGAAAGAAAGAAAGAAAGAAAGAAAGAAAGAAAGAAAGAACGAACTAAGAGCAGAGAAGAGGGCAAGGATACAGGCAGGGAGTAGATGTCCACTTTTAGCTCCCCAAGGTTCAACAGCCAAGTTCAAAAACCAATGCCTTGGTTCAATCCCCAGTCAGGTATTTGAACTCTCCCTGTAAAAGACATACCAACATACTTGAACATAACCTCCCCAAGTTGACCCGAAGATCTTTCTTCTTGGAATATACTATCTGTGGCTTTTCCAAAAGACTCTGCCGTCCCTCATGTTCCTGTTGCAAATAGTCTATCTCAACTCACCTGATAGCATCAGCTCTTCTCCCCCCAGCTCAGTCTCCAAGGTCATCCTGGTGTCTTCTTATTCCTTAAGCTTTCCTGGCACACACTTCTCTAAGTTATTTTGCACTTGCTGATCTCCTGAGTGGAACACACTTCCCCCAGAAACCACACAGTTTGCTCTCCCTTTCCCATCATTTAGCTGTTTCCCTTAACATCGCCTGTTGAAAACCAGCTTCATCTCCTTCCCGGGCATGCTCTTCCTGCTTTTTATTTTCTCTACATCACTACCTGACATACTACATGTTTTCTTAATGTACTTATTCAGAGTCTACCTTTCCTCTCTAGAATATAAGCCCCTTGGGGACAGGAAGCTGGTCTGTTTTATTCACTGCTGTATCCCCATACTTATTACAGTGCCTGGTATATTGTGGACAGTCAATGAGTCACTGATGAATAAATGTATAAATAAATATATGAATAAATTGCTTGAAACTCATGTATCAGAATCAGCTGTGCAGTTTGCTTAAAATTCAACTTCTTGTCCATCCCTCCCACCTACTAAACTGGAGTCTCCTGTGGCTGGAGCCTACAGAGATACACTGAGAAGCTTTCCAAGTGTTGCTAATGAAAGCTAGAGTTTAAGGATTGCTGTTTCAGCATTCTCCAAAACCAGTATAAGCTTTCCTCCATGGTACACTCCATCGGATGTTTCAAGACAGCTTTTCTATCTCCTTCCCCTAAAAGCTGAGAATGACCCCTGGCTGAAAGCCAGCAAGGAAACAAAATCCTCCATCCTATAACCACATGGAACTGAATTCTCCCAATGATGTGAATGAGCCTAGAAGGAGATTTCCCACCCCGCACCACTCTGTCCCCTCAGAGACTTCAGCTGTGAGGCCAAGCCAGCCAATGCCTTGATTCCAACCTTGTGACTCCCTAAGCAGAGTAACCAGCTCAACCCATGGAACTTCTGACTGGGAGCACTTTTGAAAGAGCTATGAGATACTAAATAGATGGTGTCTCAAACCATGAAGTTTGTGGCAATTTGTTACAACAGCAATAGAAAACTAACACAGCAGACGGTCTGGTTTTGGAGGGGCATATCATGGAAGCAGTGTCAGTGAACAGACTTTAAGAAACAATGCTGTAAAGAAATGTACTCATATATTTGCAGTGCTAATCTATCAGAGAGCTTTCAAGAAGGTTAACTGTTTTCCTTCTTTGTACTTTCCCATATTTTCTAAATTATCTGTAATGTACATTTACTACTTCCATAATCATGAAGCCTTATTTTAAGTGAAGATTTATTGTGGGAAACTCTGTAGGACAGAGGTTTACCAAGTTTATTCAATGGATAAATTTTAAGCAAAAAAAATGAAAGAAAACCTCCAGGTTAGAAGAGATTTAAGAGGTATCAGTTGACTACAATTTATAGACCTTTCTTAAACCCTGTGTCGAACAAATTACAAAGTAATTAATTCTGTAAAGTTTATGTAGTTATATGATATGTTACATATAGTTATATATATAAATATGTCCTTATCACTTGAAGATAGATATATAAATATTTTATATTTCTATATATAAACATTTATTTTATTTTTATGGAAAAAATACATTGGAAAAATATTTAGTGGAGACTGTGATGTGCCTCCCAGTCATAAAACTCAAGTATTCATTCCCTCTGCTGCTGAGAAGATTGGCTACTTACAGCTCACCCCTCAAACTCCTCTAGAAATTATTCTCTTACCAATCCTATTTCTTTCATTACCCAACAGGTATTGATCCCAAGGGTAGCACCCAGTAAACTTCCCACATACTAATCCCTGTCTCAGAGTCTGCTTACCCAGGAAACCGACCAGCAATGATGTCAATAATAACATGGTATCAGAGGATACCATAAGGGGTTCCAAACAGGACTTTGTGTTTTTCGATAATCTTTGCAGAAATTGATGTAACCAAAACTAGAGACTTGGAACCAAGTTTTTCACCTATTAGACATGATTCACAATGAGCCATTTGTGTTTTTGCTGTACTCTACAATGTTCTTCCAGGACACTGAAGGGGAGTGGGTTGGAGAAGGGCTAATATGGATGTGTGAATAGTATGAGCATATATGCCCAGGCATAGGCAGGCTGCAAGGTGGGCTGATGCACCGGGCGGGAAGGCTTCAGGGGGCACCAGGCAGCTTTCTCAGTGATGGCAGGCTATATTTGTGATATTTGTGATAATGAAGTAGAAAGTGCATTTTCTTCATACATACATTGAAACAGAGCTGTTTGCTGTATCAGATTACTTAAACTTGTTACTGAGATAATGAGCTCAACTGAGTTAAACTAGAAAGTCGTTACATAACGTTATGTTTATCACAGCACTGAACAATGAGATGCCTGTGCCTATGGCAGGTCTGAGGGGAAGGATAAAATGGGTTTCTATTTAGGTTTTGCCCTTCTGACTTCTTTTTCCTACCCTTCAGACAGTTTCTCCATTCCAATCTCTCTCCCATCTTCTTTTATGTCTAACTCAAGGACTGACAAAGTATAGCCCTTGGGACCAGATCCAGCCAGCTCCCCATCTTTCAATGGTCCTCAAACTAAGAATAGTTCTAAAGGATTGCACTTTAAATGCTTGTATAAGTACCTATATAATGGTCTCAATTTTGCCTCTTTGCCTGCAAAGCCTGAAATACTTATGATCTGGTCCTTCAATAAAAAGTTTGTTGACCCCCTGCTCTAGCTCACAAAGCAGCATTCATGGAGAGGAAAATTGCAAGTGAGTAGTTACTTATATTTGCAATAGATTTTTTCATATATCTGTGAAGGACTTGGGGATACATACCAAATGAGTGTCCAGATGTAATCCAGGTGAAATTTCGTCTTGTGCTGATATCTCAACAAGGCTCTTACTTCTGAGCAGGTTTGTGTTGGATGTCCTTTTTCAAGATTCATGAGATCCTAATGGTTGTAGAGCAAATTCATCCATTTGACAAATACGTATTGAGTGCTGAGTAAAGATGAGCCAGGCCCTGTGACAGAGGTTGGATATGCTTCAAAGAATAATATGCATATATCAGGACCTTGTAGAGATTGTAATACAATCAACCTGTGCACAGTCCATGTGTGTGTAGTCCTCAAATTGCGGTTTGCAAACCAGCAACATGGACATCACCTGGAGACTTGGCAGAAATGCAAATTCTCAGACCCCACACTAGATCCATTGAATCAGAATTCTGGAGGTGGTGGGGGAAGGACCGAGATGGCAGAGGAGTAGGAACCTAATATCATCTTGTTCCAGGAGTTCAGCTAGATAGTTATCACAGCATTCTGAATACCAACAAACTCAACAGGAGATCAAAGAGAAGAAGAGCAGCAATTCTAGGAACAGAAAATCAACCACTTTCGGGAAGGTAGGACGTGCATAGAAGTGAATCAGAAGCGACGGGAAGATAGACCGTGGGGGAGCGGACAGCTCCCAGCAAGGGGTGGAGCAGCAAAGCACAAAATCAGAACTTTTAGAAATCTGTTCCACTGAGGGATGTCGCTCCTGAGGTTAAGCAGGAGGTGGGACCCTCATGGGGTGAGTGTGATCTCGGGTCCCGCAGGGTCACAGAAAGATTGAGGGTGTCTGTATATGGCAGAGCACCCAGGTATCAGAGCAGAAAAGTCAGCTGCAGAGACAGAGCCAAGGAGTGAGCTCTCAACTCAGGGTTACTTTACACTGATCCGAGGCACTGTCAAACCACTACTTTTCAAGCAGGGACCCCACATGTGGTAGATCCAGGGAGAATCATCTTCATCCTCTGGGAGAAGTGGCATGGGAGGGCATTACAGGAATCTTCTGGGTTTGGAGACTCCAAATAGGGCCACCCGCCAAGATAGAAACACTCGGTCACAAGCCGGGTGATCATGGAGTGAGGCCAGAGACCAGGGAGATGGGAGTGATTGAGCGCTTTTCTCCAAGGGCACACTGAGTGGGGCCCCAAGCTCTGGCTCCTCCAGCCAGAGATTGGGAGGCAGCCATCTTCATTCCCATCCTCCAAAGCTCTACAGAAAGCATTCAGGGAACAAAAGCTACTGAGAGTGAACCCAAGCAGATTATTTAGCCTGGCTCCCAGCAAGGGTAAAGACATTTGAGAATCACAGCAACAGCTCCCCCACCCCAAAGACTAGCAAGAACATCCAGCCAAGACCAAGTTCACCCATCAAGCTAGGGGAAAGTAACAGATAGAATTCATGCCTATTTTCCCATTATCCTTTAGTCTTTTGAAGTTAAATTTTTTTAATTATATTTTTTTCTTAAGCTATTTTTTAAATTTTTCCTCATTCCTACTTTAACCTTTTTAAACTATTTTATCTTATGAATACCTTTATACCTTTTTAAAAATCTTTTAATTTTCATTGTTATAATCAAATTTTTCCCTTCACTGTATTTAACCTTATGTTTTATATACATATAGTTTTTTCTTTAAAATTTTTCTATAAAATTTTCTTTTTCTTTATAATTTTTCTTTAAAATTTTCTTTTTCATAAAATTTTTCTTTAAAATTTTGGGATATAATTTCTTCTAATAGATCAAAATATACCCTAAATCTAGTGCATGGCTTTGTTCTAGTCTCCAGCCTGGTCACATTCTTTCCTCTTTTTTTTTTCTTTTTTCAGCCAACTTCTTATCAATTCCTTTTTTTAGAATCAATTTTAATTTTCATCTTTACAGTCACATCACATCCCTTCATGTTTCCCCTTATTTTTGAACATATATGTTTTTCTTTCTTTAAAATTTTGGGTGGGAGATTCTTCTAACAGACCAAAATACACCAAAAACCAAGTGTATGGCTCTGTTCTATTCACCAATCTAGTCTGTATATATAGTTTTTTTTTCTTTTTTTTTTCCTCCTTCTTCTCCCCCTGGTTTCAGGTCCCTTCTGATTTGGTTGGTGTATATTTTAAACATTTTTCTGGGATCATTGCTACCCCTTTAGTATTTTCTTCTCTCATTCTCCAGAATAGATCACATCCTGGGTCAAAAATCAGGTCTCTACTGGAACCAAAAGATTGGGATCATTCCCTGCTTATTTTCAGATCACAATGCTCTGAAACTAGAAATCAGTCACAAGAGGAAAGTTGGAATGAACTCAAATACATGAAGCCTAAAGAGCATCCTACTGAAGAATGAATGGGTCAACCAGGAAATTAAAGAACAATTTAAAAATTTCATGGAGGGGCACCTGGGTGGCTCAGTGGGTTAAGCCTCTGCCTTCAGCTCAGGTCATGATCTCACGGTCCTGGGTTTGAGCCCCACATCAGGCTCTCTGCTCAGTGGAGAGCCTGCTTCCCCCTCTCTCTCTGCCTGCCTCTCTGCCTACTTGTGATCTCTCTGTCAATTAAATAATTTTTTTAAATAATAAATAAAAAAATAAAAAGTTCATGGAAACAAATGAAAATGAAAACACAATTATTCAAAATCTTTGGAATGCAGCAAAACCAGTCCTGAAAGGAAAGTGTATAGCAATACAAGCCTTTCTCAAGAAACAAGAAAGTTCTCAAGTACACAACCTAACCCTACACCTAAAGTAGATGGAGATAGAACAACAAAGAAACCCCCAACCCAGCAGGAGAAGAGAAATAATAAAGATCAGAGCAGAAATCAATAAAATAGAAACCAAAAGACCAGTAGAACACATCAACAAAACTAGTAGCTCGTTCTTCGGAAGAATTAATAAGATTGATAAACTCATGGCCAGACTTATCAAAATAAAAACATAAAGGACCCAAATAAAATCATGAATGAAAGAAGGGAAATCACAACCAACACCAAAGAAATACAAACAATTACAAGAACATATTATGAGCAACTATACACCAACAAATTTGACAAGCTGGAAGAAATGGATGCATTCCTAGAGACATTGAAACTACCCAAACTGAACCAGGAAGAAATAGAAAACCTGAACAGACCCATAACCAGTAAGAAGATTGAAGCAGTCATCAAAAATCTCCCAACAAGCAAGAGCCCAGGGCCAGATGGCTTTCCAGGGGAATTCTACCAAACATTTAAAGAAGAAGTAACACCTATTCTCCTGAAACTGTTCCAAAAAAATAGAAATGGAAGGAAAGCATCCAAACTCATTTTATGAGGCCAGCATTACCTTGATCCCAAAACCAGACAAAGACTCCATCAAAAAGGGGAATTATAGACCAATATCCTTGATGAACACAGATGCAAAAATTCTCACCAAAATACTAGCCAATAGAATCCAACAGTATCTTAAAATGATTATTCACCACGATGAAGTGGGATTTATGCCTGGGCTGCAAGGTTGGTTCCACAACTACAGATCAATCAATTGATACAATACCTTAATAAATGAAAGAACAAGAACCATATGATACTCTCAGTAAGTGCAGAAAAAGCATTTGACAAAGTACAGCATCCTTTCTTTTTTTTTTAAGATTTGATTTATTTATTTGAGAGAGAGAGAGAATAAGAGAGAGAGAGAACATGATAGGAGAGAGGTCAGGGAGTAGCAGACTCCCTGCTGAGCAGGTAGCCTGACGTGGGACTTGATCCCAGGATTCCAGGATCATGAGCTGAGCCGAAGGCAGTTGCTCAAACAACTGAGCCACCCAGGCACCCAGTACGTCATTCTTTCTTGATCAAAACTCTTCACAGTGTAGGGATAGAGGGTACATACCTCAATATCATCAAAATCATCTATGAATATCATTCTCAATGGGGAAAAACTGGGAGCTTTTCTCCTAAGGTCAGGAACACGGCAGGGATGTCCACTATCACCACTGCTATTCAACATAGTACTAGAAGTCCTAGTCTCTGCAATCAGACAACAAAAAGAAATAAAAAGCACCTGAATTGGCAAAGAAAAAGTCAATTCTTTTTAAATGGCATGATTCTTTGGGTGGAAAACCCAAAAGACTCCACTCCAAAACTGCCAGAACTCATACAGGAATTCAGTAAAGTGTCAGGATAGAAAATCAATGCACAGAAATCAGTTGCATTTCTATAAACCAAGAGTAAGACAGAAGAAAGAGAAATTAAGGAGTCAGTCCCATTTATAATTGCACCGAAAACCATAAGACACCTACCTAGGAATAAACCTAACCAAAGAGGCAAAGAATCTGTAATCAGAAAACTATAAGATATTCATGAAAGAAATTGAGGAAGACACAAAGAAATGGAAAAGCTTTCCATGCTCATGGATTGAAAGAACAAATACTGTGAAAATGTCTAAGCTACCTAAAGCAATCTAAACATTTAACACAACCCCTATCAAAATACCATCATTTTTTTTCAAAGAAATAGAACAAATAATCTTAAAATTTATATGGAACCAGAAAAGACCCTGAATAGCCAGAGGAATATTGAGAAAGAAAGCCAATGTTGGTGGAATCACAATTTCAGACTTCAAGTTCTATCACAAGACTGTAATCATCAAGACAGTATGGTACTGACACAAAAACAGACACAGAGATCAATGGAACAGAGTAGAGAGCCCAAAAATGGACCCTCAACACTATGGTCAACTAATCTTTGACAAAGCAGGAAAGAATATCCAATGGAAAAAAGACAGTCTCTTCAACAAATGGTGTTGGGAAAATTGGACAGCCACGTGCAAAAAAATGAAACTGAACCATTTCCTTACACCATACACAAAAATAGACTCAAAACAGATGAAAGACCTCAGTGTGAGACAAGAATTCATCAGAATCCTTGAGGAGAACACAGGCAGCAACCTCTTCGACCTCAGCCACAGCAACTTCTTCCTAGAAACATTGCCACAGGCAAGGGAAGCAAGGGCAAAAATGAACTATTGGGACTTCATCAAGATCCAAATCTTTTGCCCAGCAAAGGAAACAGTCAACAAAACCAAAAGACAGCTGACAGAATGGGAGAAGATATTTGCAAATGACCTATCAGATAGAGGGGTAGTATCCAAAATCTATGAAGAACTTATCAAACTCAACACCCAAAGAACAAATAATCCAATCAAGAAATAGGCAGATGACATGAACAGACATTTCTGCAAAGAAGACATCCAGATGGCCAACAGACACATGAAAAAGTGCTCCACATCACTTGGCGTCAGGGAAATACAAATCAAAACCACAGTGAGATATCACCTTGCACTAGTCAGAATGGCTAAAATTAACAAGTCAGGAAACAACAGATGTTGGAGAGGATGCAGAGAAAGGGCAACCCTTCTACACTGTTAGTGGAAATGCAAGTTGGTACAGCCACTCTGGAAAACAGTATGGAGGTTCTTCAAAGAGTTGAAAATAGAGCTACCCTACAACCCAGCTATCACACCACTGGGACTTACCTAAAGTTATAAATATAGTGATCTGAAAGGACACATGCACCCAAATATTTATAGCAGCAATGTCCACAATAGCCAAGCTATGGAAAAACCTAGATGTCTATCAACAGATGAATGGATACAGAAGATGTGGTGTACACACGCGTGTGCACACACACACACACACACACACACACACACACACACACACACAAACAATGGAATACTATGCAGCCATCAAAAGAAATGAATCTTGCCATTTGCAATGAGGTGGTTGGAACTAGAGGCTATTATGCTAAGTGAAATAAGTCAAACAGAGAAAGACAATTATCATATGATCTCTCTGAAATGAGGAATTTGAGAGGCAGGGCAGGGGTTATGGGGTATAGGGAGAGAAAAACTGAAACAAGATGGGATCGGGAGGGAGACAAACCATAAGAGACCCTTAATCTCACAAAACAAAGTGAGGGTTACTGGTGGCTGGGGGGGTAGGGTAGGGTGGTTGGGTTATGGACATTGGGGAGGGTATGAGTGCTATGAAATGTTTAAGCCTGATGATTCACAGACCTGTACCCCTGGGGCAAATAATACACTATATGTTAATTAAAAAAATAAGAAGTCTGGAGGTGGTAGCTTCCTGCCATCTCAAGTTTGAGAACCATTGAGCTAAGCCAGTAAGGTTTGTGCTGGGAAAGAAGTTTCACAAAACAGGTTTTAGGAATGCAATAAGTTCTTTACAAAACCCATGTTAGAGGGTACCTTGGACACCTTATCATTCTCTGTATTTGTACTGAAGTTAAAGGAAATTGATAGTATAAACACACTATACAATGGATAGCTTGTTTAGTATGTGCAGAACACTGAGCTGGGCGCTGCATCGAATGGTAAGGACATAAAGGCTGCTTGTTGCCTTGCTGCCTTCCCAGTAAATAAGAAAGTGAACCTGTGCCATCAACATCATTATATACCAGGGATTGGCAAACATTTTCTGTAAACGTCCAAATAGTAAATGTTTCAGATTTTGCAGGTCATATTGTCTTTGTCATGAGTATTCAACTCTGCCTTTGTAGCACAAAAGCAGTGTAACTATAGATGATATATAAAGAAGTGGACATGGCTATGTTCCAATAAAACTTTATTTACAAAGGGGAGCTTGGGTAGCCAGCTGGGTAAGCATCTGACGCTTGATTTTGCTCAGATTGAGTCCTGTGTCAGACTGCATTTTCAGCAGGGAGTCTGTTTGAGATTATCTCTCTCCTCTCTCTGCCCCCCACCCATTTCTCTCTCTCTCTCAAATAAATAAGTAAATCTAAATAAAAACCTTTATTTATAAAAACAGGCAGCAGAGTTTGCCACACCCTGTTATATATCATCATATACCATATACCATTACATATGATCCCATAAACCATCCTGTATGGTTCCACTATATAGCCCAGCCTGTTCACACTTTTTACACAATTTCTCCCTATAATTTTTTCATATCTGATCACCTAATTTTGATTTTACAAAGCTCTGTTAGTATCCTGTTTGTGCAAAATTTTCTCAAAACAGTAGCCTTCTAGATACAACCTTACTCCAATTCAAATTCTACTTGTTTATTATGACAATAATAATTGTGGTGACACCTTGAAGTTAATATTGTTATTTCAGAGATTGGAAATTGAGGCTTAAAGAGATTAAACATATTGCTGAAATTCATACAAATGGTAAGCTTTGGAGCCAAGGCTCAAACTGTTTTTTCTAGCACCAAAGTTCAGACCTTTAATCATTACCAGATACTCCCCCTCACCCCGACCCCTTGCACTGAACAGCCAGTACATGCTTAATATTTAACCAGAAACTGGGTTCAGGGTGCAAATGCAATATTTTTGTTTGATGGACTAGTTCTCTTCTTGACTCTGTTCTGTGACTTTGATCCCAGTTTTATGTCAATCCTTAAGTTTCAGGATAATCACATTTATATTGTAGATGGACCATAATTCAAAACTGTAAGTACAATGCTAGTTAAATAATTCTTTAATAGTAAGCATTCTTTAATGGCCCAATCATTAACATAATATCCTTTGCAACATGGTTCTGAGTCTTTTTTCCAAGGTCTGACTCTCTATGTGACCAATAGTAGCTCTTTCCCCTCTTTGGATATTAATTTTCCTACCTGATACCAAGGGTCTTAGTCTATATATTATCAAGAAGTCTAGCTTTTAGTACAGAATTCTAATTCTATAACAATATGACAGTCTTCCTCCAATTATTCCACTATTAAGGAGATAATCCCATGTGTTTTTCCATGGTTACAGAATGCACACTTCCTCTGTCCATACATATGTTAAACCAATTGTGAAACTTTGTAGCATTTATCACCTAACAATAAAACAAAGAATCATTGCAAAACATGGAGCAGAAATTAATACAGCTGGCCATCATCATTTCTAAAAAAAAAAATCTTAAAGCCAAAAATTATAATATTTTCAGGGAGTTCACATGCAATATTCTGAAAATGGGAAGAGAAAATAAAGATTGATAAATAAAGTGTGTTGCATCTGAGAATGCAAGCAGATCTGTACAGATGGGAACATCAGTGAACAAGCAACCATATGTGTGTTTTCAGGTCAGATGGAGAGCCACTGAAAATAGATCAAAAAGCACCAAAGCTCTGACAGGCTCGCTTTGAGAGGGGAATTTAAACTCAACCTTCACAGAGGTAGAAAAAGCCTCACCATCATCTTATTTCCCTAATAAGAGTGACAGGTTGATCATTCAGAAAACAAGAGCAGCCCAGTCACAGAGGAGAAACATGGCTTATGACAATGAACCCAGAAAGGGGGTCGAGGCTTCTCTGAAGATTCATCAGGTCAAGCAATACCTGCTTCAGATGAATTTGTTTACCATTCAAAGTGAAATGAAAAGTGAACACTTTTTTCATGCAGCTGCATTCATTTAATTTAAAGGATAGTGTTGTTTCTTAGATTCTGCCCTGCCTTATTTATAGTTGCAAAATTTCCTTCTTCTAAAAGGAATGATGAAAGTTACTGATGGTTGTCTTGGCATTCTTCTTCTTTGCCTTCACTTAACAATATAAAAATTTGCCAGCTTTCTTTTGGCTCCATCAAAACAAAATTTGCAATTTCTTTAGTTCATGAAATCTGAAGACCATGGGACCTGGCTTGTGGGGCACTAGGATACTGTCGTTTTGTAGATCCTCACAATAGGTTCATTGATGAGACACTGTTTGATTGATATGCTTTACATTTGTTATTTATGGTTGCTCCCCAAATCCAGCAAGACATATACTGTCATTTCTTAAACATTTTATTTATTTATTTATTTATTATTTCAAGAGTACAGTTTAGTAATTCATCACTTACATATAACACCCAGTGCTCATCATAACAAGCACCCTCTTTAATACTCTTCCCCCATTTAGCCCATCCCCCACCCACCTCCTTTCATCAACCCTCAATTTGTTTTCTATTGTTGAGTCTCTTACAGTTGCTTCCCTCTTTTTGTCCCCCTTTCCTTATGTTTATCGGTTTTGCTTCTGAAATTCCACATTTGAGTGAAATCATTTGGGTATTTGTCTTTCTCGGACTTATTTCACTTAGCATAATACTCTCTGGCTCCTTCCGTGTCCTTGAAAATGGCAAGAATTCATTCTTTTTATGGCTTAGTAATATTCCATTATACACACACACACATACCACTTCTTCTTTGTCCGTTCATCAGTCGATGGACATTTGGGCTCTTTTCCATAGTTTGGCTATTTTTGACAATGCTGCTATAAACATCAGAGTGCATGTACCCCTTCAGATCTGTGGTTTTGTATCCTTTGGTTAAATACATATTAGTGCAATTGCTGGGTCGTAGGGTATTTTTAACTTTTTGAGAAATCTCTATACTGTTTTCCAGAGTGGCTACAAGTTTACATTCCCACCAACAGTGTAGAAGGGTTCCCCTTTCTCCACAGCTTCACTAACATCTGTTGTTTCCTGTGTAGTTCATTTTAGCCATTCCAACAGGTGTGAGGTGGTATTTCACTGTGGTTTTGATTTGTATTTCCTTGATGATGAGTGATGTTGAGCATCTTTTCATGTGTCTGTTAGCCATCTGGATGTCTTCTTTGGAAAAATGTCTATTCATGTCTTCTGGCCATTTCTTAACTGGGTCATTTGTTTTCTGGGTATTGAATTCGATAAGTTCTTTATAGATTTTGGATACTAACCCTTCATCAGGTATCATTTGCAAATATCTTCTCCCATTCTGTAGGCTTTCAGTTTTGTTGATTGTTTCCTTTGCCGTGCAGAAGCTTTTTATTGTGATGAATTACCAATAGTTTTTGTTTCCCTGGCCTCCAGAAACATGCCTAATAAGAAGTTATTATAGCCAAGGTCGAAGAGGTTGCTGCCTGTGTTCTCCTCTAGGATTTTGATGGTTTCCTGTCTCACGTTTAGATTTTTCACCATTTTGAATTTATTTTTGCATATGGTATAAGAAAATGGTTCACTTTCATTCTTCTGCACATGTATTGTCATTTGTAATTTAAAAACAAGGATGCTGAAGTTCAAAAAAGCACAAGATTGAATGACTATTAAATGACTTTCTCACTTCTCACTTCATAAGTCATCGGGGAAATGCAATTTAAAACAACAATGTGACACTACTCTACACCTATTCAAATGGCCAAACACTGAAAACACCAAATGCTGATGAGGATGTGGAGTCCCAGGAACTCTTTTACATTGTTAATGGAAATGCAAAATGATACCAACTCTTTGGGCAACTGTTTGGTGGTTCATTCTCAAACCGAACATACTCTCGCCATACAATCTAGCAGTCACACTTCTTGATATTTATCCAAAGGAGTTGAAAATTAATGTCTGTACAAAAACACACAGTAATGTTTATAGCATCTTTTTTTATATAATTGCCAAATCTGGAAGTAACCAAGATATCCTTCACTACCTGAAATGGATAATAAACTGTGAAACATCCAGACAATGGAATATTATACTGTGTGATAAAAGAAAAACAAAATGAAAACAAAAACAAAACCCTGAACTATCAAGCCATGAACAACAACAACAAAAATTACAATAAAGAACATGGAGGGCGCCTGAGTGGCTCAGTAGGTTAAAGCCTCTGCCTTCAGCTCAGGTCATGATCTCAGGGTCCTGGGATCGAGCCCCGCATCAGGCTCTCTGCTCAGCAGGGAGCCTGCTTCCTCCTCTCTCCCTGCCTGCCTCTCTGCCTATTTGTAATCTCTGTCTATCAAATAAATAAATAAAATCTTTAAAAAAAAAAAAAAAAGAACATGGAGGAACTTTAAATGCATAGCACTAAATAAAAGAAGCCAAGGCTTTGTCCGAAAAGGCTACACACTGTAGGATTCTAACTACGTTCTGGAAAAAGCAAAACTATGGGAACAGTAAAAAAGAGCCGTGATTATCAGCATCTGGAAGGGAGAGGTTGGTAGGAGGATGAATAGGAAGAGCACAGAGGATATTCAGGGCAGTAAAACTACCCTGTATAATACCATAAGGATGCATATGTATCATTATACCTTTGTCCAAACCCACAGAGTGTACAACACCAAGAATGATCCCTGATATAAACTATGGATTTGGGATGATTCTGATGTGTAGGCTCACCAAATGTAACAAATCTATCATTCTGGTGGGGGATATTGATCATGGGAGAGGCTGTACACATGTGGGGACAGGAGTATATGGGAAATCTCAGTGTTTTCTTCTCAATTTTGCTCTGAATAAAACTGCTCTAAGAAAATAAACCACTAATATGTTTAAATGGTCAACCCTAACACCTCTGTCCTCTCTCACAGGAAATGCAGCATCTGATACCTAACCACAAATAACAGAAATCTCAGTGGTGTACTATTGAAAATTGGCAAAACCCATCCTTGCCTTCAAAGGAATACAAACAGCAATCAACAGATAGAAGCTCGTCCTCACCCACCACCTCCATGACTCAATGTGAAAGTTTCCCCCCCAACAGCAAAGAAGATGTAAGTGATTTGAAATGTTTATATCTCTTAGTGTGGTGTATTCTATCAGAATGCTCCATAGCATTTTGAATATATTCCATTTTGGAAGAGTTGGAAAAACAGTTGGTAGCATTTTATGAATTTTGTTTTAATTTTAGAGGGGGGGACATTTGAGTTCTGCAATCAAGAAGAGGTTTGGCTGTGATGAACTGATGTAATTCACAATTTAAACTCATTTGAGGAAAATAACAGCAGTCACATTTGCCAGGGAGGCAAATGAAATAAACAACAATGGAGAGTGGGGGTGGGGGTACAGCTTGTTGATAGTATTATGCATTAGGAATTAAAAGGGCAGGGCAAGCATCCAGGGGCAATCATTTGACATTTTATGAAATATAATAAAGATTTTTTAAGCAGTATTTTCAAAAGGATTCATTCAAGAAACTTTAATAATGGCAGCCTGTGTACAGTACAACCTCTTGATGATGGAGTATTGAAGGAAGGAAATATTTCATTTTGAATGTGTTTTGTTTGTTTTCTTTTTTAAAACATTTAAAAATGTAACTGCACCCTTTTTATGCATTTCTCCCACCACCCACCCCTTTCCTCTGGCAACTACCAATCTGTTCTCTGCTTTCTATGAGTTTGGTTTCTGTTTTTCTTTTGTTTTGTTTGTTTTGTTTTATTTTCAGATTCCACTTAGAAGAGAGATGTTATAGTTCTCTTTGACTGGCTTATTTCCTTTAGCAAAATATCTTCAAATTCCTTGTTGTTGCCTATGGCAAGATTTCATTCTTTTTTATGGCTGAACGATATTCCATTGTTTATATATACGTTATTTTCTTTATCCATTCATCCATTGATGGACACTTTGGTTGTTTCCATATCTTGGCTATTATAAATAATTCTGCAATGAACAGAGGGGTGCATTTATCTTTTAGAGTTATATTTTCATTTTATTTTGATAAATACCCAGAAGTTGGAAGAGCTGGATCACATGGTATTTCCATTTTTAATTTTTTGAGGAACCTCCATACTGCAGCTATGGCGGCTGCACCAGTTGACATTCCCACCAATGGTGCACCAGGGTTTCCTTTTCCCCACATCCAGGCTGACACTTGTTACTTCTTATTTTTTTGATACTAGCCATTATGACTAGTGATACCTCATTGTGGTTGTAATTTGCTTTTCCCTGATGATTAATGGTGTTGAGCATCTTTTCATGTGTCTGTTAGTCACCTGTATGTCTTCTTTGGGAAAATATCTGTTCAGATCTGCCCATTCTTTGTCAGATTTTTTTGTTTTTTGCTATTGTTTTATGTAAGTTCTTTATAGTTTTTGGATATTAGCCCCTCATAAGATATATGATTTGCAAGTATCATCTTCCATTCAGCAGATTGCCTTTTCGTTTTGTTGATGGTTTCCTTTGCTCTACAGAAGCTTTTCAGTAATATTCAGTTTTGCTTATTTATTTTTCCCTTTGTTGCTTCTGCTTTTGGTGTCCAATTCAAAAAAAATTTACCAAGACCTAAGTCAGGAAGATTACTACTGCTTTCTTCTGGGAGTTTTATAATTTCAGGTCTTGCATTTAAATCCTCAATCTATTTTGAGTTAATATTTGTGTATAATGTAAGATAGTGATCCACATTTTTTCTTTTGCTATTTTCCTTCCTTTTTCTCTTGCTCTCTTATACTTTGTAGTTTAATGACTTTCTTTAGTAGTATACTGATACTCCTTACTCCTTTTTCTTTATTGTTTGTGCATTTGCTATAGGTTTTTGTTTTGTGGTTACCATGAAGCTTACTTAAAACAATTTATATCTCAATAGTTTATTTTCATTTGTAACTTACATTTGACCCAATTGGAAAGCTCAACATTTTTACTTCCCATCCCATGCTTTGTGCTTTGTATTTTTGATGTCACATTTTGCTTGTATGCTCATTGTTTTCATAATTATTTGTGCCACTTTGACCTTTTAATTTTCATTCTAATTTTATAAGAGATTAATTTACTGCCTTTACTATATATTTATCTTTCCAGGAACATTTATTCTTTCACGTATTTTCTTGTTACCAATTAGCAGGCTTTCTTTTCTGCTTAAGGAAGACCCTTTAACATTTCTTGTAAGAATTATTTAGGGGTGATGAATTTATTCACCTTTTGCTTCTCTGGAAAATTATCTCTCCTCTGATTTTGAACAATAACGTTGCGAGGTATTCTTGGTTTAGAGTTTTCCTTTAAGCACTTTGAATATATCATGCCACTTTTTCCTGGCTTATAAAGTTTCTTCCAGAAAATCTGCTGATAGTCTAATGGAGGGTTCCCTTGTACATAACAAGCAATTTGTCTCTGAATTAAGAGTTTTAGTTTTCTCTCCTTGCCTTTAACTTTTAATATTTTAATTATTATGTGTCCTATTTATATATACAGTGAAATGAGCACAAGTTTTTTTCTTTTTTTGTGATAAGAATTTTTAACATCTACTCTTTTAGCTATTTTCAAGTATGCAATACAGTGTTATTAATTATAGGTACTGTGTTTTTCATTATAGCCCCAGGACTTATTTTATAAATCAAAGTTTGCACCTTTTGACCACTCCATTTCAATACTGGTATATAATAGAATGGAAGGCTATTCTTTTTATTTGTTTTTGTTGTAATGTAGTATAATGTGAGATATATATATATATATATATATATATATATATAGTCTTTCCTTACTTTTTATTCTTCAACTCTTTCTCATGATTTAAATTTTTAGAGTCAGCATTAAATAACAATTGGCAGATATCTTCTCAAAAAAAATTATAACGTCTCTTTGTGTGGGTCTCTTTAATTTCATTTTATTTGGAACTCTCTGGGATTCGTGAATGTGAATGTCTATTTCCTTTCCCAGATCAAGAAGTTTTCTTCCATTATATCTACAAACAAGATTTCTGACTTCCCCCCTTCTCCTTCTGGGATCCCTATAATGTGAACATTAAACTGTTTGAGCTTGTTCCATAAGCCCCTTAAGCTATTACCTTTTCAAAAAAAATTTTTTTTCCTTTTGCTACTCTGATTGGCTGAGATCCAGTATTTTGTTTTCAAGTCAACAGATTCCTTCTTCTGCTTCATCTAGTCTGATGTTGAACCATTCCAATATATTTTTAAGTTGGTTTATTGTATTCTTTAACTCTGTGACTTCTACTTGGTATTTTCTTTTTTTAAAAAATTTTTATTTATTTATTTGAGAGAGAGATAACAAGAAAGAGAAGGAATGGGGAGGAGAGAGAGAAGCAGGCTTCCCAAGAACAGGGAGCTCGACACCAGCTTGATCCCAGAACCCTGGGAACAGGACCTGAACTGAAGGCAAACACTTACCAACTGAGCCACCCAGGGGCCCCTACTTGGTACTTTCTTATATTTTCCATTTCTTTGTTGAAGTTATTACTATGTTCACCCATTCTTCTTCCCAGTTCAGTGAGCACCTTCATGACTATTATTTTGAAATCTTTATCAGATAAATTACTTATCTACATTCCATTAAGATTTTTTTTTCCAAAATTTTTTCTTTTTCTTTCATTTGGAACATCATACTCCATTTCTTCATTTTGCTTGACTTTCTATAGGTCTCAATACAATAGATAAAACAACCACCTCTCCCAGTTTTGAAGGAGTGGCTTTGCATACAAGATGACCCTTGTCATTTAACCCTGCCCCACTCATGGTCATCTCTCAAATCTTTGTGCTTGTCCAAATGACCTATTATATTCTTAATAGCTTCCAGTAATTGAGGAAGGGCCAAGATCTGTTAGTGTCCCTCAGGGAAGGATCTTACCACCTAGATTCAGACTTTTTGGAAGCCAGACCCTGAGGTAGCAACTTGAAGAAGTATGCAAATATATCCACTCCTGTAGGGCCACAGATATAAGTTCCATTGGTCAGGTGATCTGGCAGTGTCCCTTGGGCAGTGATTACAAAAATTGGGACACCAGACAGGTATATACTCTCCTTTTGGGGAGAAACTGGTGAGCTGGAGAAAAGCAAAGGATGAGTGCCAAGATGGACAATGCCAGCCTACATCCCTGGAGAGTGTTGAGTAAGGCTCTTAGATATGTGTGTTAAATTGGATGCCTGACCTTCTGCTGGGACTTTAGTATAAGTAGGTAAGCTTCCTTCACTTTAAGTCTCGGTGCAATCTGCTACTTCCGAGCTGGGTCCTTGGGAGGGCAAGTCCAAGAGTGTGGACCCTTTGTGAGTTCTCTCCCAAACTGCTACAGTCCTGTAAGTCTTAAGACACAAACTCTGTTTGTTTCCAAAGTTAGATGTTTTGGGGATCATCTCCCAAGCACAGGTCCTAAAAGCTGAGGTTCCCCATGTGGAATTCAAATCCTTTACTCCTTGGAGAGGAGTTCCCAGTTTTGAGTTTTCTCTGTACTATGGGTTGCTGTACTCAGATCTATAACAGTGAACTTGTGTCCCAGCTTCTCCTACCTACTTCAGTGTGGTTTTCTACTCATTGGCCCAAAGAATAGTCATCATTCAGCCAGGTTTAGGTTTTCTTAAAAGGACATTGTCGCATTTGTAGCTGTAGACTCAGTGTATCTGTGCAAGGAGGTGAATTCAGGATCTTCCTATGTCATTATGTTGAGTTGGAACCCTTTGAGAGGCATGAAATGTGAATAACAAGTAATCCTACAGGAGAGATCCCTTCATTCCATCCTTTTGCAGCAGAAAAGTCAGAATTCTCATGGCTTAAGATTTTAAATCCTGGGAAATTTATGAATGGCTGGGCTTATTGGTTGAGTCACTCTGGGTCCTCAAAACTAATATTTATCTACTGAGTAAACTTGTATGGACAATTCTATTTCCTTATTTTTCAAGAAAGCCTGTCTCCCTGTGGGGCTTACTGCAACATTCTGTCTCTGAAAAATCCTGTAGCATTGAAAGAGAAGGAGACAGTAACAAAACATGATTTCCTTCCATGTCTTTGGGCCATGAGAAGGAAGACACAATCAAGTTTCATGTCCCATGATATGGACTCTAATATGGCTCAGGGCTTGAAAATTTTCATTTAATCAATAAATAAATGTGGAGGAATTACTTGTTTCAAATATTAAACTGTATTTCCCTTCCTGTGAGGAAGCTGGTTTCCCCCATCTGCAGCTCTTCTGCCAATAAGGTTAGTTGAAGAACCTGAGGAGGACTATCCCAGGGAAAGAGACAGATATCATATAAGACCAGATACTTCCAAGAAGAGAACTGGGAAACCCTTGCAGAGCTAAAAGGATGAGTTTTCAGGAAAACAAAGGCAAGAATCCAGACCCTTGTGTTTTGCCAGATATAGATAGTATGACAGTTTAGGACACCAAGGCACTGGGTAAAACTCCAGATATAAAAAAATGCCAGCATGAAGGACTTTCACCCCAAATACCAGGAGGAGATGGGAGTTCCCCAAATAAATAATTTCAGGTCAGAACACTGGGAGGGCAAGAATCTAAAACAGCATGTCCGGTTGAAATGTACAGCAATTGAAGTATATTGCCAGCCACATATGGAATTAGCAGTTTTCCAATAGCCACATTAAAAAAAACAAAACACAGAATAAAAATCTTTCAGTCAAGATGGCGGAGAAGTAGCAGGCTGAGACGACATCAGGTAGCAAGGGGATCAGCTAGATAGCTTATCAAACCATTCCGAACACCTACAAATCCAACAGGAGATTGAAGAGAAGAAGAGCAGCAATCTAGAAACAGAAAATCGACCACTTTCTGAAAGGTAGGATCTGCGGAGAAGTGAAACCAAAGCGATGGGAAGATAGACCACGGGGGGAGGGGCCGGCTCCTGGCAAGTGGCAGAGCAATGGAGCACAAAATTGGACTTTAAGAAGTCTGCTCCACTGAGGGACATCACTCCAGAGGCTAGGCTGGGGTGAAGCCCATGCGGGGACAGCATGTCCTCAGATCCTGTGGGGTCACAGAAGGATCAGGGCTGTCTGAGTGTCACAGAGCTCACAGGTACTAGAACGGGGAAGCCGGATGTAGAGATGGAGCCGAGGAGTGAGCTCTCAGCTTGGGGTTACCTTATCATGATCCATGGCACAGGCCACCACTCTGTGAGGAGAGACCCCACAAGATCCGGGGAGACCCCCCCCGAAGAGCTCAGGGATCTGCGGGGTTCGCAGACTCCAGGAGGGGCTGTGTGCCAGAGACAGAGATGCTTGGTCACAGGCTGGGTGAGCTCGGAGTATGGCCAGAGGTCAGGGAGATGGGAGTGATTGAGTGCTTTTCTCCAAGGGCGCACTGAGTGGGGCCTTGAGCTCTGGGCTCCTCCGGGCCGGAGATTGGAGGCCGCCATTTTCATTCCCATCCTTCTGCACCCTGTGGAAAGCATTCAGGGAACAAAAGCTCCCGAAAGTGAAACCGAGCGGGTTACTTAGCCTGGCTCCTGCTAAGGGCGGTGCAATTCTGCCTCAGGCAAAGACACTTGAGAATCACTACAACAGGCTCCTCCCCCAGAAGATCAACAAGAAATCCAGCCAAGACCAAGTCCACTTACCAAGGAGAACAGCAGAATTCCAGAGGAGGAGAAAGCAAAGCATGGAATTCATGGCTTTCTCTCCATGATTCTTTGTCTTGCAAAGTTAATTATTTTTTTTTAATTTTTTTTTCTTCTGCTAAATTTATTTTTAAACCTTTACCCTTGCCTCTTTTAACATTTTTTAACTAGTTTATCTAAACAATACCTTTCATTAAAAAAAAAATCTTTTTTGAAACTTCATTATTATAGTCCTATTTTATCCTTCATTGTATCTAACTTTATTTTTTGTATACACATAGGGTTTTTTCTTCTAAAAAAATTTGGGGTACAACTTCTTCTAATAGATCAAAATACAACCTAAATCTAGCACTGGGCTTTGTTCTAGTTTCCAGCCTGAGCAAATTCTCTCCACTTTCTTTTTCTTTATTCTCCTTACCAACTTATCAACTCCTTCTTTAGAAATTAAAAAATTTTTTTTCATCTTTATAGTCATATTCCATCCCTTCACTGTGTTTACCCTTATATATGTTTTTCATTCTTTAAAATTTTGGGAGGTAGTTTCTTCTAAGAGACCAAAACACTCCCAAAATTAAGTGGGTGACCCTCTTCTAATTACCAGTCTAATATATATTTTCTTTTTTATATTTTTTCTTTTTTTTTTTTTTTTTAACTTCTTTTTACCCCCTTTCTTCCCCCCATGATTTGGGGTCTCTTCTGATTTGGTTAAAGCACATTTTCCTGGGGTATTTGCCACCCTTTTAGTATTTTATTCTTTTGTTCATATATTCTTATCTGGATAAAATGACAAGGCGGAAAAAATCACCACCAAAAAAACAAACAAACAAACAAACAAAAAACAAGAGGCAGTACTGAAGGCTAGGGACCTAATCAATATGGATATTGGTAATATGTCAGATCTACAGTTCAGAATGATGATTCTCAAGGTGCTAGCTGGGCTCAAAAAGGCATGGAGGATATTAGAGAAACCCTGTCTGGAGAAATAAAAGCCCTTTCTGGAGAAATAAGAGAACTAAAATCTAACCAAGGTGAAATCAAAAAAGCTATTAATGAGGTACAGTAAAAAAAAAATGGAAGCTCTTACTGCTAGGATAAATAAGGCAGAAGAGAGAATAAGTGATATAGAACACAAAGTGATGGAGAATAAAGAAGCTGAGCAAAAGAGAGACAACTACTGGACCACGAGGGAAGAATTTGAGAGATAAGTGATACCATAAGACGAAACAACATTAGAATAATTGGGATTCCAGAAGAAGAAGAAAGGGGAGGCAAAAGGTGTATTGGAGTGAATTATAGTACAGAATTTCCCTAATATGGCAAAGGGAACAAGCATCAAAATCCAGGAGGCACAGAGAATCCCCCTCAAAATCAACAAAAATAGGTCCACACCCTGTCATCTAATAATAAAACTTACAAGTCTTAGTGACAAAGAGAAAATCCTGAAAGCAGCTTGGGACGAGAAGTCTGTAAACTATAACGGTAGAAATATTAGATTAGCAACAGACTTATCCACAGAGACCTGGCAGGCCAGAAAGAACTGGCATGATATATTCAGAGCCCTAAATGAGGAAAATATGCAGCCAGGAATGCTATATCCCACTAGGCTTTCATTGAAAATAGGAGAGATAAAAAGCTTTCAGGACAAACAAAAACTAAAAGAATTTGCAAACACCAAACCAGCCCTACCAGGAAATATTGAAAGAGGTCCTCTAAGCAAAAGAGAGCCTAAAAGTAGTAGACCAGAAAGGAACAGAGACAATATATAGTAACAGTCATCTTACAGGTAGCACAATGGCACTAAATTCATATCTCTCAATAGTTACCCTGAATGTAAATGGGCTAAATGCCCCAATCAAAAGACACAGGGTATCAGAATGCATAAAAAAATAAAACCTGTCAATATGCTGTCTGCAAGAAATTCATTTTAGACCTGAAGACACCTCTAGATTTAAACTGAGGAGGTAGAAAACAATTTGGTATGCTAATGGACATCAAAAGAAAGCTAGGGTGGCAATCCTTATATCAAATAAATTCAATTTTAAGCTAAAAACTATAATAAAAGATGAGGAAGGACACTATATCATACTGAAAAGGTGTCCAACAAGAAGAGCTAACAATTTTAAATATCTATGACCCTACCATGGGAACAGCCAACTATATAAACCAATTAATAACAAAATCAAAGAAGCACATCAGAAATAATACAATAATAGTAGGGGACTTTAATATCCTTCTCACTGAAATGGACAGATCATCCAAGCAAAAGATCAGCAAGGAAATAAAGGCCTTAAATGGCACAGTGGACCAAATGGACTTCACAGATATTCAGAACATTCCATCCCAAAATAACAGAACACACATTCTTCTCTAGTGCACATGGAACATTCTTCAGAATAGATCACATCCTGGGTCACAAATCAGGTCTCAACTGGTACCAAAAGATTGGGATCATTCCCTAGATATTTTCAGACCACAATGCTCTGAAGCTAGAACTCAATCACAAGAGGAAAGTTGGAAAGAATTAAAATACATGGAGGCTAAAGAGCATCCTACTAAAGAATGAATGGGTCAACCAGGAAATTAAAGAAGAATTCAAAAAATTCATGGACTCAAATGATAATGAAAACACAATGGTTCAAAATCTGTGGGATACAGCAAAGGCAGTCTTAAGAGGAAAGTATATAGCAATGCAAGCCTTTCTCAAGAAACAAGAAAGGTCTTAAATACACAACTAACCTTACAACTAAAGGAGCTGGAGAAAGAATAGCAGATAGCCTAAACCCAGCAGGAGAGGAGAAATAATAAAGATCAGAGCAGAAATCAATGAAATAGAAAAAAAAAAAAAGCCATTAGAACAGATCAACAAAACTAGGAGCTGTTTCTTTGAAAGAATTAATAAGATTGATAAACCCCTTTATCAAAAAGAAAAGAGAAACGACTAAAAAAAAAAATAATAAAATCATGAATGAAAGAGGAGAAATCACAACCAATACCAAAGAAATACAAACAATTATAAGAACATATTATGAGCAACTATATGCCAGCGAATTGACAATCTGGAAGAAATGGATGCATTTGTAGAGATGTATAAACTACCACAACTGAACCAGGAAGAAATAGAAAACCTGAACAGACCCATAACCAGTAAGGAGATTGAAGCAGTCATCAAGAATCTCCCAACAAACAAGAGCCCAGGGCCAGACAGCTTCCCAGGGGAATTCTACCCAACATTTAAAGAAGAATTAACACCTATTCTACTGAAACTGTTCCAAAAAATAGAAATGGAAGGAAAATTCCCAAATCTTTTTATGAGGCCAGCATTAACTTGATCCCAAAATCAGACAAAGACCCCATTAAAAAAGAGAATTATAGACTAATACCTTTGATGAACACAGATGTGAAAATTCTCACCAAAATACTAGCCAATAGGATCTAACAGTGCATTAAAAGGATTATTAACCACGACCAAGTGGGATTTATGCCTGGGCTGCAAGGTTGGTTCAACATCTGCAAATCAATCAATGTGATACAATACATTAATAAAAGAAAGAACAAGAGCCATACAATACTCTCAATAGATGCTGAAAAAGCATTTGACAAAGTACAACATCCTTTCTTGATCAAAACTTTTCAAAGTGTAGGGATAGAGGGTACATGCCTCAATTTCATCAAAGCCATCTATGAAAAACCCACAGTGAATATTATTCTCAATGGAGAAAAACTGAGCGCTTTTCCACTAAGGTCAGGAACATGGCAGGGATGTCCATTATCACCACAGCTCTTCAACATAGTACTAGAAGTCCTTGCCTTAGCAATTAGACAACAAAAAGAAATTAAAGACATCCAAATCAGCAAAGAAGAAATCAAACTCTCACTCTTTGAAGATGATATGATACTTTATGTGGAAGACCCAAAAGGATCCACTCCAAAACTGCTAGAACTTGTACAGGAATTCAGTAAAGTGTCAGGATATAAAATCAACGCACAGAAGTCAGTTGCATTTCTATACAACAACAATAAGGCAGAAGAAAGAGAAATTAAGGAGTTGATCCCATTTACAATTGCACCCAAAACAATAAGGTTTATAGGTTTATACCTAGGAATACCTAACCAAAGAGATAAAGAATCTGTACTCAGAAAACTACAAAGTACTCATGAAAGAAATTGAGGAAGACACAAAGAAATGGAAAAACATTCCATGCTCATGAATTAGAAGAACAAATATTGTGAAAATGTCTATGCTGCCTAAAGCAATCTACACATTTAATGCAAACTCTATCAAAATCCCATCCATTTTTTTTCAAAGAAATGGAATAATCCTAAAATTTATATGAAATCAGAAAGACCCTGCATAGCCAGAGGAATGTTGAGAAAGAAAGCCAAATTTGGTGCCATCACAATTCAAGACTTCAAGTTCTATTACAAGACTGTAATCATCAAGACAGTATGGTTCTGGCACAAAAACAGACACATAGATCAATGGAACAGAATAGAGAGCCCAGAAATAGACCCTCAACTCTTTGGTCAACTAATCTTCAACAAATAGGAAAGAATGTCCAATGGAAAAAAAAAACAGTCTCTTCAACAAATGGTGTTGGGAAAATTGGACAGCCACATGCAGAAAAATGAAACTGGACCATTTCCTTACACCACACAGGAAAATAGACTCAAAATGGATGAGGGACCTCAATGTGAGACAGGAATCCATCAAAATCCTTGAGGAGAACACAGGCAGCAATCTCTTTGACCTCAGCCACAGCAACTTCTTCCTAGGAACATCGCTAAAGGCAAGGGAAGCAAGGGCAAAAATGAACTATTAGGACTTCATCAAGATCAAAAGTTTTTGCACAACAAAGGAGATAGTTAACAAAACCAAAAGACAGCTGACAGAATGGGAGAAGATATTTGCAAACAACATATCAGATAAAGGGCTATTATCCAAAATCTATAAAGAACTTATCAAACTCAGCACCCAAAGAACAAATAATCCAATCAAGAAATGGGTAGAGGACATGAACAACATTTCTGCAAAGAAGACATCCAGATGGCCAACAGACACATGAAAAAGTGATCCACATCATTTGGCATCAGGGAAACACAAATCAAAACCGCAGTGAGATACCACCTTACACCAGTCAGAATGGCTAAAATTAACAAGTCAGAAAAGGACAGATGCTGGCAAGGATGCGAGGAAGGGGAACACTCCTACACTGTTGTTAGGAATGCATGCTGGTGCACCCACTCTAGAAAACAGCATGGAGGTTCCTCAAAAAGTTGAAAATAGAGCTACTGTATGACCCAGCAATCGCACTACTAGGTTTTTACCCTAAAGATACATATATAGTGATCGGAAGGGGCATGTGTACCCAAATGTTTATAGCAGCAATGTCCACAATAGCTAAACTATAGAAAGTACCTAGATGCCCATTAACAGATGAATGGATACAGAAAATGTGGTATATATACCCAATGGAATACTATGCAGTCATCAAAAGAAATGAAATTTTGCCATTTGCAACGACGTGGATGGAACTAGAGGGTATTATGCTTAGCGAAATAAGTCAATCAGAGAGAGACAAATGTCATATTATCTCTTTGATATGAAAATTTTGAGAGGCAGAGTGGGGTGTTTGGGAGGTAGGGAAGGAACAAAATGAAATGACATGAGATCAGGAGGGAGGCAAACCTTAGGAGACTCTTAATCTCACAAAACAAACTGAGGGTTGCTGGGGGGAGGGGGTTATGGAGAGGGTGCATGGGTTATGGGCATTGGGGGAGGGTATGTGATATGGTGAGTGCTGTGAAGTGTGTAAGCCCGACAATTCACAGACCTGTACCCCTGGGGCAAATAATACATTACGTGTTAATAAAGTAATTTAAAAAAAAGAACATGAGGGAAAGGGTAACATGGGGGACATGATTAATCAAATAAATCAATAAAACATGTTACATCTAAATAAAAAAAGATGAATAAGTTGTTAAATTGCCCATAATGCTTAGGGGTGTACCCATAATTTAAAATAAAGACAATAGAATACAAGTAGAGACAGAAAAGCAACAGTGTGGGAATCCAAGAAAGGCAGTAATTAATTTTTCCTGGATTCACCTAAGCTGTAAGCTCTATGAGGGCTGGAACCATCTCTGTGTTATTTGCTACTTTTTCAATAGTACCTGATACAGAGCTCAGGAAAACTTGGTTGAGTGAGTGAATGAATGAATGAATGAATGAAAGCTGGTCAGATAGGATCAGCTGTGGAGAAGCCTCATAGTTGACACGAGGTTAGAGTTTGGTTTTGAAGAACTAATTGGTCTTTACCTAGGAAGGAAGAATACTCGAGACTAACAGATCTGAATGTCCTCGCAGGTGAATATTTAGGGCATATTCGGTCAATAATATTTGGTATTATGAGGTAGGAGTGTAGATGGGGACAAAAGATGAAATGGTAGATTGGGACCAGGTGATGGTAAATGTGGGAGGGTTTGTTGTTGTTGTTGTTGTTTTAATGAATTGTTTATAGGATTAGTCTATCCTAGCCACCAGCTGATAGCACCAGAGTGTGGTAAAAGTTCCCGCAATGTTAAAACAGACTTCTGCAGCATATTGATCTCCTGTTCTTAAAGCTTTCAGAAAGCAATCAACCATCAGACAGCCAAATGGTGGAAAGTGACAGTATACATTCTTCAGAATCTACTGTACATTGCTATTGAATTTTCCCCATCTCAGTTAACTTTTTTTTTTTTTCCTGAAAAAAAGTTACCGAGAGAACAATATAAGCAGGGAGTGAAATGAAAATGTGCTGGTTTACATCTCATCCCCAAATAATAGAATGAATTTTTTTTTAATGGGGAGAGGAGTGGCAATCTTTGCTTACTGTTATCATTAAGCCTCCCTTTAAGGATTTCTTATCTACCGAAATAATATGAAACACACCATCCAACTGGTGATATTAATGCATAAATCCCAGGAATGCATCTAGAAATGTTTGTGCTATAAAAAAATAGAATGTTCCTGATAATACGGTACTTTATAAATTCAATGTGCATATAGCAGTAGCAAACTTAGAGAGTGGCAATAAACAAAGCAAAAAAAAAGTAGGGGAGGGTAGTTTATGAAGCTTATAAAGGCATTTATTCCAGCATTTGGGTAATTGGAAATTTGATTATGACCAACACAATTTGGGTCCGTGTTAAAAAGGATATGGTGCCATAAGATGGAAAATAAAACAAAAATTAGAGTCAGATATTTAAGGCTCCCAGTACTGGCTCTTTTTCTTTCTAAAAAGTGACTTTCCCCTCCAATCTTCTTACTTTCACCTGTAAAATGAAGTGATAAAATAGTATGTAATATTGAGTTATTATGACGTCAGATATTAAAGTGGTGCCTAACACATGGTAAGAGCTCAATAAATACTAGCTATCATTTCATCTTTCATTCATTGAGTGATTATTGAGTATCCATGATGTGCTGAGTTCCAGAAATTCAGAGGTAAAAAACAGTTAACTTGAAAAAGTTCACTGTCCAATCTAACAAACATTTTATAGAAAAGTATGCATCATTACACAGACTTAGGATATATGTTCCATATAGTGTTGGGAATGTTTTTCTCAGGCTCTTCCACAAAGCCCAGGGGTTCTCAACCTCAGGACAGCTGACATTTAGGCTGGATAATTCTTTGTGATGGACGGCTATCTGAGCACGTAGAATGTTCAGGCACATCTTTGGCCTCTGCACAAGATGCCAGTAGCATCCCCCAGCTGTGATAATAGATAAATAGATAAATAGCTGTGATAATAGATAAGACATTGCCAAACGTCCCCTGGGAGACAAAATCATCCCTGGTTGAAACCACTGGTGTAGTGGGATGGCAAACGTTCCCCAGTCTTCATAAATTGGCATGGGTAAACTGACAGGACTGAAAATAGGTATTATTTTATCATCTAAGTTAGGGTTTTAAATTCTTATTAGTTAAGGCACTGTTGCCTAAGTCAGCCAGCAGAGTGAAGGTTTTATTTAATTATCAGACCTAACCGTGTATCCTCCAGTTTCGTGGTTTGCCACAGTGTTATCTAAGACATGCACCTCCTCTGTGTTTCAAAGGCTTCTTTCCTAGTTCAAGCCCCTTTCATCTCTCATCAGAGTCACTGTACACCTGGAATGACCTCAGAGCCCCTTTTCTCTTTCCACCCAACCTATAGAGGTAAATAGATTCATCTTCCCCAAACACAGCTCTGATTATGTGTTCTCCTCTTCAAAAGTCTACTCTGGTTCTGGGTGGTAATTTGTTACTATTTGATTGGCAGTGCTAGAGTGGTCACTTCAGTCTGCTTTGCTCAGGACTTCCCCAGTTTTAGTATTTTAGCTCTGAAAGACTAAGAAAACCATCTGCCCTGGCCAGACTAGAGAAACCGGTTATGGGCAACAGGGAGCCTAGACAATGCTTCTGTGAAACTCTGGGATGTATAAAACAGATATGAATCTTGGGCTTAGACTCAGGTGGGTGAAATTTGTCATAACTGTTCTTATAATTTAAAAATAATTTAGCTCAATTTCTGACTGTTCTTTACCTTTTTTTTTTTAAAGATTTTATTTATTGATTTGAGAAAGAGAGAGCAGGAGCAGGGGGAGGGACAAAGGGAAAGGGAGAAGCACACGCCTTGCTCAGCAGGGAGCCTGACTCGAGGCTTGATCCTAGGACCCTGAGCCAAAGGCAGACACTTAGATGATTGAGCCACCCAGGCACCTCAGTCCCTCATTTTTCTAGGAGCGAGAAAACCACTTCAGCCTAAATCATGACGCTCATATTTCCAGGGTGGAGCACAGAGCCAACAGATTGAGGATAGAAGGGGTTCTCTGGTCTGTAGTCATGTGTGGGTCCCAAGGAGCTCCTGCTGAGTGCTCCACTGTCCCTGTCCACCTGACCCCTTTCAGTCCAAAGGCTCTCTGCTGCTTCCACATCATGTCTGCCCATGCACAGCCATTGCCTTGAGGACTTATTACCTCCTTGGCAGCCCAGACAGGAGGAATTCAGGAACCTTCTAAACCCTCCTTTTGGTGCCTGCCCCCAGTCTGGAGGAATCCCACCGATCTTAGGGTGTGGAAAGTGACAGCTGTTAACTCTCCTTTTGCTTCTTTAGCACATTATAGAATACCTGCATATTTTGTACCTTTTAAATTTTTGCCACCTTCTTTACCTATTTTTTCCAAGGTTTAGTTAGGTCATAAACAGATAATACTTGGGCTAACTATAGCCCCAGACACGCTTTGTGTGGCTTTCACAGTATTTCCATTTGTTTTGGCATCGACCTGAATCCTTTAAAGGAGACATATACCTCATCATTCCTTGATTTTCCTGCACCCAATCCATTCACCTGTTTCCATCACCTGCCTGGTGCTTCCAGGCAATTTGTTCCTCCAACCCCTGACTTCTATGAATGGAAAAGCAAAACAGGCAGTTGAGCACAGAGCAAATCTCTATTTGAATGCAGTGAAATACAGAGGAGAGATAACACAGATTTAGATCTCAAAATACTGCCTTAGCCACATCTCAAAAGAAAATCAAAGGCACTACAGTTGGGCTATAGACGGGATATCCAGAGCCCTGACACTCAGCCTCCCAAGTTCAAAAACCACGTGTCTGCTAAATGAATGCCAACCTTAACAATGACATTGGAGGCTGCTCATCATACAACAGCCGTCTCCTTTGTCATCCTGTCTCCCTATCAGGTTCAACAATCAAACTGTATAACTTGCTCTTCCATACATCTGCTCCACTCATATTGTACTGAGTGATTCAGCTCGTTCGGTCTCCTCCACCCCTGAAATGTCTGTCCTACTATTTCTAGTAGACGCTTAATTATTCTTCGAGTAGGTGCTCAAACATCATTGTCTTATGCTTTCCCAAAAGCTTCTTGTCACCTTTTCGGGTTTATCCTCCTCTCTCAGCCCATTAGCTATAGGAATTCCTTGGGAACTAGGGCTTTTTTTTTATCCCCTCCCTGGACAAGCTCCTCCATGGTCACAGCTTCGGGGATGACTTTTTTGCAGGTGGCCCATGTATGTATCTTTCCTAGCCTAGAAGGGACCACATATTTCACCACCTTTTGGACATCTCCTTTTTGGATATCTCAAAGGCATCTCAAGATCAACATGACTTAACCAGTGACCGTTGTCTACTAAACCTGTGTCCCCTTTTCAGTGATGGCCAACACAAACTAGTCATCTGGTTTGTAATCAGAAACCTAGGGATCATCTAGGATATGCCCCTCTCTCCTTAATTTCATACACAGACCTTCACAAGTGGGACTTTTTTACAAGAGAGGGATGTCCTGATCAGGCCCACTCAAAATGGCCTGACTCTTGTATTTCTCATTGTACATTATTGGCATTTTGGATTCCTTCAGTGTATTTGGAAGGTATCACCCTGGGGCAATGATGGTTTAAATTTCTGAAGTAGTCAAGCTGAGAAGGGGAGTGCCTCAAACTATAATGATTTCCCAGGATAAATGTCACTATATAATGAACTGTCCAAGTAGCCCACTCATTGCTCTAGGTCCTTCCACCCTCTGTCACTATGAACCCAGCCAGCCACATCAGTCTAGGCTCCCTGGAGAAACAGAACCAACACGATGGTTATATTTATACATTATATTTATAAATATAAATATATATGTATTATATATATGTATTATGAGGAATTGGTTCACATGATTATGGAGGCTAAGAAGTCCAAGATCTGCAGTTAGCCAGTTGGCCATCCAGGAGAACTGGTGGTATAATTACAGTCCGAGTTCAAGAGCGTGAGAACCAGGAGAACCAATGGTATAAGATCCAGTGTGAGTTCAAATTCAAAGACAGAAGACTAATGTCCCAGCTTGAAGACCATCAAGTAGAGACAGACAATTATTTCTTACTCAGCCCTTTGTTTTATTTAGCCCTTCAGTGGACTGCTTGAAGCCCACCCACGTTGGGGAGGACAATCGGCTCTACTCAGTCTACCAATTCAACTGTTAATCTCATCTAAAACATCTCTGCAGACACACCCAGAAATAATGTTTAACCAAATTCAAATCCCTGTGGCCCAGACAATGTGATGTATAAAATTAACTCTCGCAAAAGATAAACTTTGCCATTTTCCTTTGTACCTGTTGTTATTTCATCAGCTTCAACATTCATCCCATACTAATTCTCATTCCCTAAAGCGGCACATGTGCCTTCTCTTAACTGGAAAAAAAAGTCTGCCTGTTCCTGGCAGCAAATGTTCTATGCTGACCACTACTCTTACTCCAAGGGAGAGACAAATGTCATTTAAAATGAAGCATTTCCTAAAAGTTAATTTTACAAAACACCAGTCTTTTTAATTTATTTTTATTTTCTTTAGAGAGGGAGGAGATGGGGGGTAGGGGAGGGGCAGAGGGGAAGGGAGACAGAGAATCTCAAAGAGACTCCCTCTCTCAGGGTGAAAGCCAGTGCAGAGCTTGATCTCGTGGCCCTGAGATTACAACCTGAGCCAAAATCCTGAGTCAGATGCTCAACAGACTGAGCCGCCTAGGCACCCCAACAAAACACCGGTCCAATGAGATACACTGGGAAAAAAAGAAAGAAAAGTGTTTTGATGATTAAGTATTGTTTCTCCGCATTAGTTTTCAATGCTTCATGACACGTTATCACAAACTTAGCAGCGTAAAACAACATCCACAGCTTCTGTGGCTCAGAAATCCAGGCTTGGCCTAGTTGGGTTTTCTGCACAGATTCTCACAGGAGCGAAATCACAGTATTAGTTAAGCTGTGTTCTTTTCGGGAACTCAGGCCCTCTTCCAAGGTCACGTGGTAATTGCCAGAATTCAGTTCCTTGTGGAGTTTGGATTCAGGCCCTCAGCAACCAGGGAAAGCCCTTTCTATAGGCAAGCATACATGTCTGCTTGTTTTTCACGTCAGCAGGATGACCCCAAACTCTCTTTTAAGGGCTTTCAACTGATTACGTCAGGCCCACCCAGGAAAATCCCCTTTTTGATTAACACTGAGTCAACTGATTTGGGAGTCTTCCTATTTATCATATACTATAGCCTAATTACAGGAGCAGTGGCCCATCAATTTCACAAATCCCACCCTTGCTTAAGGGGAGGAGTTTATATAGGACCCAGGGGTTGTAATCTTGGAGGCAGTCTTAGAATTTTGCCTGCCATCATCCAGATTGAGTTTGTGAATTAACATGGTACGGGCTCTGAAAAAATCCTGGAGGGAAGAACTCTGCTAACTGCTGTTCTCCAAATTAATTTGGTCTATATGAAAACCTTACTTTCACATAATAGCTGCCATCGTTTTTGAAATTTGTTTTCTGGGCCAGCCATGTTTTGGGATAGGCTGGAATGGAAAATCCCTGAGCCATGAAGTTGGATGGTTCAGGATTCCAGTCCCCACCTTGCCTCTTCCCAATGGCTCCAGCTTGGGCAACTTCCCTGACCTTGCAGAGCCTTGATGAAATGTCTGGGGTACATTAGAACCTGTTCCTCATGGCTGTTACAATGAAAGTAAGTAACACCTCAGAACATGCCTGGCACAGGTTAGAGATCCAGCAAGGTAAAAAAGCATGATTGGGGGCGCCTGGGTGGCTCAGTGGGTTAAAGCCTCTGCCTTCGGCTCAGGTGGTTTTTGATTGAGCCCCGCATCGGGCTCTCTGCTTAGCAGGGAGCCTGCTTCCTCCTCTTTCTCTGCCTGCCTCTCTGCCTACTTGTGATCTCTGTCTGTCAAATAAATAAATAAAATCTTAAAAAAAAAAAAAGCATGATGGCTTTCTCCCTCTCCTTTTTCATATGAAATTTTAGAAACAATTACAAAAAGGATACTCTATCAATGTTAGAGTTGTATGAAATTTCCAGATATCAGACATGAAGCTTCAAACATCCTTAGGCTAAAAAAAAAATCTAAAATTAAAATTTTAGAAGAAAAACAGTTCTTTAGTCTATACATGATTATTCATTTGTGTTTTAAACAGTCTTCCATGAATACTGTCAGACCACAGTAAAGCCAGAAATGGATCATGAGCATATGAAGGTAGATTCTGTGTTCTTGTTAACCACCTAAACAACAAAAACATGGAAAATTTGATGTTATTATTTGTCTAATGGGTTAAAATTAATTGAGATGTCTCAAGAATGTTAGTAACACTCATTATATCCAGGAAAGTCGTTTGAAAAGCCTTCAGTCACATAATGTAAAGAATAAACTATTTAGGGGCACCTGGGTGGCTCAGTGGGTTAAGCCACTGCCTTTGGCTCAGGTCATGGTCTCAGGGTCCTGGGATCGAGCCCCGCATCGGGCTCTCTGCTCAGCAGGGAGCCTGCTTCCTCCTCTCTCTCTGCCTGCCTCTCTGCCTACTTGTGATCCCCCTCTCTCTGTAAAATAAATAAATAAAATCTTTAAAAAAAAAAAAGAGTAAAGTATTTAATACCTTTGGAACAAGTGCCAAGTTTTAGAGACAAAATATTTGATGTTTAGACCAACCTGCAGGGCAGTGACTATATGATAAGTCTAAGTAGAATGGATTATAAAGGTACAAAATGACAAAACTTGTGGGTAACATTAAAACATTGTGATAATTGTGTGACCTTTAATAAAGTATTTACCCTTAAGCCTCAGTTATAGCCTAAGAAGTGGATAAAGTACTTGAGTCATAGACATATCATAAAGGTACAACAGATAAAAACTTAATGTAATGTTGTTACTTCTCAAGTATAAAGTTAATTGTTGAACAAGTTTAAGCTCTCGTTTGGTCTCAATGTTGTATTGTGCTTTTAAATCCTTGAATGAAAAGTTTGTGCTAAATTCTGAAAAATTCAGAAAACTTGGAAGGAAAGTTCATGCTGGACAGCATGCTTGTATTATTCAGTGTCGTTAGCCATTAACAGAGGGGAGACAAGTGCAGAGAATATATTGCTCATAAAATTCTTTCTAAATGGAATCCTTTGCAGTATATCCCATGAGGCATCTCTAGGTCTTTAGGGACACAGAACAATTTATCGAAACTTCTGTGCAAATTGAAACTCATATTTGGAGCAATGCATTAAGAATCTATAGATCATTTATTCCTGCTCGTCGCTGAAGGAATTGCAGAGATCACTTTTATTATACAAATGTTCCTTCAGTGATTAAAATTCCTTCTCTCTGGCATATGCATGAAAAATAAGAATAAGAATGATTAAGAAATAGAAGCTGCTCTGATAGATAAATTGCATATATTCAAGAACAAGGAAAACAGTGTGTATGTGTTATCATATTAAAAAAGATAAAATATATTGGGAACTCCTTGAGTTTTCTTCCTCAATAATGAGAAGCACACAATGAGAATGTTCACTTATAATAATTTCATCAGCACACCAGTGAGGCCAGAATGAATGGTAGACAGAAATGTGAATAGGGTATCATTTTGATATTACTTCTGCAAACACAGCTAGGAGAGCTAATGCTCATTTTAAACTACATGTCAAGGTTTCCAAAGAGTCACAACAAATAAAAAAATCTTTTCAATTTCACTAGTTTCTGCTGGAAGCTACAACACACCCAGTCCTTTCCCGGGCCCTATCAGCCATGTAAGAAAAAGATGTTTATGTTTTCCAGGACCACTAGGTAAGCTTGTATTAATTGTGCCCTCCACAATTCCAGGGGGGCTGGCCTGAGAGTTTTGATAGTGAATAAAACAGAGTTGGGAGTCATTCAGACCTGGGGAGACCTGACTCTGCTGCTTAATGTGACCTTGAGCAAGTCCTGACTTTTCAAAGACTTGATTTCCTCATTAGTGAAAGGGGAATAAAAGCACCTACCTTTTACATTCTCTTTGGGTACTGAATGGGTAAATGTATTTGAAGCACTGAACCCAATATGCTGTGTACTTGCTACAGTGGTTGCTGTTACTATACTCTCATTAATGTCTGCCTTTGTTTGGCTTTCTCTAGTAGCAGCCATTTAGACAAGGAGTTTAGTGCAGGAAGTTTATTTGGGAAGTGATTCCAGGAAGTACAGATGGAAGTGTTGGAAGTGAGACAGAAGAGAAGGAAGACAATAATAGCTGATTTACTGAGCAGGAGACTGTTACATTAAGTGGGGCTCAATCCCACTGAGAAACTCTACGAGACTAAGTAGAACACCGTCAGAATTATCCCACCCAAGATGCGAGGGGGCTGGAGTTTTTAATCCACCAATAATCTGTTAACGGTTGAGGATTGCTTCAAAGGAATTAACCTTTCTGTACTTTTAGCTTGTCCTGCATACTGGCCAATTCTGTTCCCAAAGGCAGACAAATGACCTCAGCCAGAGAGAATTGAAGGGATTTCAGCAAGTAGCCTTCTGAGTACAGAGGTAAGGACATTAGGGATAGAGGTGAGGACATAGGGGATATGGGCAGAACTCCAACAAAATGTGCAGCATTCTTAATAACCTAGACTTTGTTCATCTTATCTCTGTCTCCTTGTCAGATGAGTTCTTCAGTTCCCACTGCTGTATGAGGTTATTATAAGATAGCTAAATCTCTCAAACTGTATTCTTAGGCATCTCCTCGTCTAAAGACTTTAGGCTGGCAAGTTAGAATGTATACGTTCTGGGTTGAGTGAATTTAAAACTTTGAGCTTGGACATCCAGATTTTGTATAGAGTTGGTTTGGTGGATGCTTTCAAAGAGTTTAAAACTGAACTGGGGAGACTGGACATATACAAGTCCAAGACGTAAATTTATAAATTTAAGGTGCCAGTGTGGGCACAGTGTAGACACACTCATCTAGGAAGTGAGATGTGAGGGTTTTTTTTAAATGGAGAAACTTGCTGAAATTCCCATTGCGTTTTATCTAGTATGATTTCCCATTTTACCCTGAAATCTCAAGGCATCTGAATAGGGTACGTACTTAGTGCTGCCTTGGTTTATATCAGCTGTTCAGCTCAGTAGTGAAATGGACAAATGACTTGGTAGAGTGCAGTAAAATGACCAATCATTGGACGATCTCTAGGAAGCATCCTACTGAATTACTTTATCTTACTAATTTCAAGAGGAAAGAAAGAAGAGAATTAATTATTTCCCAGTTATGGCATAAGGAAAGCATCAAAGCTAAAGGTAAGACTTTTAAGCAAGAGCATAAAATTGGAAAACTTCTCAGTATATACCTTTTACCAATTAAAGTGGATAACAATCAGCTGGTGTCTATTTATGTTCTTAGAAGGGTGGGGAGAGTAGAAAAAACATAGGCTTTGCTGAGAGGAAAAACCTGAGATCTAAGCTCTACTCCTCAGGAACTGATTTATCAGGTAACTTAGTTCATCTCTCTGAGCACAAATGCCTCTTTTGTAAAATGGGCATTAAACCTAACTTATAGAACCAATAAAAGAATATGACATATAAATGTAATATATATGAAATATGAAAGGGCTAGATTCCATCAATAGGTGAATAGATTAACAAATTGTATCTTTACAATGGAATGCTTCTCAGCAATAAACGGAATAAACTATTGATGCACAAAACAACATGATTCATCTCAAAATAATTATGCTGGTCTAAGAACAAACAGTGCACACTGTAGGGTTTTATTTATGTAAAATTCTAGAAAATACAAAATAATCTATTGTGACAGCCCATGCAGGATTGCTTGAGGATGGGGAAATCAGGAGAGGGAGCATTGATGGACAAGAAAGGGAAGCTTCTGGGGAGATAGAGATACACATTATCTTGATGGCTGAGATGGTTACATGAGTGTACACATATGTCAGATCTTATCACACTTAAACTTTAAATATGTGCCACTTATTTTATCTACTTATACCTTGATAATTCTGTTAACAAAAATAGTGTTAATGACACAGTAGATTCTCAGTATGTGTAATAATTCCTTCTCTACATGTGTGTTTATATGAACTTGACTCAACTTGGTTGGGGTTGTTGGGTGATAGACATGAGAGAGAGTGTGTGCTATGGTGAGTGCTGTGAATTGTGTAAGACTGACCTGTACCCCTGAAACAAATAACACATTATATGTTAATTAAGAAAAAAAAAAGAAAAGAAAAACTTGCTTGGGGTTAAGTTTGTTGAGTCCAAATGAGTTGAGGCTATACAGAATTGACGGTTATTATTCTGTCTGCTCATCACCACTTTCTTCTTCACGTAACAGGATCTTCCCTTTTTCAGTAAACAGCTTTTTCTTGGCTCAAAAACATGGTTCTTCTTGGAGTTGCCAATCACAGAGAAGGAACATTTTGGCCGCTCAGGGATGCATATACTGCTGACATCACCAGTCAAAGCTGTGTGCCCAATCTCCAACTTCCCTGGGCTAGCCTGCAAATAGCTGGTTCTTCAGAGGTTTGCAACCTTCTTCAGAGGTGTGCTCTTGGGCTACTAGAACTGCCTCACCTCTAGGGAGGCAGAGCTTAAAATATCTAGATTATATTCCCTCAGGGCAACCTGTGGTCAATGACTAGTGTGTAGCTCTAAAAACCCTGCTCCCCTCCTTCAAGATGGGAACAAACTCTGGTCCGCAAATATGCTCTAGAGCTCTGTGTGAGATTAGAGGTAGGCCAGCACTTCATCTGAAATTAGTTTTGATTGACTGTTTTCCTCTTCTTTCCTCCAGTCCCTTAATATTTCCCACTGGGAGAACGTCATTAATAAAACCACTTGTACTTGAACCCAACCTAAAGCAGCATGGCAAGTCTCTTTGTCCCCAGAGATTTGTTCAGGAATGAAGCTGGGATCCCAATGGCCTGTCTCATCAGAATCTTAGATATTTTTAGAATTTGAGCTGGGAGATGAGGACTCTCTTTCAACTAATCAAGACAGGTTAAGATGTGATAGTAGAGCTCCGAGTACCTAAATTCCTCATCTTATTTAAAAAAAAAAAAAAAGAAGAAGAAGAAGAAGAAGAAGAAGTGTTTTGAAAGAAGTCAAGCTGAGAGAAATTCAGACCAGCGATGAAGAAAGAGACAGACTCCTCATGATGTTTGGGTCCAATTATCTTAAAGAATGGGTACTCTTTCGTTCTGGGGTGTTTTATCTTAGCCAATAAATACCATGGGCTTGGCTTCAGTTTCTATCTCTTACAACAAAAGGAATCCTGACTAAGACCCCTGGTACACAGTCAAACCAGGCCTTTCTGCTCTCACTATGTGAAATTAGTCAGATGGACAAGTTAGGACGAATTGGATCAAACAAGTGAATTGCTTTTATCTAATTAGGCAACAGAAAGGACCCCATGTTGAACTTTCAAAATTTTACCTTTCAGAACTGGGGCTCAAATAGGTTTCACTTTTTTTTTTTTCTGTTTTAGAAATACAACTTGTATTTTAACTTATAATCAAATACTTTATAATAAATCCATACTTTCATGTCAGTAGTTTTTAGTAATTTGATCTCATTTCCTTTAGCATACCAAACTCTCCCCTTGAGCTGACTGAGGTTTTCCCCACATCAGGCAATTCTTTCTGATACCAGCTGGGTGTGTCCCACCAATTCAATTCAATCCAATTCAGTTCAATCAATTCAATTCAATTCTGACACTAACCAGAGTGCAGTCCCTACAAGTTAAGGGCTCAGTCCCACAACACTGCCCTGCCCCCCACCTCAGATGCCAATCATAAATCCCAGGATGTCATCTGTACTTCTGAACAACCAGCTATAAATCAGAGGTTCCCATGACCTCCTTTCTGAGTTTGGTTATTTGCTAGAACAGCTCACAGAACTCAGGGAAAAATTTACTTATATCTTCAATATATTATACAATAAAGGATATGAAGAAGGATACAGATGAATAGGCAGATACAGAGATACACAGGGTGAGGTGAAGAAGTGTCCTGAACATAAGAGCTTCTGGCCCCATGGAGTTGGGGTGTGCTCCTCTCCAGCATGTGGTGATGTTTACCAACCCGGACATTCTTTGAACCCAGGACTATTGGGATTTTTATGAGAAGATTTATCACGTAGACCTGGTCAATCGTTCACTCAATCTCCAGCACTTTCCCCTCCCCAGAAGATGGGAGGTGGGCTGAAAGTTCCAAGCTTCCAATCATGGCTTAGTCTTTCTGGTGACCTGCCCCCATCTTGAGGCTATCTGGAGCCCACCGAGAGTGGCTTCACTGGAACAAGAGATGCTCCTATAATCCAGGAAATTCCAAGGGTTCTGGAGCTCTGTGCCTGGAATTGGAACAGAGACCAGTATATTTTTTCCATTGTTTTATAGACCCACACATCAAACACCCCCATAACCCACTGATCGGGAAAAGATGCCACAGGTGGAAATACATGTTATTGAGCCAGAAGAGATTTGGGGCCAGAATCATGCAAAATAGTTGCCATTACTCATGAAATCATCAGGACATTCTGCAATTCTTAATTGTTTCATTCGCTTTTCCTGTCAAAGGCATGAGGAACTCACCTATCCACTCAGGCAAGTAGAAATCATGTGAAATTATGGACCTTTTCCCAGCACATCTCTGTATTATATAATCAAGGTCTTGGAAAAACATTTTGTTGGGTCAAACTTTCCAGAAAAGAGGCATGTAGCTAAGAGCAGTATTAAATTATATTCTATTTTCAAAGTAAAACTGATAGAAATCAGATTCTTGGAGGGCAAAAATATGACCTATGTCATAAATTGGGACACTTTAGAAAGATTACAGATATAGATATGACAACAAACAATTAATTATTGGGAATTCTGAGACTGCTTTCAAAAAAAATCCTGATTGATAGTTTGGTCTAAAATATTAAAGTAATTAAGAAGGCTGTTACCTTGTGACCAAGTGAATTTGTATATTGGGACCCACGAAACAGAGACTTACCCAGCAGTACTGCCCACATCACAAATCTAAACCAAAGTCAGCCTGCTCTTAGGAGAAATATGTCCCTGTCAGGGAACCTAACACATACCAAACACAGCCCTCCAACTCGACTTTAGCTAGCTTATGTTAACCAAGAAAGTGGGACCTGCTATCCTTAGAAGAGAATCCCAACCTCCTAGCCAACCAATCCCAATTCCATGTTGCCTCTGTTAATGCTGTGTAAAACTCACTCTTGCCCTAAACCCTTCCAGAAAAACGTGCTACTGCTTGTGAGGTGCTATATTCCCCTAATTCATGGATTGTTTCCCTTTGAGTAAAGGAAATCAAACTCATTACTAAATTCAGTTTTGTCATTTGGCTTAAAAAAGTCAGATCTAGGGGTGTCTGCATGGCTTAGTCAGTTAGACATCTGACTCTTAATATTGGCCTCGGTCATGATCTCAGGGTTGTGAGACTGAGCCCATTGCTGGGCTCTGCACTAAACCTGGAGACTGCCTGAGATTCTCTCTCCCCTTCTCCCTCTTCCCCCCAGCCCCAAATGAAAATAAATAAATCTTTAAAGAAATTAAACAACCAGGTCTACATTTAAACCCTGGCTCTGCCATATACTAGCTGCACATTTCGGTTTTCTCAATAGCTTCACGATAAACACCATGGATGTGGCAATCACATTGGTCATAGTCACCACTACATTTAAAGAGAGTAATAAGTAACAGTGATAACCATAAGAGACAACAGTTACCATCACTTTCTCTCTGTCAGATGCAGAGCCCAGTGAGCAAACACTTAACCTTAACCTCACTGTTAAAGTGCAGTTATTATGCCTATCTTATGAATGGACAAATTTAGGCTTAGACCTCAAGTAACTTAACTGAGTCACACAGATGGGGTGTGACTGAAGTGGAAAAAAGAAAAGAATGTTGCAATTAAGAGTGGTGTGTGGGAGAGAAAGAAGGGAAGAGGGAGAGAGGATTAATAAAGGGAAATCTCACTAAAATAAAATTGGAAGGCTGGCAGGGAGAGCTCTCCTGCCCTACCACTCCCTGTCAATTGCAGATTAAACCAGAAGACCTTTCTCAGGATGCCACTTGAGGTACTACTTTACTACTCCAGCAGGAGGAAGAAAGGCTGTTCTCTGGCCCTGGCAACAGCCCAGCCAATGAAAGGCAGTCACAACTCAGCCAATGAGAAGCCACTAGACTTCTTACACCCAGTTCACTTCAATGGATTTTTTGTTTATAATAGCCTCCCAGGTCCTTTCCTCCATGAGTGTTCCTCCCTTTTGTTTGGTGGATTTGCTTATGATTTTTTCTCTAGCTCCATTGTACTGGATTGCAACTCTCAGCTATTCATGAATACCTCCCGCCCCCGCCTTTTTTTTGTTGGTAAACTAACTAGCAGTTTTATTTTTAAAGTTAAGGATAAGAACAAAGAAAAGGGAGGGGAAGAGAGGGGCAACCAGGAAGAAGGATGAGAGGGAGGGAATAATGAGGAAAAAATAAATAAATAAAAAAGGAAAGGAAGAGACAAAACATCACAGGGCTGTGGTGAGTTCTACTTGAGACAGGTAAAACAAGTTCAATGTGCAAGTTATTATCACATGTGTATTAATACACATCAGTACTCTTTGGGAATTGTCAATATCAGTGGCATAACCTGCTGTAAATAAGGCAATATAAAACAAAGCAAATTAAAAATAATCACGTGGTCTGTTATTTATTGAAATATTAGGCAAATGCATTCTCCTAACTCAGTCAGGGACACAGCACTGAAATCCTCCTTTGTCTGTTGAGCAAAGAGGATGGATGTGCTCTAACAGGGGAAATGTCACAAGCATATTCTCCTACAGACGTGACACTCACTTTCAACGATCTAGTAATTTCACCACATTTGCTTCACTGACCCCTTTCCTTCTCTTTCTGCTTTTCTGTTGTTGAAATAAAACCTGGTCATTGTGGTATTTCACCTTTAAATACCTCAATATGTATGTCTTTTAACTGATCAATTTCTGTCATAACCATAGTCTCAGTTTAGTGTCCCCCCAAAAGGAAAGCCTAAAACAGGGACTTGGGTGTAAGTTGTTATTTTGGGAAATGATCCCAAGAAAAACTGTAGAACTGAGAAGAGTGGAACCAAGGAGGAGGCAAAGCCAATCCAAGGGTGTACCTGTGGGCACCTGGGCTTAATTCTGTCGAGAACCCTCTGAGGAACTGTAGAATCTCATTCCAATTGTGTATCAAGTGACTGAAATGGGGAGTGTTTATCCCCTGACTCCCATGCCTTGCTCAGGGATGCCCCCATGGGATGGGTGTTAACACTCTTACACTCCCAGGTGTATGATGGAATTCTTCAGACCCAGCTAGAATGGGTGGAACGTTTCTCACAGGTGTCCTTCAAGAGGCAACAGAGTAGACCAGAAAGTCAGAGATCTGTGGTGCAGTTTAGGGGAGATGCCACAGGGGAGTTGCAGAGTTTCACCTGCACAACTCTGCTCACAACAACAAGGGCTAGAGTGAACATGGAGCTGGGAAGACCAGAGCCAGGACCTAGGGAAGACATGCCTGACACAACTAGAAACGCCATTGGCACAGCTAATCACATTCATTCTAATGCTGTGAGATCAGCTAAAGCCAGGCCAAAATCAGATTCTCCCAAATGACCCAAAGAGGTCTTTTTACAGTTGCTTTGATCTGATTAAGATCCAAACAAGCATCATAAATTATGTCCTTAATTAGTTAAGCTTATGTTCTTAAATCTCTCTCACTCTAGAACAGTCCTCATTCATCTTTTCAAATGCCATTGATTTACACACACAAAAACCACATCTGTTGTCCTAAGACAAAATGTTCCACTTTTTGGGGTTGCCTTATTAGAGAGGCCTTCTATATTACTTCACTATGTCCAGTATTCCTATAAATGACCATAAACTCTACAGTCTTCATTAAATTCAAATACCTTTAGTGGCAAGAAAACATTGTAAGTGATGCCATGTACTTCAAAGTGCATGCCAGGTGAAGACACATGCAGTGAAACGAATGGTAGCGTCCCCAAAAAGTTATGTCCACCTCCGAATGCCAGAGCCTGTGAGTATCACTTTATATGGCCTATGAAGTGATTAATTGAAGAATCTGAAGAAGAACATACCCTAGGTTACCTGGGTGGACTCTACATGCAAGAGTCTATATATACTTAGGCAGAGGAAGTTTGGGGACAGCCCCACAGATTCTAGTGAAGATGGAGCAGAGATTGGAGTGCTGTGGCCACTAGCCCAGGAACCTCAGGGCAGCCTCCAGAAGCTGGAAGAGGCCTGGAATGAATTCTTCCCTCAGGTCCCTGGAGGGAGAAGAGCAAGCAGTGCTGGATTTCAGACTTCTAGCCTTGAGAATTCCGAGATGGTAAATTTTAGGGATGTAGGGATGGAACAGCCTGATGCCTTCATTGCCAAGTTCACCACAAACTTTCCTATGAATAGGTGCATTCACTAATGAGTGTGACCCGCATTAATTACTATTTAAGGGTAATGGAGTGGCGATTTCTGGACTCTTTCTCTCCTTCCTGCTTTATAAAGAGTTCTTTGCAGAGATGGACTTTTTATTAGCATTTTGGGTTCTTTGCTTATTTTAAAATGCAACTCATGCAGGAAACACTAAAGGGTAGATATTTCATTCTCTCCTTTTATTTATTTATTTATTTATTTATTTTTGGATAGATTTTATTTACTTCCTTGAGAGAGAGAGAGAGAATGGGCAGAAGTGGGTAGAGGGGCAGAGGGAGAAGCAGACTTTCCGTTGAATAGGCAGCAGGACCCTGGACTTGATCCCAGCACCCTGGGGAACATGACCTGAGTGGAAGGCATAGGCTTAACTGACTGAGCCACCCAGGGGCCTCACATTCCTCCCTTTTAATTGCTATACTCCCAAGTAAGGAACTGTCCATTATAGCATTTTTTTTTTTTAATTTTAAGTCTTTAATTTTAAAAGAACAGCTTTAGGTTCACAGCAGAATTCAGTGTAAGGTACAGAGATTTCCCTTAATACCGCCACTCCCCTCCCCCCATACACTCACACTCAAAGGCCTAGCCTCTGTCACTGGTCATTACCCTCCATCAGAGTGGTGTACTTGTTACAGTGGACACATCAACACATTGTCTATCATATTTGTACATTGATACATCATTATCATTGAAAGTCCTTAGTTTAAATTAAAATTCACTCTAGGTGTTGGATATTCTATAGGTTTGTATGAATATATACTGAGATGTATTCACCATTAGGGTATCATAAAGAGCAGTTTCACTGCCCTAAAAATCCCGTTTTGCTTATTCGTGAGAGTCATTTAAATCCTTATTTGCATCATCGTCAATACCTATCTACTTTTCCCACTACACTCTAAACTTTGCGAGCGCAGAAAATCTGTGAACCTTCTTTACCGCCTACTCTGCAGTGCCTGCCACAGGGAAGGAGCACCCCTAACATGCTTTTAATCAAGTCTTACGATCCCTAAGAAATCCCAGAGCCCCAAGAAAAATGCAGAGCCAGGGAAAGCACTTCGCCTTTCTCTCGGATCACAAAGAGGGGCGGGGCCGGGCGCAGGGGGCCGGGCGCTGGGGCGCAGGGAGGGGGGCCCCGGGGGGCCCGGTGGGGGCCGGTCGGGCCCGCCCCTCTCCTCCCTCGCGCCTCCTCCTTCTCCGACCTCCGCTGCCCGCGCGCGCTGGGCTCCCCCGCGCCGGGTTTCCTGTTTAAGATGGCGTCCCCCGCAGCAGCGCAGGCCCGGAAACTTCTGCGAGACCTGATGCTTCGGCCCCCGCTGCTGGCGGCCAGGTCTCAGGTGAGCGCGCCCGGTGGCAGGAGCCCCGCCGCCCTCCTCGCCGCCGCCTCTTCCCTCCTGGCGGCGAGGGCGCGGCGGTGCGGGCGCTGCACCCCTGGAAGCGACGCGCGGAGCGGCGCCCGGGCGCACGGGGGACTCCCTAGTTCCCCCCTCGGGTGTGGCTCCGGGGTCCAGGGGGGCGACACTTAGTCCTCAGCAGGGCTGTCGTCGGTTTCCCGGGCTCACGTGGAGAGCGCCGGCACGGCACCTGGCGCCGAGTGGCCAGTCAAGAAGTTCCTTGGGCCGGGTTTTGGAGTCCTGAGGTTTTATTATCTGCTTTGTCAGTTGAGCTTTGGGAACGTCTTGACCCTTGAGCGCGTTTGTTAGGCCACGTGATGAATATTCCTAGAAACTAACCCAGCCTGGTTGGTATTAGTTACTCACCTCCCTGAGGAACTTTCTACAGGGGGACTGCTTTGGCAGACTTCAGGACGCTTGAGTTGGTGAAATGCGGGGGGTCAAGGAGAAAAGTGGGAAATGCGCTCCCTCCTTTCAAGGAGCAGTCCGCCCCGTCACAAGCACGACACAGCATTGGCCCTGTCCACTTTCTTCTCCTTTGTGGAGAATAGAAACCTAGGGGAGCCCGGTTGGATGCTGAATAGCTAGCTGTTTGAGCTTGGCTTCCAGTGGATTTTACCTTCTCCAGAACGGTGAGAGTCGAAGTATTCAGAAGCCCTTTGGGGAGTTTTGAGTTGGTGATGACTCTTGGAGAAATCACTCAACTGCTCAATTTTTGATTCTCCGTAAATAACCTCTTTCCCCTTTGAACGAAAGGGCAATGTGGGGCTCAGCCACAGAGAGCAATGTCCTTGTTCATTTTTCCATTTTTAATGTATGAGAGGCAAATTATCACTCATGCAAATTTAACCAGGATATGCATAGTATAGTTTTTAGAAAAAAATGAAAAGATAGCTACTAATGATTTTTTGAGTTACTCTAAGCTTTGGCTAATTATAACACATGCAAGGTTTTTTTTTTTCCCCAGCCTTCTCTTTTCATTTCCTGACTTCTCATTTCTCTGTTTTTGTTAATGTAAATTTAAAAGGTGCTAATACGTATTACTGTAATATCCTTAATAGGCACTTGACAGTATGGTGGGATAGCAAAAGGAATGGCAGGTTTGTCTAATTAAAATCACTAATAACTATTGTAATAGAGTAAGGAGAATACCTCCAGGTGATCAAGTCCTATTCATTATTTAAGTGTTACAAAAAACAAGAACTGTGGCACTAACTATGAGTGTAGACTTGAATTGATGAGAAACATGGGGCCCAGGGCAGTGAAAACTCGAGCAAAGCAAGTAATTGTGCAGAGAGACTGAAGTGTTCAGCTGACATGTGATTGGGCTTCCTGCCTAACCAAGAAATGAAAGCCTGAATACAGCACTTTAGGGAATCTGGTTGGGGATGGATAGCTTTGGTTCAGTAAGAAGACTAGGTGAAAGGATCCATTACCTCACCCCATCTAGTAGCCTTGATTTACATTCCTTGTGGCCTAAGTGTTATCCCGTAAATACAAGGTTTCAAAGATGAGGATTTTTTTTTTTTAAGTTGGGAACAGTAGATAGTGTCCAAGACACTATCTTGCAAGCTGGACATTAGCAAGCATATAGTCCGACCAGCTCATTTCACTGGGGGAAAAAATCGAGGCGTAAAGAAGTTTAATGACTTGTTCAAGGTTTTAGTTTGTGGCAGAGTAGTTTAAGTTCCTATAACACCAGGCTGTTGCTTGGTGAGTATAGGCTTCCTCATGAAAGTGCATTATGTCAGTATTTAGGTTAGTCTGCATGCCAAATAGGAACTATATCACATCCGAGTCCTAGAACTACTAACACACATTCATTATTTCTATTTAAACATCTTAGAAATGACAATAATAGCTGAGCATTGCTCATGACTTGTAAGGAACTCTTCAAATTCTTGGATAGTTCTTAGTATTTACTCCATCTGAGTCTCCTTTGATGTTGTGCCTACCTATTCCCTTGACTGTGCAAACATTACAATGCACATGACCCCCACCCTTTTCCCCACAAAACCTAAAAATCCTAAGTGTCTAGAAATCTGTTGCCATTCTTGACTCAGACCTACTTTGTACTGGACCTTGGGCCAAGCTGTTGTGTGTACAGAGGTAAAAGGTCCTGTTTCTGCTTTAGAGAAGTAACTTTAACCACTCAGAAAGGTATACCCCTAGAATGATACTTTACCTACCACCTCCCATAGTTAAGTTTAACATTTGACACTTATTCCCAAGGCTTAAGGTCATTGACATTTTTTGTTTCCTCTGCTCTTGGCTTCAGTGTTTTGACTTATGACTGATGTTATATTTTTAGAGGGTCCCTTTAGCCACTTATTTTACATATATTTTTTATTCAGTCTATACGGTGGACAGGATTCTTCTAGGTGTTGATATTTAGGGTTAGTGAATAAAGCAGGCAGAGTACATGACCACATCATACTTTATTTTCATAGGGGTGGGGAAGGGTTTGACTTTTCATACACAAACAGTAAGATGATTTCTAGCTAGAGACAAAAGCAAAGAAGAGAATTAAACAGGATCATAGGATGGAGAATGACAAGCTTAGCCAAGAAGATAAGTGTTGATTAGATGGTCAAGGGAAACTCAGTTTGACAAAGTGGGGTTTTTAGTTTTGTTTTGGCCTAATTTTTTTATTGCAGTATAATGCATGTATTAAAAATGTACATATTGTAAGTGAATAGCTTGATGGGTTCTCACAAATTGAACATGCCCAGGTCACCCGAACCAGATAAAAAAAAAGCTCTTCATTTAGTAGTAACCCAGAGGGCCCCCTTATGCTCCTACTTGTCAGTACCTCCACCCTGGAAAGGGTAAGCAGTGCCCAGACTTACACCACCATTCCACCGTCTTGTTCCTTTTTGTATGTTCTGTAAATGGAATTGCACAATTTGGACTCACATTCTTAACATTATGTTTATGAGATCCTGGAGGTGACTTTTGACATTTGAGCTGAGAATTTAGTAACGAAAATTAGCCAGCCAGGTGAAACTCTGGGGAAGAGTGTATAGGGCAGAGAAGACAGCAAGTGCAAAGACCTTGAGGTGGGTGTGAGTTCAGCATGTTCAAGTAGTTAAAGAGGGGAACATGGTGGTCCTAATAGGCATCTGAGGTAGCTAGGGGCCAGATCAGGTGGGGATTTGCAGTGTCTGATAAGGAACTTGAAAGAGCCTAGAGTGGTTAAGTGACTTGCCCAGATTATTTGGCTTGTAAAAAATAGTTGGTCTGAACCCCAGTCCTGGTTGCTGAAAACAAGGCATTTAATCACTGTACTGTGTACTTCATATTATAGACCTAGGCTGGCTTTGAAACTTTTAGAGAGAATGTTTTGTGAACTCAGCACCCCAGTCAAGATCTAACCCCTGTTAGGGCTCTTTTCACAGATAAAGGACATGTTGCCATGTCCAAACCAGCCAGCTAGGAGAACAGGGTTTTGCGTTACATGGCAGTGTGATACAGCAAGGCACGGCCACAGTGGACACAGGGACTGACACAGAGCCCATTGCGTCGGTCATGTCTTAGGGGAAATCTTGGTCGAGGGCACAGAGTTTAAATAGCTAATTATAATTCTAAACCTGGTATTGTTGCCTCTTTTGTACATTTTTCCCTCTCATAATGGCAGGGTGAAGTTCACAGAGCTGCTCTGTTATGAGAGGAGCACAGACACTGTGGGAAACACTGCTATCAGGTCCGCACGTGTAGAATCATCATGTGGTTCTCCGTGAAGCCCAGAGCTGCTGTCCGGGAACTGAGAGAGGAATGCATAATGTTGGACGCGTCTGCTTAGACTTGCGCTCCTGCTGTTGTATACTTCAAAATGGATGGCTCCAGTTCAATTTTCTCCTCTTTCAGGAAGTAGGAGGAGAAAGATGGATGTGTGGCTTTTAGAAGTGAAGGCCTAAAGGTTCTGGGCAAGTCCTTATCAGCCAAATGAGGCTGTGGAGGCTGCGTTGGAAGTTGTGACTCACCTATATGTGCCTTCTTGCCTCAAAGAATTTTTTTTTTTTAGAGATGAAGTACAGCTGCAATTTCTGCTGTTAGAAAAGGAAATCTATTGTAGATAATTTAGAAGCTAAACTATTGACCTTCTGTGTGGGGAAGACCTTTGAGTGTCCCAAATTGGTTTTGTTTACTGTAAATGAAACTTACTTTTACCGGCCACTGATGGAGTGCACACACCCTGAGTAGTGAGAATTTTGCTGCCCCCGTATCCTAGCCCAGTTCTGTAGGCACAATGCCCAGAAAGTCCCTGAGATAATATCTCAGATCTTGGGGAGGAAGAGAGATTATGTAGGTAGCCTCAGATCATTTAGGCTTCAGTTCTCTTTACTACTCAGTGTGGAATTGTCACTTGATTTATCGCTTTCTGTTACTCGATGGAAATGTTTTGCCTGGAGAACTTGAGACACTTGTACACATTTGAGCAAATGGTAAAATCAATATACTAATGAAATTTTGGGAAATAATACTCAAGTTAGTCTGGTGAAGAAGATGGAGGTGGGGAGGGCATTCCCGGTGGAGGGGGCTGCATGCAAAGACAGAGGACAGAGAGAAGGTGGGGAGATCAGAGGACTCACTGCCCCCAGTCTGGTACCGAGAAGGGAAAGGCAGGTGAGAAACGGAAGGGGAGGGCTGACGGTCATCTTTTAGGCAAATGAGGAAAGAGGATAAGCTGTAGAAAGCCTAGAACTCAGCGTGCATAGAACTCCATAACCAAAAGACTTGCCATTTAGTTCATTTTCTGAGTACTTAGTCTGTGCCCAGTGCTCTTTAGTGTAAGCTCCCTGAGGTTGGAAGCTATATTGATTTAGTTCTTCCCTGTAAATTCAGTGCTTAAGAGACTGCTGGACATATAGGTGCACCTCATTGATGAACACTGTGTGACTGAGTGAATGCAGAAAGGAGATGCAGGGGCCTGCCCTCAGGGGGCTTAGAGTTTGGTGGCAAAATTGGCATGTAAGCCAGTAATTATACCAGGCGGTGTAGCTGCAATAAAGCTGTGTTGCTGGTCTTCTAAGGCACTACTTCTTCCTGCATCGGGGCACCTGTTGTGCCCTCCCTCTGACACGCCATTCACTCTGATCTCAGGCGGTGTTCCCTTCTTCCACTCGCCTCTCCAACTCAATGTTTAATCTTCAGACCAGGCTTTCTCTCATTATTTTATCTGATTCTCCCTCACCCTGGGGATTATTCTCTGCCCCTTTCTTGCTTTACTTAGTAGTTTATAACACTTTACCTGGCGGTTTACTCTGTGTGTGTGTTTGTGTATTTATTTATGGTCGGTCTTCCTCACTTTCCTCCAAGTAAAGCTTGTAAGCTCTGTGAGGCCAGGGATTTTCTTACACACCACAGTTTCCCTGGTTGGCCTGACTAGGTATTCAATAAGATTTTATGGTCCCAGTGAGTGGGTGGGGTACTCAGAGAATAGCCAGAGGCAAGTAACAGAAGTGGAGCGATGATGCAGATGATGATGCAGATAATTGAGTCACGAGAGGAAGGAAGGGGATGTAGAAAGTCTGCTTGTGAAAGGGCTTTCATAATAGGACTGTTCATTCCATATGTGCCTGAGACCCATGCGGAGTGATGGCGCCGCGTTATTTCTTTAAGCCTTGCAACATTACTGCAGAGAAGGTTGTACTGTCTTCATGATACATGTAAGGGAACAGGCGTCCAGGGGTCACAGAGTCATCTGCTTAAAATCACAGTGCCCGGGAGTCACCTGCCTCATGCTGACAAGCCACTTAGGCTGTTGAAACATTAAGCTGTATTAAAGGGTCCTCTTGGGGCTGAACTGGCCGGTTGCACTGATGCTTACGTTTCCTCATCTCTTGCCCTGAGTGGCAGGCACCTTTGGTTCTTTGGACTCATGCTGACTCAGGTGTACTAATCAGTGCTGCACGGTTGTCCTCTCCAGGCTCTTACCTGACTCTGTCCTCCCCTGCTTTAGAGTCTGGGAAACAGACTAACAGAGGAGGAAAGGGTATGAATTCGGCATTCAGATAGAACTAAGTTGAAATCCTGGGTCTGCCAGGTTCTTGCTTTGCAAGTTATTGAACCTGGCTGAACCTCTATTTATTGTTCTCTGAAAAGGAATAATTTGTGTAGATGGTTACAAAGAGTACATTTGACATTATAATGATATAGTTGGCTCACAATGATTAATTCTCTTGCAATGAATTTGAAGCTAAATTTACTTTCATTTTTCTTAGGCTTTATTAAGCTAGAAACATTTTCCTTTCTCAGATCTGATAAACATGTATTGTTTGCTGCCATCTCAGGGTTAGGCACCAACTTGGTGTTTCCATATGTTTTATTTCACTTAATCCTTGCAACAACCATATGAGACAGAGGTGATTTTTTTTCTGTTTGCATCTGGGGAACTTGAGGCTCAGAGAATCCAAGGCCTGCCTCCTGGGCTCCAGCTGTTTATTACTGCACAGATGGCATGAAGTGAAGTTCTGTAGAGGCCCAAGGTAGCAATGGGGAAGGTCATATGGAGAGCTCAGTTGCACCCCCTGGATGTGGCTCGTTCTAGAAATGTTTGCACATGTTGGTGTTGACTTAGGAGTAATGGCTTCTAGATCTCATATGCATCAAAAATTTGGGGTGGGAGGCCACTTAAAGAATAGACCATAGTCAAAACATGTACCAAAGGGCAGACAGATGCATGCTTCACTGTCTGCCCAACTCCAAAGCACTGCCCAGAGGGTTTCAGGAATGCTGGAGAAGCTGTGAAATGGCATTGCCTTTGCAGGTGGGCTTTGGGGAATGCTAATGGAGGATGAACTGGTATTCTGAGTTCAGACTTTGATCAGGGTGCTGATATCATGGCCAGCTTTTACCTCTTTCTAGAAATGGTTAAAAAAACTACAGCACCAGTCATGAAGGCATACATTCCTCATGTTTAACTCTGAAATTTATTTTTATTTTAAAATTGGAGTGATTTGATGTAATATATCAATTGTTCCTGGAGACCTGGCAAAGCATTAGGAGTGGGTCTCTGTAAGTGCGGGACCTGAGTGGGGGTGGGATGTGGGTCTGGAATCTCTTTTCCCACCACTCTGCACTTCTTGTGCTTGATCTGTTTCCATTTGGGACTGTCTGAGTCCCAGAGTTTTGACTCGTGGGCACTGTGGAATTTCAGGAGGGATTTTGAGCTGTCTTGTGGATTTTGAGGTGGGGGAGCAGTTGGAGATGAGGCTGGGGACATCAGCAGGGGCAGGCACCATTCTGCTGGTCCTGGTGGGTCTGGTAGTGGAGTTGAGGTTTATTCTTGAGGGCAGTGGGGAGTCACTGAAGAGTTAGTGAGGCAACGGGGCAGTTTTATGCGTTAGCACACCCTTTCTGCATAGAGGATGAAGAGGGCTAGAGGAATCCAAGCAAGGTGATTATTTGGGGGACTGTTGAACTGATTCAGTGGCAGTAATGATTATGTCAGGAGACTGGCTAAATCAGGACTGGGATCAGACTGCCTCGGTCTAAGTCTTGCCTTTAACACTGATAATTTTTGTGATCTGTAACAATAATAATTTTTTTTTAAAGATTTTATTTATTTTAGAGAGAAAGAGAGTGTGTGTGTGTGTGTGTGTGTGCAAACAGAGGGAGGGGCAGAGGGAGGGGGAGAGAGAGAGAATCTCAGGCAGGTTCTGAACTGAGCGTGGGACCTGACATGGCTCTTGATCCCACAACCCTGAGATCATGACCTGAGCCCAAAGCAGAAGCTGGATGCTTAACTGACTGTACCATCCAAGTGCCCCCGTGATTACATATTTTATTATGAGATTAGCTTTTTCTCATTTCAGTATCTCTGAAAACTAGATTTTTTTTTGCACACTTGTGATTGACAGGTTTCTTTCTTTTTTTTTTTTTTTCTCCTGTGATACATAAAATGGGAGAAGACAGGGGCTTGAACAAAATTAGGGTGACTGCATAATTTATAGTTTATTGCCAAATTGGGATACCTTGAGAGTGAATGTGAGCACTGTGAGTATCTATACTAGGGCAGCAGGTATAACAGAAACCAAGACTGTCTCTGGAAAACTCTAACTGAATTGGACTGAATGTTGATAATGGGGATAGAAGAGAAAGATGGGCATTATTAAGGCAGTAGACTGGACAGGGGCCACCGTTTCCATGCTGGGTCCCCATTGCTGGCTTTTCTTTATCCTGTGCTGAAAGCACAATGGTGATAAAGGCTGTTTACCATCCCTGAGTGGAGAGGGTGTGCGGAACCAGTCTAGTTAAAAAATATCTTGCTTATCTTTACTCCTAGAACCATGTACTTTGTCCCTGTGCCCAAGTGTTCTCTGAACTCTTAGTTATGGCCCCAGGAAAGGAACATGTAAATAAAAGAAGAACTCAAAAGCCCCTAAATCTGCCTCCCTTACCAAGCACATGTATCTAAGACTGAGTTTAGTGAGAGTGACACACTTTCCCCAGCCCCAAGCCCCAGGCCTTTTCTGATGTTAATGACATCATGGTCTTGTTGAAATGGTGCTGTGTGGCTTAGTTATTTCCTTCTATGCTCTCTGGCTTGTGTGGGCGGTTCTGTTGCATCTTGAGTCTGCTTTAGTTAAAGAGACCTGCTTGGACGTATCTCCAGGAAAATAAAAGGTTTATTGAAAGGGAAATGGACTAGAACTCAAGACCAGTCTTTGGTGTTGGTTCTTCCGTGCCTTTTCCACTCATCGTGGTTACATCTCTTTATAATTTCTACCTGCGCATGTTTTTTTAGAATTTTATTTAAATTCAGTTAATTAATATATATTATTAGTTTCAGAGGTAGACTTCAGTGATTCATCACTTGCATGTAACACCCAGTGTTCATTACATCATGTGTCCTCCTTAATGTCCATCACCCAGTTACCCCATCCGCACACTCACACCCATCTCCCCTCCAGTAAACCTCCATTTGTTTCCTATAGTTAAGAGCCCCTTATGGTTTGTCTCCCTCTCTGAATTTGTCTCATTTTATTTTTCCCTCCCTACCGCTATGATCCTCTGTTTTGTTTCTTAAATTCCCCATGAGTGAGATCATGTGATAATTGCCTTTCTCTGGTTGACTTATTTCGCCTAGCATAATAACCTTTGTTGCAAATGGTAAGATTTCATTTTTTGTGGCTGAATAATATTCCATTACACACACACACACACACACACACACACACACACACACCACATCTTTATCCATTCATCTGTCTATGGACATCTGGGCTCTTTCCATATTTGGGCTATTGTGAACACTGCTGCTATAAACATTGGGGTACCTGTACATGATTTTGATTGTCCATTCCCATGCCTACTATAGCCCCGTATCTCCCAAACATCATCCAGCTTCTGTCTCCCAGGATGTTATATTTCTAATAAGAAAATCTGATTTGTCTAGCTCATCCTTTTGTATTCAGGTTTAGATCACTGGCCAGCTGAAAGAATGACTATTTTGTATAAAGTATCTTCCTCCATCCTACAGCACGTGGCTGAGGTGGGGAGGTCTTAGGAACAGCACCCTGGCTGCCCCAAGTAGCAGAGCTCAGGGTGCAGTGCTGATGAGGAGGCCTGATCTCTATTTAGAGCATCACGATATTTTCCATCCTTCATGAATTGCTGCTAACCCGTCTTGTTTTCTCTAAGATCACATGTTCATGGTTGCTTTTTTCCCTTTTTCACATTTTCAACTTTCTGAAGATTTTCTTACTATTCACCTTTTTGATCTGTGTTGGACTACTTTACCATACTTGAAGGTGATGGCAGTGGGACTTGTTTTAGACTGTTTTCTTATGATTAAAATGAAAAGTATTTTTCAGAAAGAAACTATTAAATGGGAAAATGGGGTATCATGAGAAGTCAACTCATATATCCAAATAGTCAAACAGAATAGCCAAACAATTTCTAAGATATATATAGACAGTGGGCTTCATACAGGCCCAGAACACTTCCTTAGCTGTGCTTGAAACAATATTCTGAGTTGAAGTACTCAACTTATCTTGGTTTACCTCCATTTTATGCTTCCCAAAGAATGAGCTTCTTACTGGGCAGGGCTTCCTTTAAGCCACCTGCACAGGCTACTTGTTCCCATATCAGTCCCTGGTGCAGTCAGCTGGGACTCAGGGGGCAGGGTTCATTTCATTCAGACCCATGGTCTTGTGAAAATTATTTACATATTTTATTTGTAAGACACACGTTTCTTCACCCACATTTCAACATCTCTGAATTCCAAATATATTTTATACTTGTGTCATAGATTGATTTGCATGTTTTTCCCAGTGGTACATAAAAGTGGTACAAAAAATTGTTGGTTGTTAATTTGATGAAATTACCCTGTGCCTGAGTTTCCTCAACTGCAAAATGGGGAGAGTTACTGTACTCACCTCCTGCAGTTGCACTGCGCATTAACTGAACTCATGCACACCATCTTAGCACTGTGCCTTAAATTATCAATAAACATTAGTGATTGGTTTTGGGATTATTATTGCAAACTAGAATCAGAAAGGCTTTATTTTCATAGATCTTTCCCTACCATTCCTCTAAATCCCCTTAGTGCCTCAGTTTGCAAGGAAGATGAGCAGTGGAAGCCCAGAGTAGAGAATCAGAAGAGTCAAGGTGGGCAATGATACGAAAGGAGAGAGAGGCTCCTTGTGGTGCCTTGTGTGTGCTCAGGAATAGAGGAATAAAATGAAGCCTCTTGGGAAAAGGACTTTCTTGACCTCACCACCGATTGCGAGATTTTTAGCTTTATCAGAAAATACTACTTTTTGCCAGATCAATGGGGATCTCTTCACATTTGTATAATGAAACTCTGGTATCTTTTGCTTATTGCCCTCATCTTCTGATTCTGCTCTCCTAATTGCTATCAAGATGCTGTAGTTAAAACTGCCTGGACTTTGAAGGACTTATTTGGGTTATCTTACCTTTGAAAAGGGGAGGAAAACCACATTCAATATGCACTCTCGTTCCAGCCTTAGGGCTTACGTAGGCCTTAAATAAGTAATATAAAGAAAGCTGAAAGTTATTAATTATTTTTGATTAAGGAGATAAACTATTAATGGGGAGTGTTTCTTTGTTATGATTCACAACTCTTTTTAAAGCGATGTGTCATTAAACCTGAAAACCAACAATACTGGGAAAAGAAGAATGAATTTTTTAGTTGTTAACATTTTAATAATTAGCATGAAAAAATAAATGTGCTATTTGGCTAATTAGGAGAGCTAGATAAATTTGAGATGGTGAAGTTATAAACTGGTTACCCTCACTAATTGAAAAATGATGAAGAAAGGTTGAATGACTAAGTGTTGAGTAGTCTCCTTTGAAATGGAAGCAGAAGTCTTATGATTGGTCATTTGGGGTGGCCGAGCCTTAGGATATAGATTCTGACACCAATTCAGATGGGTTTTCTAACACCACCAAGTGATTTTCCAACACCAGTTGGGTGTCCTATAATTCATCTCCATTCTGACACTGTTTACTGGAGATAACCTCAGATCCCACATGTTAAGGATTTAGTCCTAAAACTGCTGGCTCCTGGCTCCCCCTGCCAATCTCAAGTCCAGATTGTCTCCTGTGCTTCTGACGAACCATAGATTGGAGGTTCCCTTGGTTCCCCCCACCTCAGGTTCCATCAGTTTCCTAGAGCAGTTATAGAATTTAGAGAAACATTTTACTTACTAGATTATTACTGGTATATTACAGGCTATATCTCAAGAACAGCCAGGTGGAAGAGATGACTAGGGCAAGATATGTAAGTAGAGGTGAACAGCTTCAATGCACTGAGTGCACCACTGTCCCCAAAACTCCATGTGTTCACCAAATGCAAAGCTCTCAGAAGCCCATAGGTCAGGCATTTTTCTGGAGACCTTATACATAAGCATGATTGATTAAATCTCTGACCACTGGTGATTGAACTCGGTCTCCAGACCCTCCCACCTCCCCTAAGAGGGATGGGACTGAAAGCTCTAACCGTCTGATCACTTGCTTGGTTCCCCTAGCAACCAGTGCCCATCCTCAGGTGGGGTCCAAAAGTCACCTTGTGCACATAACAAGAAGACATCTTTATCACTCTCATCACTTAGGACCAGGATTTTTAGGAGCTCCACACCAGGACCATGGATGAAGTCCAAATATGCATTTCTTACTATGAATCACGATATCACAGGTACTTTTAGGATTGGAGTACCCGATCCAAAACTCCTAGCAGGGATATTGTGAATGTAATGGATGCTTTCTTTTTTGTCTGATAAAGGTTTATGGTGAGGCTTTTATGAGTGGTATAAAATTGATTTTATAACTATATTTTATATAAAATATAATTTTAATGTGAGGGAAAACACACAGAGTTAAAGCTTCAGATAGAGATGAGAGAAAATTATTAAGTTTCCTTTTCCATTAAAGGGCCATGTGTGAGTATGACATTTCATTTATCTTAATATTGACAGTATATCAATAATGTTATGTCTACTGCAATCCACAAGTTCCAGTATTTCTTTCTTGAAGATATTTTGTTCTCTGCTACAGGGTGAATCTATTTCCCCACACATACTTCAAAGGCTTTTTTAATAGGTCAGAAAAGAATCCCTTTACTGGAACTTTGAAGTTCTAAATAAGCAATATTGTTGTAATTTAAGTAAAATTAATTATGAATGCAAAGCAGTGTTTTTGTGATTGAATTTAGGATGTTAAGGGAGGTAGCAAAGGAACTGCATTTTTTTTTTAAAGATTTTTTATTTATTTATTTGACAGAGAGAGATCACAAGTAGACAGAGAGGCAGGCAGAGAGAGAGAGAGAGAGAGGGAAGCAGGCTCCCCGCTGAGCAGAGAGCCCGATGCGGGACTCGATCCCAGGACCCTGAGATCATGACCTGAGCCGAAGGCAGCGGCTTAACCCATTGAGCCACCCAGGCGCCCAAAA
>NW_019154094.1:24120836-24319757 GCF_002288905.1 Enhydra lutris kenyoni | reverse complement strand
GAGCCCGATGCGGGACTCGATCCCAGGACCCTGAGATCATGACCTGAGCCGAAGGCAGCGGCTTAACCCACTGAGCCACCCAGGCGCCCAGGAACTGCATTTTTGATTCAAAATTTGACCCTGCAAATGCCTTTTATGTCTCTGAAACCTTGCTTTTGCTTACCAAGTTTCTAAAGGTCCTAAAAATACAAATGTGTATATATTTTAAAAAATTTTTATTATTTACTTTTTTATTGTGGTAGAATATGCATAACATAAAATTGCCATTTTACCCATTTTGAAGTGTGTGTCTTTGTGGCATTAAGTGCATTCACCTCGAGTAAGTGCCGTGCAGCCATTGCCACGATCCAGCTCCAAGAACTTTTCCATCTTCCCTAACTGGAATTTGGTACCCATTACACAGTAGCTCCCCCTTTCCCTCCTCACCAGCCCCCTGCAAACTACCATTCTTTCTGTGTCTGTGAATTTCACCACTCTAGGGACCTCACGTAAGAGAAATCACACCACGTTTGTCCTTTGTGACTGGCTTAGTCCATTTAGCATAATGCCCTTAAATCTCATCCATGCAATAGCAAGTGCCAGAATTTCATTCCTTTTTAAGGCTGGATTATATTCGATTGTATGTATAAACATATGTAACATTTTGTTGCTCCATTCATTCATCCGTGGACACTTAGGTTGCTTTCACCTTCTGGCTATTGTGAATAATGCTGCTATGAGCATGAGCGTACAATGAATATATATTTTATGTTAATGTTCTCCAAAGTAGAAATGTTGTCTGGTGTATAGTTTGAGCTACATTTCCTGTTTCCCATGTCTGGTTAAAATGTTTAAGAAATACCTTTACTGTTAATATTCTACTAAATATTCATATTCTTTTATTCTTCCAGTGAGTATTTGTTAAATGCGTAATAGGCACACTTGTTAGGCCCTGGAGATGGTGGGTTGGTAGGAAGCTTGGGCTTATGAGGTTGCTGCTGCCTTTAAGGAACATATATAGGCCAGTGTGGTGGAGACCACTGAGAAATGGGCAGTTTAGGGAGAGGTGCGTGGTGCTCTTGAGAGCTCCGCAGGGCTCTCTGGAATGTAGCTGTAGCGTTCCTCTGGAACTCACCTACACAGGGGCTGTTGATGGTGTCTGTTCCGATAACCTGAAGTTGAGTACATGCTGGAATAGACTCCAGACATTTCCCAAGCACATCTCTTGCGCGAGTCGGGTGTCGTGCCCTTGAGCAGGATTGTCTCATTGAGTTCTTACAGTGACCCTGGGAGGTAGGCGTTCTTACTGCCCTCACTAAGCCTATTTTAAAAAGCAGACTGGTTCAGAGACTTTATACACAGAGCTCTTGTCACAGCTGTTGCCCCACACAACTCCTTGGGTTGCCACTCAACATTGTTCTGTTCAGTTGTGCCTGTCACGGGTTGGATGGTATCCCTTCCAAAAACAAATTTCTCCCTTCATGGCTTAAGCCTCTGTACCTCAGAATGGGATCTTATTTCAAGATAGGATCTTTACAGAGATTATCAAGTTAACTGAAGTTGCTGTGGTGGGCCCCAGTCCAGTAAGACTGGTGTCCTTATAAAAAGGGGAAACTGAGATTCAGAAATGCTGATAGGGAGAACGCTTATCTGAACATGAAGAGATCATGGTGATGCTTCTATGAGCCGTGGAACACCAAAGGAGGCCAAAAAAGCACCAGAAGCGAGGGGAGAGGCATGGAACAGGTTCTCCCTCACAGCCTCAGAGGGAGCCAGCCCTGATGATGCCTTGTTCTCAGAACTTTGAGACAAAACATTTCTTTTAAGCTCCACTGTCTGTGGTATTTTGTTCTGACAGCCAGAGGAAGTAAATATAATGCCTTTTGGTGTTGTGTGGTATGCAAGTTTCTTGACTCACCTTGAGTTTTTCCACCTGGACCCTTTTGGCATCTCTGAGCTTTCCTAGAGATGCACATCTTTTATAGCTCCTTGGAAAGCCAGCTCATGGACCATGAATACAAGTTGTCTTTCTTTATGCTTCATATGCTTGTTTTTGAACCAAACCTTGTTTCCCACTACATTATTCACCAGTGCTCATTTGAGAAGCTCTGACCATTTCTGAAAGTGAGATCAATTTAAAGTAAGAAGAGTTGCAATTGAGAGAAGGATATTCCAGGGAATAGAGTGTAAGCTCTGATACCACCTCCTAAATAGGAATTCTAGAAGCATTTTGAACTGCAGCAAGAAATTGAAATAAACACAGAGCCTTACTTAGATGTGTCAATTCTGGTATTTTTCATGCAGCTTAAGTGGAAAACAAACCTCATTATTTTTTGGTCTCACCCTGCTCTTAACCATTCTCTATTCAGACAGCTCATCCAAGGTTAAACAAAAAAAAATTGCATTTTAAAACTTAGGTACAGGCCTTTTAAAAACAGTTACATAACTTAATCCAGCTGATTTTGTAATCAGAAGCATAACACCAAGCACTGTTTTTCTTCAGTTCTATAAAGTTGAAATTTAAGAATAATCAGCATGCAATCAAAAGCTGATTATAAGTGAACAATAATGAACATAAAACTGAAATCAATTCTGAGGGTTATAATGAAAGAAAAAAAGGAGTAATAGCAGTAGTTGAAAAAGGAAAGTAATAAAAAGAGGTTATGCTAATAGGCAAATAGTGGATGAAAATCAGTCAGCAGCAATGTTCCATGGAATTCTCAGAGACTTTGAGGGAGAATAGGAGAAACAGAGATTATAAGAGAGTAAAAATGTATTTACCTGTATAGACTTACTGCCACAGAAGAAGTCATCTAGGAAAAGTCCTCGTGAGTTCTAGGAATGAATCACATCTGGTTCTAGATGCTGGCAGGTGGCGTGGAAAGAAAGGGTTCAGTTGTATCCGATCCTAGCCCACTGATCAACGTATGGCTTCAGGTAAGATACTCAGCTTCTCTGAGATTCAGCTTGCTCCTTAAACAGTTTTAACATTTGCCGTACCTTGGCTACGTACCAGGAATTATGCCACGTGCCGGGTGCATACACAACATAGCTACTAAAGCAGTGTGTCCCAGAGTGCAGAGAGCATCCCATTGGCACTGGCAAGGCTAGGTGATACAGGGAGGCAGCATCAGATATCAGCGAATCACCGAGTGAGGAAGTGACTCTTAAATATCTTCATATTGTTCAGATTTCATCAAGGAGAATTTTCCGTCCGGTGCCAGTGTGCTTTTATGATCTTCAGCTCAGTAATTTTTGCCTGCACTAGCCAGAGCTGAATCCCTTTTATTTTTAGACTGTATTGGTATTACCTTCTATCCAGGCAAACAACATAGGTAGTTGTTTAAAATAAAGATCCTTAATAAGCTATGTGGTTGGTTAACCACATAAAGCAATTGTATTTTGTGGATATAGCAGGAATTGTGTGTAAGCAGTTTTCATTTGGAAATCTTTGAACTAGAGTTGCCTTTAAATTTCTCTCAGTTTGTGTTTCCTGGTAGGAGATAGTGAGAGAAGGATTCATGTGAAAGTGATTTTTGGGGAGAGGTATTTCCAGGAAAATCTGGAAGGGGATCAGGGAAGTTGAACCAGTAGGAAAAGCAGGATAAGGAGGGTGTGCTATTCAGCTGAGACTCAAGGAGGGCAAGTTTGCTTTTATTCAACAGGGCAGACTGGACGTGGTGTATGTATGTGGCACCCTGGAGTTTCCCCAGTAGGGGCAAGGGAGTTGGGGTATTTATACATCCTTATCCCTTCTATCAGGTTATACATTCCCAGGCACTTGTGGTTCTTCGTACTCAAGAGGAAGTTGGCATCAGCACCCCAAGACAAAGGGCCACGTGAGCTGGCTGCTGGGGGGGTGGGAGACACAGGAACCATGTGGAGGGATCTGAGGTCCTGTGGGTGGAGCCCTGACCTGCTGCAGGTCTGTTGCAAGTGACAGGTAAGCCACTTGTGAGCCTTGTGCGTTGGAGATTTAGTTTAATCCTTCGTGTCTTCATTCCCTCATCTAGGTTTTAGAATAGCAGTAGGAGGGACACCTGGGTGGCTCAGTGGGTTAAGCCTCTGCCTTCAGCTCGGGTCATGATCTCAGGGTCCTGGGATCGAGTCCCACATCGGCTCTCTGCTCAGCGGGGAGCCTGCTTCCCTCTCTCTCTGCCTGCCTCTCTGCCTGCTTGTGATCTCTGTCTGTCAAATAAATAAATAAAATCTTAAGAAAAGAACGTAGATTTAGAATAGCAGTAGGAAAACTTCAAATTCTTCTGTGAAATTCTAGAATGTGAGAATGGCTAGGCCTCTTTGACGTCATCTCTTACATGATAAAGCAACTGAATTGCAGAGAATTTAAACGTGGAAAACCATTTGTGCCGCCTGGGTTATAGCAGGAACTTGAACCCCGATCTTCCGACTCCCATTCCAGGACATTTACAGTTTTGAATTCAGGTGACGTAAATGTGTTTGGGTCTTCAGATACATTTTGTTTTTGATGTAAACTCAGTGGTTTGTCTCTACATGGCCTCGCTTGGCTTTTTAAGCTTTTCTGAGTGAGGGACCATTTGAGATTCTGCAAAGAGATATTGAACATTTGGTTTAATATTCCCATGGACTTTGGCCTAATAAATCCTAGCTGAGCTTTTCTATCTATCTGCATTAGAAAGATATTTCTCTCAAAACTTGGTATTTTGGTGAAATGAGTTTGGGTTTTTTTTTTTTTTTGGTTTTTTTTTTGTTGTTGTTCAGAGGCTTTCTTCTTACCAGTCTGAAGTGTAATGGACCACGGGAACCTGAAGAGTGTACGAATCGGTGATAGTCTCCCTAACATTTATAGCATGTTGATCAAATAAAAGTTGCTGAAATGGGTTCAGGTGGTTGATGATAATAGGTATGTTTCTGTCAGCTTCCTTTCTGTGGTTCTTTTAGGAAAAAAGAATTGATGCTCATGTTTCCTTGGACTGTTTAAAGAATCCCACATAGAGATTGTACTTCTACTTTAACAGTGATTTATAGAATCTTAGGAGGAATTTTGTAAAGAATTCAGTCCTAACACCGAAGGCAGGACCATTTTGTATGGGCAGTGAAAACTTGTTTATGGTCACTGGGACAGAAATCTGTGGGTTTTCTTTTATACTACGTTATGGCTGTTACATGGACTCAAATTGGTGTGTTTTTTTTTTTTTTTTTTTTTTAAGTTTTATTTTTTTTAAACATATAATATCTTTTTATCCCCAGGGGTACAGGTCTGTGAATCGCCAGGTTTACACACTTCACAGCACTCACCATAGCACATACCCTCCCCAATGTCCATAATCCCACCCCCCCAACCCCCTCCCCCCATTAACCCTCAGTTTGTTTTGTGAGATTAAGAGTCACTTATGGTTTGTCTCCCTCCCAATCCCATCTTGTTTCATTTATTCTTCTCCTATACCCTTAAGACTATTTGCATTCGTCTCCAGTAACAAATACCATAACGAAGACTACAAAGCAGTAAGTATGGTTTGGTGGGCATAGAACACAGGCTGTGGGTTGTGGGATGGGGGAGATAAGGAGAGGTTGATAAAAGGGTATAAACTTTAAGATTTAAACATGAAAAAGGTCTGAGGGTCTAATTATAACATGGTGATTATAGTTGATAACCCATGTATTGTATAATTGAAATTTGCTAGGAGATAGAATTTAAATTTTATCACCCCACACCTCAAAAAAAAAAAAAATGTATGTACGAGAAGAGGTGGAGAGTGATGTGGTAACTCCTTTGATGGGGGGAATCCTTCCACAGTGTTTCCATATAACCCATCATTACATTGTATACTATAAGTATCTTAATGGTTTTGTCAGATCTCAATAAAGCTAGGGAAAAAATAAAAATTAAGCAATAAAAGGGCGAACCATACAACAAAGAAAATACAGGCACAAGCACCTGGGTTCTAATCTTGACCCTGACCTTACTAGCTCTTGTGTTCTTAGGCAGGGAACTTAAACTCTCAAAGCTTCATTTTCCACCGGTGTCAATAGAGAAACCGCAACTGGGCAGGGGCGGGGAGCTGTGTGAAGACCTACGGAGGTAAAGACTGCTGGGCCTACAGGAAGCACTCAAGAAATGGTGGTGATGGTGATGGTGCTTGGAGGACTAGTTGTTTGCTAGGAATGATAACAATACATTTTGTCTTTTTGTTTAACTGAACATATTCCTAATAGATTGTTTTACATATGGGCATGCTGTGAGGGTGGAGTAAATGATATGCTTTCCTCAAATAGCAAGCTAACTTAGGATAAATACCACATACATACAAGTTTGGCAAGGAAGAATCATTCTGGTGGTATTCTCTCTGGATCATCAAAAGCGTGTCTTAGAGAGTGAACTAGGTACCATACTGCATACGAACAACCTTCAGGTTTCCTCTTCCCTCCACTCTGGGCCTCATTCCCTTTTTTCCTCCTGTGCGTGGACTCAGCATGCAAACACAGGCTCCCGTGTTCGTACTGCTTGACCTAGGAGGTCCCCCTCAAACATTGGACTTACACGTTCATGTATTTTTTTCACGTTATGTTTCCTCTGCTGGAAATGGGCTTTTCCCGACATCTCTCCTTACTATCCTCAAGATGTAGCCCAAATGGTACTTCTTATAATGCTTTCTGTGTTTTCTGCTATTATCACTCTCCTACCCCATCCAGCGGCGAGTCTCTTTCGTCTTTGCATCTCTAGCATCTAACACATGAAAATTCTATAGAGTGAGTATGTCCAGTTGCTGTTTAGCAAAGGGTTACAGTTAACTGAAGGTGAGGAGTTTGCTGCTTTTGATGGATAATTATTAACTTTAAATATCTGGTGTCGGAGGGGATGCCTGGGTGGCACAGTTGGTTATGCCTCCTACTCTTGGGTTCAGCTTGGGTTGTGATCTCAGGGTCAGGGTCGTGGGATCAAGCCTGGCATCAGGTTCTGTGCTCAGCAGGGAGTCTGATTGAGACTCTCTCTCCTTCTTCCTCTGCCCCTCCCACTCATTCTCTTTTTCTCTCTCAAATAAGTAAAAAAATCTTTAAAAAAATGAATGACATCATCAGAACTTGAAAAGTTGGGGGGCATCTGGATGGCTCAGTCAGTTAAGCCTCTGCCTTCGGTTCAGGTCATGATCTCAGGGTGCTAGGTTTAGGCCCCACATCGGGCTCCCTGCTTGATGGGGAGCCTGCTTCTCACTCTCCCACTCCCCCTGCTCTCTCTCTCTCTGTCAACTAAATAAAATCTTAAAAAGAAAAAAAAAAAAAGAACTTGAGAAGTTGAAAGAATAATTCTTTCTCATTTAATAAAAAAATGCCCATGAATAACATTAAAAATTTGATAGAGAAAAAAAATCAGATACTGCTTGCAAACATTTTCCTCCAGCCTCCCCCAACCCCCACCATGTGAAAAACCAATTACTTCATCCGTTTACCCAAGGAACCCTTTGATAAGTGTGAGTTGGAATAAATTGTAATGGAGAAGTTAAGTGTTGATGGTTTAATATGTGTTCTTGATTTTCAGGCCTGGGGAACTCTGTGCCATACCTCTAGCTGGCACATCTTTACTGTTTACAGCCTGTAGAATGCTTTTCAGTTAGAATTTAGTATACTAAATGGCAGCCTTGCCAATAAACATGGCCGTAGTTGGAAAGGGTTTTGGTTCTAATGCGAGATCCGCTTCATAGAAGACAGACTATTTGAATCCTTTTTTGGTTCATGTTGTTGTCCTGATCCTAATGTCGTGTTTAGTTTTCGGAGTTTACTTGGTGGCTCCTGATGTTTCCATTTATTTTGTGGTATGAAATGAAAGAACTAATGACTCAGTGAGATAAACTGTCTGAGGGGGTGGCAGATCCAAAACCTAGTCTTTTTTAAAATATTTCATTTGTTTGGGTGTGAAAACTATTTTAGGGAGAAACCCTTTTGATTTAAAAAAAAAGTTTCTTATTTTGTCATTATCTGGAAATTTTATGCCTCTTTGCCCACCAAGTCCCGCTTTTCCTGTCACTAATCTAAGTTTTTATTAACTCTCTCAAAATAGGATGTCTTCTAGCTTGACAGGTAGCAATTGGCTTTATACCGAAACTTCAGTTCTGGTGAGAATTTGAGAACATTTTTTAAAAACTATATTTTGAAGGCATGAAATTGCTGACTTACAATGACTGATAGAAAAGAATAATCTTGGATAAAGCCTATGCATATTAAATATTTTGGATGCCTGGTCTAAACAGGTAATATTATGCCATTTCTAATTTTATATCTGAGCAAGAAAACTTATCTTGTACTTATTATATAAAACTTTGAAACTACAGAAATATATTAGAAGACCTTAAAGATCTCCTGCAATCCCCTGTGCCCTAGAGAATACCATTGTAAATAACAGTGTGGACCATTTCATTATTTGGCACATGAGTGCGTTAGGTGTATGTATGCATTTTCTTTTAAACAAAATTAGAATCACGCTAATTAGAAAATTCTGTTTGTTTTTACCCTCCCCCTTGACATCAAATCAAGAATACTAACCTATGCATTAAAATTTTTCGCAGGTATTTGTGATGCCAAATACTTTGGAGAAAAAGGAGGCTGCACTCACGTAGATGTCTTAATTTATTTTGTCAATTGCTTATTAGAGGGCATTTATGTTATTTCTGATATTGTACTGTCTTAATGTGCTGAACATTCTTGAGCATAAGGTTTTGTTTACTAATCAAATAAATTTTTGAGATGTTTTTTCGGATTGCCCTCCAGAAAGGCTGAACAAATTTATACTCCCTGTGGTGATTAACAGTAACAAGAATATTAGCAGCACCTATTTATTGACAATTTTTTATATATTATATGCCACATCCTACTTTAAGCACTTTGTGTGAATTAACTCTTTTATTCCTCAAAAAACCTAGCCTCCTTTCAGAGATAAAAGAAATTGAGATGCAGTGCGTGAAAATGTATGTCGTAGAGTACCCTGACCTGCATCAAATATGATATAAAAAAAGTTTTCCTGTTTATTAGATGGGAAATAGCTTCTTATTATTTCATATTGAATTGCTCTGATACTACAGAGATTGTACATTTTTTTTTCATCTTCCATAAAGCAAATATTATCTTTCTCTGTCTTAGGAAGAAATTTGATCCTGAAGATGTCCTAAGACAAATTCTGATTCTCACGAGTCAAAAATACAGTTACGGTTAGGGGAGGTGGGGGGTGGGATGGGTTAAATAGGTGATGGGTATTAAGGAGGGCACTTGCTGGGGCACCTGGGTGGCTCAGTCACTTGAGCATCTAACTCTTGATTTTGGCTCAGATCATGATCTCAGGGTTGTGAGACTGAGCCCCACCTTGGGCTCTTCACTCAGTGTAGAGTCTACTTGAGATTCTCTCTCTCTCTCTCCCTCTGCTCCCCACCCCTACCCCTGCTTGCAGCCTCTCTCTCTAAATAAATAAGTAAATAAATAAATAAAAATCTTTAAGGAGGGCACTGTGATGACCACTAGGTGTTGTATGTACGTGATGAATCACTAAATTCTGCACTTAATATTACACTGTCTGTTAACTAACTGGAATTTAAATATAAATTTGGAGGAAGAAAAACATATATAGTTAGTGTTAATTTCAGTAGGAAGTTTTTGAGGGCATCACTGACCTCCAAAATTAACACCAGTTTATGCTAAACAGGACTAAATCCTGTTAAAATGGACAATTTCTACACGAGTTGAAATCAACCATCATAACATGGCATACATAACAAGACAGTGTCCTTTTATTATTTACTCTGTAACATGTTTATTATCTATTTTTTTTAGCTTTTTTTAACTTTACATATAGTGCACTTGATATTGGGCTTATCAAATATTCATTGTTAGTCAGTGTTCATGTAATGGAAACTTTAATACAAGTCCTGCTCAAGAATACCGTAAGGCATACAGAAAAAAAATCAATGCAAATGACATATGAGATAACCAGTGTTAGGAACTGTCTACCCACGAGCACACACAGAACAAATGTACCCATGTAAGTCTGCATGCATGATGTGTCTTGTTTCTCAGTTTCCAGCAGCACACAAGGCATGAGGTATCCAAAGCATGTCTTATAAATGCAAATAATGCCATGTGTGTCCAACTAGATTTATTAAATGAAACTCCTCATTAAGTTGAATTCTTGTAACATGATGGATGTATCTCATGGTCTTAGTGTCTTATAAATAATTGGGACTAGGGAGGGGGACCGAAGCTCATTATTACATGCTGTGTTGTTCAGTGAAGCCATTTAATTGAGGTTCACCAATGGAAAGGTTTAGAGCAAAGAGGCCGTGTGATTAGATTTCAGTCTCCAGAAGACCACTTTGGTTACTGGACAGAGTAGAACATGACCAAAAAGTGGAGGCAATGAGGCCAGAGTTAGGATGCTGTTTGGAGTTTCTCTGGAAAGATTCAAGGTGATTCTTGGACTACGTCCATCAGGATCACCTGGGTGGCTTGTTACATGCAGGTTCCTGGTGCCCTTTTGTCATAATCTGTGCCCAAAACCCAGAAATCTGCATTTTAACAAAATTGTCCACATTAGTGTTTCAGAATCACGGATCTACTGATCTTTAGGATCCATTTTAACTCTGGCATAGGAAAAAGGAACACTTGGGTCTATGAATTTTTGAATGAAGGAAAAGAAATATTTTAATGCCTTCTCATGAGAACTCATTTGAGGGTGTGTTTTTAAAGAAACAGGGAACATTTATCGGATGCTTAATAGGTACCAGGGATTGTCCTAATTGTTTTTGATAATTTTTATTAGTTTCAGAGATAGAATTCATTGATTAATCAGTTGCATATAACACGCAGTGCTCATTACATCAAGTGCCCTCCTTAATGCCCATCCCCCAGTTACTCCATACCCCAACCAACTCCCCTCCAGCAACCCTGTTTTTCCCTAGAGCTCAGCATCTCTTATGGTTTGCCTCTCTCTCTCCATTTTCATCTTATTTTATTTTTCCTTCATTTCCCTTTTGTTCATTTGTTTCTTAAGATGATTTTTTTTCTTAAGCCTTCTACAACTGGACAAGCTCAGTATTAATAACCTAATTCTAGATGAGGCAACTGAAATCCATAGCATCTGAAGTTATTTTAATTTAGGATGCTTTTGGCTATGAATTAAAAACTGTGACTCAAACTGGCCTAAGTAATGAACTCTTCATCATGGCATATATCGGGGACTCCAGAAGTAGGGTGTGCCCCAGCTTAGGTGATTCAGTGGCTCATGTATGTGATTGAGGTTCCAGGATTTTTGCTTCTCTATGCTATAAAGGCTTTGGTATTGGTTCCACCTTCACTCTGAGAAGCAAGATGACTAGTATTTCCGAAGAGAGACAACATCTAGAGGAAGAACAGAGATGATCTCTTTTTTGTTATTCTCCCGGGGGAGGAAGTTCTCTCCATAAGCCTTGTCAGGTTTCCTGTCACTTGGCACTTAGGGAAGATTAGGTCATATGCTCACTGCTACAACAGTCCTGGTCAAAGAGGTAGGATTCTCATCTTTGGCTGAGAATGCATAATGGTTTAGAACAGATACCGGGCAGTCACCTAGTGTCTACTACAGCACTGCTCGTGAGTGGCAGAGCTAGGAGTTGAACCTCTCTGTCAGACCCCAAAGTCTTCATGATTTCTCCTATGCCATATGCCTCCTTAAATGTCTGTCTGTCTGCTATAAAGGCTTCCGCTTTTACCTCTCCTTAATGGTTTCTTGATGGCCAGGAACCCCAAATTAGGTTCAGGTGTCTCCTTGCTGGCTTTCTTTACAGACCTAGCCAGAGCTCCTAGCCATGGTGAAAGGACTACATTTGCATTCAGCGATGTGTTGCTTCGTGGCCGTTTGAACAGTGGCACCCTGTCAGCTAGGAGGGGCAGTGTCAAGTGCAACTATATCCTGGAAATGTGGTGATGTGTGTCAGCTTGTAAAGGATGCAGGGGCCAGTTTCTGAACATTTGCAGGGTTAGCTCAGCCAAACAGAGCCCACTCAGTGTCGCGTTTTCTTCTTGATACCCATCACAGCCCTGTGAGGTCTTTATCATCATTATTATTAACCTCGGATTTCATTTTACCAAAGAAGAAACTGAAGCTTAGAGAGATTCAGTAGTTTACCTAAATTCAACCAATTTGTAAATGAGAGTCTAGATTTAAACTCAGGACCACGAGTCTTCAAAACAAACATTTTCATTTCAAACTTTTAAAAACTGTGAAATAGCCCAAAATACTGAAAAAAAGTCTCTACAACGTATGTGTAGTTTCTTATGGACTCATAAAAGGAATATTACTCCTCAGAACCCAAAGAAAACGTTACCAGTACCCCCAGAAAACCCCAGCATCACTTTGTCTGCTGGTAGGTTAATTCTCTGGTACTCATTCAGTGGTGAAACGTAGCCTCTTAACTGCCCTGTTTAATTATCCTCCTTAGCACATCATGATGTGGTGCAGGAGAGAGCCGTATGAACCAGAAATCAGAGGTATAGATGCTCCCCTTCTGTAACTGTATTGGGAGCAAGTCACATTTCTTCAGAAAAGACGGGCATAACACCAAATGACTTTTAAAAACCTCCACTACCATTATCCAGGTAAAGAGTTGGTTAACTGGAAAATGAAAATCAGATTGGAGGGCAGGTTTTGCTTGCTTTTCTGTTAATTTGGTAGTATGGTTATAGAAACTTTTAACATTTCCAGTGACAGGCTTCACTCATTTTGAACACCAAGTGTTTTGTTCATTTATGTAAGTCAGTAAATTGCCCTTACACCTTATTGATTAAAATGTCCTAGCTCTTGAAGGACTCACAAGTATAATTTCTCTGAGACAGACTGTACTTTCGTTTTTTAAAATCCACTGTTGAGGTCTGTGCATGATAAAGTGGAACCAAGTAATTATTAATTTTTCATTGAAATCTTCTGAATAAGTGTTTTCTCTTGCTTGGTTTCAAAAGGAGTCATATTCCTGAATCTAATTAGAGGCAGTTTATGTACTGTGGGCTTTTTAAGATTCAAGGCACTTTTTTATTTTAGTCTGTCTGATATCCCTTTTTAATTTCACTTAAATTTGAATTACTCTACACATCATCTGGGCCCACTGAAGATACTCAATGTTATTAATAATGATGATGTTGACAAATCTGTCCCATCTTATTCTTCTCAAATTCCATAACCTTATTCTTGATTCTGGATTATACGTGGGATCATGCTGCCCCTCCGCTTTCTCTTCCTATGGCAGAGATCAATAATCAATCATGACACTCATCCAGTGAGCCCAAACAAGGCCTCTGGGACTTTCTTCATGTAGCCGCCAAGCAGCCATTCCCGGTTGGTCTGACTTAGTAGGCTCTTGGCCATCTCTGATCTTGATGTTGGCTGTCTTAGGTCTAGATTTGCATATTTCTCCTTTTGACCTCTTGAATAAGTTACATTATCAGCTGGTGGCTTTTTCTAAATCTCTGCCTCAGACTCCCATTTTCCTACCTATTTGAATGCAAATATTTCCCTTTTTGGGGACCCTTTATAGTACCTCACTTCCAGCGGGTACTCAGACCTCTCCAGCTGTGTACATAGTGTGTGGATCTCACAAAGAATGACTAGACTTCTTCCTTGACCAGTCTTTGTTCATTCCTCTGGAATTTGTTCTTGGAAGTGACTTTCTGTCTTAAGGTAAGAACTCTTTTACTCATTTAACGATATACTGTCTCCGGAATGAGTGTTTCCTGGCCGTTTGGAATAGAAAAGACATCTCTGCTTGAATCCCTCCTGAATTTGTATCAGGCTGTATTTTCAGCATGACTGTGTGAGCTCGTAACAGACTTAACTTTCCATAGCTAGTGATCATATACTCAAGGCAAAACCATGGAACTCGACTATTTGAAGGCTTTGGAGAGTGAAGGAAAGCATGGAAATCCTGGAAGGCAGTTAAAAGTAGAAGGGACAAATGTACTGAGTTTCCAGTTTTGTTTTGTTTGAGAGCAGGCCATAGTGGGGTCTAAAATTCCAACAGAAAAACCTAGTCTTTCTGCTTTGAAGCACCAGAGGACAGGGTTCTGGGTACCCATGGCAGCTGGAAGGTGAGGGGGGTACCCCACAAAGGAGAGAGACAGACAGAGCGAGTCCTGGACTCGGTGTGTCAAATCAGCCCAAATCAGAAGGTATCCTTGGAAGGATATGTGTAAGAGGCTGACTGCAGGCGGCCTAGCCAAAGTAAAAAAGAACAGAGCTGAGATCGGAGGTGCTGCCCGAGACACTGAGTCTGAATATATGTCACCCATGAATCATGCTTCACTGAGAACTCAGCTCTTTTCACTTATGTCTGCTCTGTGCAATGTAAATACACGCCTTCCCACTGTTCACTTCCCTGTCTGGATTCCGTATGCTTTGTTCACAGTTGTTGGGTTTAGAAGGCAGGCAAGAGATCTAAAATATTTAGAACCAATGCAAAGCCTCATCCAAGACAAGAGTTTGATAGGAGATTTTAAGGAGAATGGTTCTGCCATAGTTCCTATTTGAACAGAACAATCACCAGTGGGTTGGGAAGGTTCTCCTTATGCGTTCTGACATCACGCTTTCCTCCTGTGCTTGCTGTGTTTGCTTTTCAGAACGGGGTATTGCGAGCAGCGTTGAATGTTATAATAATCACAGTATTAATAAACATGATAGCTAATATTTTCTGAGCTCTCATATGACAGGCACTGTTCTAAGCATCTTACACGTAACTCATTTTATTCTCATTACTACATAACTCGTGTTACTACATGAGTTCATGTAGTAACTCATTTCTTATTCTCTTTTATGCTTCCTGGCTTATGGTTGAAGAAATCAAGGCTCAAAGAGATTGAATGCACAGCTCTAAAGTGGTAAAGCCAGGAGCCAAGAGGAGGAGTAAGCCAAGAGTATATAGCATGGTACCTACACCTATGCCCATTCTCAATAGCTATTGTCTGCATGGAGTTTCAGAAGATTCCTGAGCAAGACAGATGTAAAGAATACCATTTCAGGCTACTAAGTCTTATCAAGTTTACTGGCATAAACCTGGTAGGGAAAAGGTTAAGAAATACTAATGTAGGCCCAAAGATTGAATCCTAATTTAGTGAAAGGGATAAAATATGAGTGAGTAGTTAGCCTATCCCAGGTGAATAAGATTCTGCTTGGGAAGGTGAATAAGATTCTGCTTAGGCCGTTGTTTATGGACTCTTGGGGCCAAAATACCGCTGAAATTTTTGTTCATGTTGAGGAGAAAATTATTGAGTTTACTTAATTAGAAAGTGGCAATAAACTTTACTTACAAGAGAATGGTTTACTTTGTTGGGACTAGAATTCTTAAATCTGCTCAAAGTCCTACTGGTGCTTGGCTAGAAGCTTGATGAAGGTGGTGGTCCTAGTCAAGAACTCAAAAGGAAAGAGAAATCACTTCCTGCTCTTGCTTCACAGAACTTTTAATGATACTCTGAGCACTGCAGGGTACTGCTTACACACCACAGGATCTATGTGGTACAAAAGGAAGCCCTTACAGAATTGGGCTTGGGTAATAGAGGGTGTCCAGGCTGGAGATGTGATCTTTCTGCTCTGTTCCATATTGTTCAGACCACATGTGGGAATTTGTCCTCTCCTGAACAGCTTGGTATAAAATGGACGCCTTATTCCAGCAATGGAGTAACTTGAATTGGATTAACAGATAATACAAAGCAGGCAGATAACCTCTGGACAAAATATGCAATATATGACAAAACTTCTAAAATGTTAACATATTTGAGGGTGTTAGAGAGTAACCATAATTAGGTAGAAACTAGAGACAAGTCTGTCCTTGCAGGAGAAGGACAGCACTGAATGAGATCTACATTTATGCAGCTTTTCCTCTGGGAGCCCTTCCCAACCTGTGCCATGCATCAAACAGCTCTCCATTGAAATGCTATTTTTCCTCATTTGCCTAATGAAGTTTGAGCCTTAAAATTGCCAGGAACACTTATTGACACTGATAGGAAGCATTGTTCTTTCATTGATATTTACCAAAGCTAGATATTTTCTTGACATTTCATTATGGGATATTTATTTAATTTCAAGTAGACTTGGGGTCTGACAGTATTTGATAGGTTATAGGACATGAGGAAATCAAATAACAATGAAAGAAACAGGGTATATTAACTGTTACGGTTTTGATTTAGAACCTGGTTTTTGAAAACGTGCAAAATTCATTTGCTTTTTCTGTGTTTTAAAGATTTGACCTCTGTGTAAATGACTTTTACTACTGAAACTGATTGCAGTGTATTATAATGTTTTTGAATATTGATATAATAAATATTTAATAGATACATTTTGCTAGTAAGTACTTCATCTAGCATGGAATTAGAGAAGTTTTACCTGAATCAGCCTCTGAAATAGCCAGAAAAACATCATTGTGTCCTTTCGAATAACCTTAGAAACATCTTCTTTTTATTATTAATTTGTTCTTGCTTTTGGTTTCTGGCTTAAGCATATTAATTAAAAACTGCAGTACATGTTCATTCTACCTTCTACACTTGTGGATTCTAGCAAGGAGGGTGATCGAAAAGCAAAATCTTATAAGCACAGATTTGTATTTCAATATGAAGGATCATGAAATATTTTTGTACACATCCGTTAAGTCTGGGAAAAACCAGTAGGGTTCTTTGCTTGGCTGTCTAGGTGACTATGGCGATCTAACAGTTATAATGATGAAAGCGTTTAGTGAATAACTGTTTTGTGTTAGCTACTGTGATACATGTTTCAAGGGAAAGGCTCTCACTGGTCACAGATGATGACCTGACAGTACAGTGATTAAGACCACAGGGCCTACAAAGTGGGTTTGAGTGCTGGAGGTCTTGGAAAAATGTTTTCGTCTCCTCGTACTTAAGTTTGCCGCCTATAATCAGGGATAATCCTTTTCCTATCTTGATATTAATGAAATGAAATGAAATGAAAGCACTGGGATGGAGCTGCCTTCCCTGGTCATCTCTTATGTATGGTTATGGTCACTATCATACTGGGGCCAGGGCTCAAAAGCAGGTCTCTGTCTCTAGAGTCCTTACAGTATGCTGCCTGGCACATAGTAGGTGCTCAATGTGTATGCTCTGAAGTGCATCTCTGGAGAGTCTTTTCTCTACTTCCTCATTGGGCCATTTGTGGATAATATGCAGCAGAATGCAGAGAGAGAGACTTCTCTGCTTTGGAGTCTTAGAGATAAATGATGGGCAGGTGGGCCGATATCTGTATAATTCTAGAAACACGACTAGTGAACTGTTAGTCCAGAGATGTGCCTGGCCTTGTCTAATATATTTTACTGTCATGAATACCACTGTTATTTATCTGCCATAAAGGCAAGTCAGTGACCCCAGTCTTAGATCGAGGGTCATTTTATCAGTGGTCCTTATAAATCTAATCAATGAACTATCATTTAGCAAATACTTACAAAACACCTCTTCCATGCCAGGACTGTACAGGCATGGGGATGCATTTGTGAGTGTATCAGGCATGGTTTTCACCTTGGGGACCATTATAATCTCATGGGAAATGCTAGATATTAACGAATTTTACAAATACATGATTATGCTTTGAGAGATGCCATGAGGGCATATGATGGACTATAAGTGAGCACAGTTAGCTTGGGAGGGGAGTGCCAATATGGGTTTTGGTGGGGGTCAGCAAACTTTCTGTACAGAACCATAGAGTAAATATTTTAGGCTTCTGGGCCAAAACATTTTCTGTTGTAACCGCTCTGACATTACAGTGTGAAAGCTGCGCCAGACAAAATGTAAATGGATAATAGGTGTGCCTGTGTTCCAGTAAAACTTTCTTTATAAAAATAGGCAAGTGGGCAAATGTGCCCAGTTACTATAGTTTGCTGACCTCTGATTTAGGGAATCCAGAAAGGTTTTCCAGAGAAAACTATTTATTTGCAAAGGTAATGTATGCCCTTGGTACAAAATTCTAAAAGATACATAAGATATTATGACATCTCTCCCACTGCATGCCCTTCCCATGAAGAAAACACTCCTCCCAGTTTTGGGTGAGATGTGTGTACATATGGTTTATTTTATAAGTCACACCTATAAATGTGAACAGACTTTTTAAAGGCTCTTTATCTGGTAACCTGATATAGGCAGGTGTTATATGGGAAAAAGCTGGTGCTGCTGCTTCTGGGTCTAGGGCTGGTCATTCATTGATGGGAGGGTGCTAGGGAAATGTACTCATAGTCCTCTTTTTCCATTAGTAAAAAGATACAGTCTTTTCAGCACTTAAAATAGATGAGGATTTGTGAAAATTAGTGTCTACTCCTGAGATAGTCTGATAATAAAAATGATATTAGTGTGAGGAGAAGGAGCATTTCTGGAATTGCCATGGAATGGTTTAGAAAAATGAAATTCACAATCTGGAGCTTCTCATGCTGCTTTCACTTTTGTAATTCAGAGAAGGACTGTTCTCATGTAAGCCATGTGTGTGTGGCAGTGTGCTGAACATGTGCTGAAAACTTGGATTTGATAGTCCCTGGGTGAAATTTCCCATCTTTATTTCCTTTCATGGAATCACAGGCTGACTTAATCTGTGGGGTATTTTGCATCTTTTCAGTTGGGAAATAAAATAGCATAACCAGCATCTTCCCCTCCCTTCCCTTGTGCCTCTTGAAGTAGACCAGGTCTTCATCCTCTTCTCCCATGATCTGGACTGATGAGAAGAGGCATTGCTGGCAGGCTGATGACAGTCAGAGAGGCTCATCAAAATCCACAGGTTCTTTTGGCAAAGCAATGTCTTATTTTATCTACACTGGGAAGCTACTTAGCTACTGAGGAAGAAATCTCTCCTGTGGGACTCTCAAGTGCTGATGTGGGAAGGCATAAGGATGCAGGTTCCTTCTCTGGACTCTCAAGGACTTTTTCCCCATCTCTCAAATATAGGACAGGGATCAGCAAACATTTTCTTATAAGACCAGATAGTAGATGTTTTAGGTTTTGCAGCCATCTGGTCTCTGTTGTGACTGCTTTGTGGTTGTAGTCCCAAACCAGCTACAGACAATGCATACTAAATACTTTAGAATACTAAAGCCTTAGCACTGTATAAGTTGATTAAGACTTAGTGTTCTGGGTGCTACGGACTGAGTGTTTATGTTTCCCCCAAAGTCTTATGTTAAAGGCCTAATACCCAGTGTGATGGTATTTGGAGTTGGGCCCCTGGGGGGAAACTAAGTCATGAAGATAAAGCCCTCATGAATGGGATTAGTAGCCTTTTAAGTAGAGAGAGGCACCTTTTCTCAGCAAGAAGGCAGTTGTTTAGAAGCTGGGAAGAGAGTTCTTGCCAGAACCCAACCATGCTGGCAGTCAGGCTCCAGAACTATGAGAAATACATGTCTCTTGTTTAAGCCTCCCAATCTGTGGTGGTTTGTTATAACAGCAGGAGTGGATGGAGACACTAGGCAAATAGGTTTTACCTGGCATTTCAGCTTGTATTGATGGGATCCAGCGAAGCTCCGTGTGATGAGGATTTTGAGGTGAAGGCTATTCTTTGGGTCAGTGAGGGCAGTGGATTAGTGATGTCTGTCATAAGTTCACCTTCAGAGAAGACTGGCACAAGTACTGTGCATCTTTCATCCTTGCCCCCAGGAATGCCTCAAGAACAGAGACGCCATTTATCTTAATATGTCAGATACTTAGAGTAAAATATGTAAAAATTCAAGAAAGGCTTATCAAATGAATGGACATTTAGCTTGACACCTTGCTGCAAAACCACATTTAGGCTGTTTATCCCACACAGTCATTGTCATTAAACGCTTGTAAGGTTCGTGTCAATATCTTCTCATTCAAAGGGTTTTCCAAAGACAGGGAATTGATGGTATTCTGTGTTTCATATTTTTGGCTATCAGTATTTTATCTTTTTAGGTAACAGAAATCACCAATGTCTACATTTTACATTGTTAAAAAAACTCAAGTCAGTCAAGTAAATTTGAAGATCTAGTTGACTTTATTAATTGATCCATGAATTGGGCAGCCTCTCTTCTAGAAAATAGCTGTGTCCTCCTAAGAGATGTCCAAAATGGAATTTATTATGGGAGCGGGGGCAAGAAAGTTATAAGCAGAAGAAAAGAAAGGATTGTTTCAGGCGAGATCTCCATCCCTTAGTGGCAAAGGATAGGAGGTCTTTTTTATGCAAAATACCTACCTCATCTTCCTTTGGAGGATGGAGATGGTCCATGTGACAGATTTTGTAATTGGTGCTTTTCAGAAAATAATTGATTGACAGGTTAAGACTTACTCTGGAGTAGGTTGAAACTGTAGTTAGGTGTTAGGTATTAAGCCCTGGTTTGGTGACTTGGTCTGGCCCAAGTAATATCATTTTGGACCTGTGGTTTTCTTTTTGACAACATGATTTTCTCTAGCTCTGTTCTTAATACATTTGTAACTAAGGCCTTTATGTTTCTTACAAATAATATAAGCAATACAGTGCAATTAGAATTCGTATTAACACTTTTTTGAAATATGTAGAACAGGTAATTATGAGTGATTTTTCATGTGGTTTCATAAAATTGGTTTCACTTCTTTGTAATAAATGGGGCTTTGTGCCTTATATAGTTACAGTACTCTAAATCCTTTCTTAACAAGCACAAGACGCATTTCATGTCTGTATCATAACACTTACCTTTTGTATAGTTACAGTACTCTAAATCCTTTCTTAACAAGCACAAGACGCATTTCATGTCTGTATCATAACACTTACCTTTTGTGTCTTTAGGATTGCAGGATATTTTTCTATCACATGATGCACGGCACAATAACAAAATATGTATTTGGTCTTTGACACAAAGCCCCCAAACCTTTGGAATTTCCTGAGTGGTAGGAATATCTTTTGTTATTTGAACAAGCCCCTTTACCCACACCTAAGTGTATGCTCTCTAAACACCTTAGGTGGTTTCTGGGGATTGGCTGGGGGAGCTTAGAAGGTTGGAGATTTCAGTCCCCTCCCTCACCCCATCTCTGGGTATGGACGGGGGCCTGGAGATGATGGCATTCAATCAGCAGTGGGCAGTCATGTAGTCAGTCATTCCTGTGTAATGAAACCTCAAATAAAACTCTGAAACAAGGAGATTAGGGGAGCTTCAAGTTTGGTGAACTCATCTCAGTTCTGCCTGGAGGGTGGTGTGTCCAGAGAGGGTAGAGCAGCTATACTTTGCCTTCTCTATCTCTCACATTGGGCTGTTGCTGAATTGTATCTTTGTTAGTAGTAAGTGAAATGCTTTCCTGAGTTCTAGGAGTTATCTTAATGAACTACCAAACTTGAGGAGGGGTTCATGAGCATCTCTGCATTTGTAGTTGGCTGGGAAGAAGTGTGGGTAGGCAAAGAACCTCATTTGCAGCTCTTGTCTGAAGTGGGGGTCATCTTGCGTGGCCAAGCTCTTAAATAGTAAGGTCTGCGCTGACTCTGGGAGTTAGCGACAGAGTTGAGTTGCTGGACATCTAGAGTTGGTGAAGAACGACATATGTTTGCTATTGGGAAACATCCTCATGTGCAGCGCATAACTTACTGTAGAGCTCAGTATTTCTTTATACTTGACAGAAAGAATGTTCTTATGCCAAAGCGTCAGTGAACCAGATTATGCTGAGGGGAAATGTTGAGGCTTGGCAAACCCGGGACAGCCTACCTCAGACTTTCTTGTGAAGTGTGTCTCTTGTTCCTTCTTTTCTCTTTCCCTCTCAGCCTCTCCCCTGAATCTGTGTTGTGGGCAACAGTTCACTCTGTCCCCAGACTTGTATTTCTGCTCATCAGAAAGCCCTGTAGTCAACTACCTTCTCTTCTGTGCGAGTTTAGGGACCCTCTGTGGCTGATTGACCACGCCTTTCTGGGTGTCTCATCCATTTGCCCCAAATAACTTATCAAAATATCCCTTCCAGCTGTCATCCTGAGAGACTCTGGGGGTAGGTCTACCTTCGTCCATGTTGTACGTTCATACATGCATTCATTCAGTAAAAAACTGAAGTGAATACCTACTGCGTGTCTTGCAGTGCTTTAGGTGTTGGGCATTCGTCCTTGAAAAACAAGTGTTTGCTGGATGGAGGTGGTGTCCTAACTCTGTAAGTATATAATATTAGTTACAAGTTACAATGTATGAAACAGGGAGAAGCATTGACGAAATTGCTCTGTATTCATACATTCCTTTCTATTCCTGCTTTGATCATTTGGATCTAGTCAGAAATAAGTAAACTACACTAGTTATTTTAACAGGGATAATTTAACCTAGAGAGTTGATTAAGGAAGTACTGGAAGGGCAAAAAGACTCTGACTCAAGCAGAGCTTGTAACCACAGTAAGTAGCTACCATGCCTGGAAAAAATGGAAACAGTTGGGACTCTGGTAGAGCTTGGAAACATGGAAGGGGGCATCCTGCAGAGTGGGAACCCAGAGCATTAAGGAAGGCAGAGGCACTGCCTGGCTGGTTCCCATGGCTCTGAGGCTGGTTGGGGAATGCTGGCAGAACCTATTAACTGCACCTAACTGCTCTTGGAAGCAACTGCTACTCGTTAGGTCAAAGAGCTGGGGCTGGGACTCTGATGCTAGAACACCAGGCAAACCAGAAGGAGCAGATACTTTCTCTGTCCTCCAGCCTGTTAGTCTCTCAGTGGTGCCCCACATTAGTGCAACCTAGTAGGAAGCCAGCTGGCAAGTAATTTGCAGAGTTTCAGCCCACCAAGCGGTGAGCACCTAGAAGAGAGGTTTTGGAGCTGATAAAATAATAATAATAATAAAAATAGCTTAATAACCAGCACATCATTAATAGGGCCCAAGTGTGGGAAAACTGTATAAAATATAGTTACATTGATTTTTTTTTTTTTAAATGGTTGGACTTCTCAGGACCTTTAATAAGACATGTATTGAGAATCTCTAACTAAGGAAAGCAAAGTTATGTATTTCCCAAATATGTGACCATGAACCTTCCTTCTTTAATATCTAGCTCACAAATTTGTTTCCTGATTATATTCCCCCTATTTTTAACATTGCCTCTCCCTTTCTTTCAATGGTCAGTTTTAAACTTTTGAGATTTGTAGTTAATTTTTTGGCGGTTATAATGTCTTCTCATATCTCTCTGATTTATTGTACTTCTCAAGAGTGGTTTTGTGTTGTATCCTCTGTGAACTTTTTTCTTCAGGTGTTCTTCTGTTTGCTTCTCTTTGATGATGTTGGTGGGCTCCATTGTTTAAAAATTCTTGATACTGAGCTTGGAGCAGCCCAACATCAGTAACTGTGGGAGAGGTGCAAAGGGTGTGGCCACGTGGTAGGTGCCATTTAACTGGGTTTTCCCCCAATGTGTCAGAGGTCACCTGGGGCACAGTGTCATCTCTTGGGCCCCCATGCCCCACAGTTACTGTTTATGTCTAGGAGCATACCCTGTGCTACACTGGTCTTCCTAATGTTGTGTCAGTGCCTCTTCTGTCCTCTGTGTCTCTAGCTTTCAGGTTTAAAATATAAGCAGAGCTATTTCCACCTTTGGTAAAGTCCTATCCTGCGCTCTTTTAGCTGTGGGATTCTACTTCAATCTATTTCTTATTTGCCTGCCGTTCTTCAGGGATTCCTCTCAATTTCTGGTTTGCCAGGCACCCACTGCCTTCTTTACTATTTTCCCCAGTGCTTCCATGAATAATTTGTTTAGATGTATTGTTCCAAACTCGAGTTCTTCCTTTCTGTACCCCGCTCTGCTTGGCACTATGTCTGGCCCTGTGGAGTATGTGATTCTTTGTGTCCAAGTGGATTGTTCTTGGGGGTTGATCACAAGGTGTCAGGTTACTTCTTCAACCTTCAATGTGGCAGCACTTCCTTGGGGGTGTTTACTCTGTCTTGGGAGGGTCTAGTGCCTCAACAGTTCTATATTCAACAGAATCTATAGAGTTGAATTTTTAGATGACTGTCTGCCTTCATTGAAACAAAGAAGAAAGTCCTCAAGAGAGGAGATATTTATCCTTCAGTAGCCATTGGATACTGGCTGGATCTGGCTAGCTGGAAAGTAATGGAACACCATATTTCCACAGTGGTAGTATTTCTTGCCTCTGGGGTTGCTTCTTGCTCTCAGACCCCATTGAAAAAGGAAATCTTTTATTTCACTTTCCAACAGCCTTGTAAGGTTGTGATGGCTGATACTCTCGTTCAACATGAAGTAAACAAGGTTGAAAGGTCACTTGGCATTAGTGGCCTGGGCAAAGAGAGCCCGAGTCTTCACCTCTCCCTCTTAAGCCCATTTCTCACTATCAGCTCCTGTCATCAGGACATTACAGAGCAAATGTCATATTTTGCTCTTTTGTGTCTCATTTTTTTCTGTTAGCTTCTGGTTTGGACCAGTTGTTAATTTGTAATAATGTCATATAGCATTTCACTGTAGGTTCCTAAAAGAAAAACGATGAGGATTAAACATTCTTCAGATTGCTTTGCTTTTATTGAATCTCCCAATTTTAAGAGGATATGCTACGGTTAGAATATTATTTTCTTTGCTGCTTGGATATAAAGTGTCAGATTGTCTGTTTTGCAAGGGTCAGATTGTCCTCTTGTCTGTGTGTGCTTTTTGGATTTTTCTATCATTACAGTGGACTTTTCAAATGAATGACAGTAATTCTTTCAAAAGTTTTCTGGAGGATAGTGAATGCCATGTACTCTACACTATATATAAATTCTCTTTTCAGGGATTATTCTGAAGTTTCATTTTCATGTTACGAAGTTTCCTGAAAGCTTGCCTGAATTTTACTTTTGTGGTTTACTTGCACAGATATAAGTAAGATTTTGTGATTCTTTCCTCCCTCCTCCCCCACTCAGGCTAAAGAAACTCAAATTATTGCCCGAGAAGAGATGACCAATGTGAATTGAAAGATTTGGCGTTCACTTTTCTTTCATAACTAGGCCATTAAATGTAGAGTATTGGGGAGGGTGATTGGATTTAATACTCGAGATTGTAATTTCTTCTGTAAATGGGGATTCTGACAATGGAAATGTGAAAAAAAGGGGTACTCCCTATAATGTTGTCACCTTTCTTAATAGAAAATTCTAAGACTAGTTTTTCATAGTGGCAATATTTTATTCATCAACAAGAATGGAATCAATTTCTAAACACAAATAGTGGACTTGGAACCTTGCAGACACCAATTACTATTCTGTACAGCAAACCTTCAAAATGTCAAAGAGACAGTCTCAGGAATTTCTCCAGCAAAGGTCGCTCATTTACTACTCTCTGAGTCATTTCTTCAGCACGCCAAGGTGACACGCGAACCCGTGAGATTGAGTTAGCTAGGTCGCTCAAAACTGCCACTATAAAGAAGCGATGAGAAGTCTATTTCTATCAGGTAAATCCCATTAAACTCAAATGTATCCTGAACTATTAAGCGCTATTAGATTGTTAGAAGGAACATGAGTGGGTTGATTGAAATAAAGTCGGCCCCTTGCAAGCTTTCCCTGAATTTATTGGATGGGACTTTGGGGAGTAATTTGAGGCGGCCTAACAAATTGGGAACTGAAGGGGGTGGAGGAAGGAAGAGGGCAGGGCTTTATGAAGGAGCTAGATCTGATGCACTCAGATGTCATATTTGACTCATTGTCATGGCTATGCTGAACACATGTATGACAAAGCCCCATCACATACGTTACATGTATGTTTCCTCCCAGCAATCCTGGAAGGTTGGGTATTCTGTTTTACTAATAGCCATGCTTCACAAGCTCATTCCAGGTTGAGAACTTGAAAAACACCCCTGTAGGTCTTTTCATAACTGATGATGTTTTTACTGAATGTGGTTGAGGAAAAATATGTAGTATTTTCCCTTCTGATCTTCAAAAGTAGTGAGAGTAATAGTCTGCTCTGATGCACGTGTAAATGTGTAAAAAAAATGGCTGGGGTTAGCTGAGCAATTAATGGCTTCAGATTGATCAAGGTTGAGCTCATGGCTGTTCTATTATTGTATCTTTTGAATTGGATTTCAGGTTAGCACTATACTTGAGACTATTTTTAGAATCTCAAACCCCCCTTTTGCTACCAGAGAGACTCTGATAGCAAGATTCACTTGGGTGAGTTGAAGAAATCATGCATACACACACACACACACACACACACACACACACACACACTTTTGTGGGATGAAACAGTGACCTAATTTTTGGGACATAACTTCCAGAGTTATTCACTTTTGTCATAAGCCAGATTTTTGTGAACATAAAATGGTCATAAAACCAAGGCACTTGGCTGAAGCCTTAGGCAGTCCATAGATGAGAGCCAGTGTCTACCGCTCCTTCCCTGAGCTCATGTGTTCTACAAAAATGCAGTATCAGAGTGCAGGAAGGGCAGGGCCTAAGCATGTGGATGGCAGTGCCTAAGCTTCACACTGGCTTATTGAAGCAGTGACAGCTTGGTAGCAGGTGGAGTAACACCTCAAGGCCTCAGGTACTCATCATGAGCTGCTGGTCCGCCATGATCTCAGGGTTCTTCTGGATCTAATTTTCTTATTTTTTCTAATTAAAATTATGTTTCATACCTTACTTTTTTTCATTTTATTGATTAATAAATCCTTCTTTATGGAATTGTGTAGTTATCAAATTTATTATACTAAATGTATAATTATTTTTATTTAGAGAAAATGCAGAACGTTGAGATTAATGTCATAGTCATCTGTGTGTCCAGTATGAAGAAGTTTTAAATATTGCCATTTTCTTGTCTTTGTTCAGATCATTTTTAGTAAAACATGTAAAGTCTAACTGATAAAGTTGAAATCTCTTGGTGCCCCTTCCCCAAACCCAGGGCCTTCTCTGACTCTCTCACAGCATTACTATCCTAAATTTGACATGTCACCTTCTAAACTATGGGTATGACAACTTGTATATGTAGATGAGGAAAACACTTTTCCCTTTACTTGTCTTAGATTCACTGACTGAGGTCCTGCAGATTAGTCTACTAAAGGACGGAGTAGCTAGAGAAAAACAAGTTTATTAACAGGTACATGTATCCCTGGGAACGCTCACCCATCTGTGACTCAAAGGAGTGGTCAGAACTTTGGCTGATGTTGCATCTTAATAGAAGAACAGTAAATTTGCAGAGAAGTGCTAAGACAAAGGAAAAGGACTTTGAACTTCTAGGGGCAGCAAATTGTAGGAAGGTAAATCTATGGGGATGCTAATGGAAGATAAGGGTTAGTAAAGTTTGTTATGGTGACTCCTGTGATTAAGTCACTATGGCTTAATAGACTTAAGAGACTATGACTTAGTCTCTGGATTAAGAGTGTAGATTTGTCTCATGATTAAGAATCATCCTGCCTTTTTGGGTGGAGGGAAAAAGGGAGCAGAGAGTTTTTCTTGTGTCTGCTTTTCAGTTACCCTCAGCTCAAAATAATTCTGATGCTTGCCTGCCTTCCCTCCTCCTTCCATCCCTCTCCCCTCCCTCCCTCCTGTTCTCCCTCTTACATGATGTTTCTTTAATCCAGGGAGGCCTCATGTTTTCTCCTTGGAAAGAAGCAGCAGATGGGCCAGTGTAGCGAGATGGGGCCAAAGCAGGGCAGTTTGCATGTTGCCCACTGGGATTAATAGTAAATAATGGAAGATGGTTGTAAGAGCAAAGACCAAGAAGCTCTTATATGGTGGAATGATGGATGGGACTCTCAAAAATTAAGTGTGATGCAAAGGCCAGTTTGGGCAAAAAATCCAAGGTAAGATTGTTGCTAAAGAAATGTTTCCTTTATAGTTAGCAGGTACATAAAATTCACTGGGTTTATGTAACTGTCAAGTGTGTGTCAGTGTGTGTGTTTATATCTAATACTAGATTCCCTTTTACCTTAAAGCCCACATCTAATTCATGAGTAGGTTTTGCTTCATCACCAAACTATACCCTGAATCCCTTCAGTTCCCTGTTCTACTTCCTCTGCTCTTCTCTGTTATTTAGTTGAGGGTCTGCAAACTAGTCTCAGCCAAAACTGTTTCTGCAAATAAAGCGTTGCTGGAACACAGTCATGCCTATTCTTTTATATATTATTTCTGCCTGCTTTTGCGACAAAGGTGGAGTTGCAGCAGAGACACTCTGGCTTCAAAGCCAGATTTACTATTTGACTCTTTCCTCTTTACTATTTCTGTTCTGCTGTTTATAGAAAAAGGTGGCTGACTCTGGGCTGGTTTAACTGGGCTCTCATAATGGGTTCCCTTCTCTAAACAGAAAACAGAGTGACTTTTCCAAATTGTGAACTTGATCTCACTCCCCCACTTAAAACTGAGTGAATAACATCTAAACTTTGGGCTGCAGCTTCCACGCCCCTTCACGGTCTGGTCCCTGCTCCCTTTTCTCCCCTCCTCTCTGACCTATTCCCTACTAGCTCCTGCCCCTGCTAACCCTTTCCTGCCTCAGGGCCTTGGACCACACCTGCTAGGTTTCTCCTCGGCTTCTGCACATGCCTCTCTCCATTCTATCTTGAGGTCTTTGCACAGGTAGCCTTTCCTCCCAGGTCATCACATAGTGTGCCCTTTGCCTCAGTAATTCCTCGTGTATATGTTATTTCCTCCAGAGCACTTCTCACTCTGTCAGTACATTCTCCACTTCTGTGTTCACGTCTTCCTCTCTGCCTCCCCTCCTAGGACCTAAACTCTGTGACAGCAAAGACCTTGTCTGTGCTGTTGACCAGTAGACCTCATTATATTATGACTATGTTATAAATGCCCAGTAGCAAACTGTTCAAGTGAATGAACAAAGTACAGATTCTCCCGGTTTCTTTAGTAAGAGTTAAATGCATGTATATATTTACTCTAAATTTGTTTTCTTTCTTCATGTAAATTAATATCGCACACTTCTGTTCACAGTATAAAATTAAGGTGATTTTCTTTTGCAACATAGTTGAGGTGGCACACTCTCCACTAGGGGATGGGCAGGCATTTTTGAAATGATGCTGTTTAGTATTTTTAGTGCCTTTTATACATTTGTTTCTGCTGTTGTGTTAATATGCTAATGTTTATCAAGGTTGTATTTTTTTCCCCTCCCCTTCTTTCTTGCTGCTGGCAGAGCAGCAGCACAGAGTTATGGAATGAACTCTCCTTTGGGCATTTGTCCTTACTACAAAGAGTTTTGCCTTTCCTTGTTCCTTAAAAAAAAACATGCTGCTTTTCTGCTGAACCTAGGATAAAAAGAAGAAGGTGGTATCTTTGAGAATCTTAATTCTTTTGCCTTAGTGAAACCTATCCAGGAAGCTTTCTCTCATTCAGAACTTCCCATTTTCCCCTCCAGCCTCATATTCGGGACAGCTCTGTACCTTTCTGCAGTGAAATCTATACATCGCCACCGGTTTCTTCTCCTGCCCCTGTCATTGCTTAGGACCCACTTTTGTGGACTGGCAGGAAGGGGCGTTCACTGTTAGTGTTTCACTGAGGAGCAGACTGTGGAGTCAGGCACACCTGCATTTGAAAAATGGCCCTGCCTCTAAGTGTCTCTGTTAGTCTTAGCAGCACTTAGCTTCTCTGAGCCTCACTTTGCCCATCTGTAAAATGGACTTCTGTCAGTTTCTTCCTTGTAGGGTTGTTGTGAGAATTAAATGGGGTAATGCTCGTCAAGTGTATAGTAGAGTTTCTGTAACTTCACGGCACTCCTGCATGTTAGCTAGAATTCAGTTTGGTTTAAAAATAGAAGATTTTGTCAAGAAGCATTAATCCTAATCATGAACGCTATGATCCAGTTTCTGGATGGTCTGAAAGTTGAACTTTCATTTCTTTCCTGGTAGGACAGGAGATATAAATATATAAATATATATTATATATATATATATATATATATATATATATACATATGTATAATAGAATCTGTTAATATATATATATATTTTACAGATTTTATTTATTCATTTGACAGACAGAGATCACAAGTAGGCAGAGAAGCAGGCAGAGAGAGAGGAGGAAGCAGGCAGAGAGAGAAGAGGAAGCAGGCTCCCTACTGAGCAGAGAGCCCGATGTGGGGCTCGATCCCAGGACCCTGGGATCATGACCTGAGCCGAAGGCAGAGGCTTTAACCTACTGAGCCACCCAGGCGCCCTTATATATTTTTTAACAGATTCTGCCCCCTCGTTACTGTGGGGTCCTTAGATAGGCAGGTGTGGTACTATCAGAGACACAGAGCTAGAAAAGCAGAGGTGGCCCAGGCTTCTCATCTGATCCTAGTCTGATCTCTTATAAAGAGAAGCATAGGGGCACCTGGGTGGCTCAGGGGGTTAGGCCTCTGCCTTCAGCTCAGGTCATGATCTCAAGGTTCTGAGATCGAGCCCCACATGGGGCTCTCTGCTCGGCGGGGAGCCTGCTTCCCCCTCTCTCTCTCTGCCTGCCTCTCTGCCTACTTGTGATCTCTCTCTCTCTCTGTGTCAAATAAATAAAATCTTAAAAAAAAAAAAAAGAGAGAAGCCTAATTCTTATTTCTCTTCATCAGGAAATGTGACTTTGCTTCTCCAGCCTCCTGTTCTTGTGAAATTGCACATTCCGTCTGTACCAATGTTTCGGGACGGCCCTCCTGCCCCCTGTTAGTGCTCTCACTTTGTCTGCTGCCTTGTCTTCCCTCCTTTTAAATGGAACACTGTATTTTTAGGTCAGGAGTATGGTTTTTGTCTGTGGTCCTTCCAAGTCCTTTTTATTGATATGGATTCACAGACTGACCCCCGCCCCTCCGCACCAAAAAAATAAAAAAGAATTGTTTGGAATAATAGAAAGCTCATGGGTTTTTTAGACTGGGATTCAAATCCTGACTCCACTCACCTGGCTGAGTAGCCATAGACTATGCATTTGTTCATCTGTGAGGTGGGAGTACCCTGGCTCAAATGAGACAGAAAGTCAAGGCACTTAGCACAAATGGCACATTTTAATTAGCTTTGTCTAGGCCTTCCTTTTATAAATTACTGTCCTTTCCCTTTCTGTGGTTGTTGAGTGATTTAAGTATAGAGATTCCACCATTAGAATTTAAAAATACTTTCCCAGATGTGTTTAAAGCGAACAGCAGGACACTGTAGGCACTTCTTTATCGTTTATGGGATCACTTACTGTTTTTATTTTAGGGATTTTTTAGTGTCTCCATGTTATACTTTCTCTCCCCCTTTGTATTTCTACATTAAATAATGATAGCAGAGGGACACCTGGTTGGCTCAGTGCTTAAGCGTCTACCTTGGCTCAGCTCATGATCCTGGGGTCCTGGGATCGAGCCCTGAATCGGGCTCCCTGCTCCGCGGGAAGCCTGCTTCTCCCTCTCCCACTCCCCTGCTTGTGTTCCCTTTCTTGCTGTCTCTCTCTCTGTCAAATACATATTTGACAGACAGAGATCACATGTAGGCAGACAGGCAGGCAGAGAGAGAGGGGGAAACAGGTTCCCCACTGAGCAGAGCCCGGGGCTCGATCCCAGGACCCTGAGACCATGACCTGAGCCGAAGGCAGAGGCTTTAACCCACTGAGCCACCCAGGCGCTCCCTTAAATAAATTCTTAAAAAATAACAACAACAACAGAGAATTCTTTTGAGTACTTATGATCTGTTGAGCACTATTCCAGTAGTTCTGTACGTATTAACTCATTTAATCCTCAGAGCAGCCTGTGAGGAGGGGCCTGTTAGTCTCCTCCTCTTTGTAAATGACCACGGTCTCTGTGCACCTGCTAGAGCATATGAACTCAGCCGCAGGGCACTGAGTAATTGGTGAGTTCGTTTCCTTTCTCTGTGCAAAGTGGGGGTAACCCAAACGGTGAAGGGTCAGGAACATGCCAGTTCTAGATAAAAGGGATGTTGTATTTCCAAGGGTGACTCCAAATTAAGGCTCCCTACTTTAGCCTGAACATACAGTAAACTGTAGCAGAGTGTCGGTCCCGAGGTTCCTTCACTTTCTTCCACATCTGACCACGTTTTTTCCTTTTCCATAGGTTTAGGCCTGTAGCACGGTGTTGCTTTTTTGTGTGTCTTCAGCATGTTGTCTTTCCGAAGGAGGAGTTGATAGGATCATATTCAGGGTTAAACAGAAAAGCACTATTATTTTTATTATTATTATTAGTGTTGCTATTATTATCATTTTCCTCTTATAAACAGGATTCTTCTGTCTTACATAGGGTGATAGGGAAGTGGCATCTTCATCAAAGGCTGTTTTAAGCAAGCGGATCTTTTATTTTGTGGTACCCATATTGAGACACATTGAGTTATATCTGTCTTTGCATGTGCACCAACACGTTTATTTGAAGCCTACTATTTCCTAGGTAACGTGACTAAGGTAGATTTATGGGTGCTAATTTACATACAGAATAACATTGGCAAAAACTAAAATATAACAAACACATACCAACTTTTGGCCTGCCACAGCCCACTGAGCATCTGCCTTCCTTGTCATGCTTGCAATGAGAGGGGAATATATTTTCTTCTGCGTTTACAGCTAATTCCTTGTTTGTATTCCACTGTCGTCCCTGCAGTTGAGAGCTTGAAATGAGGTTTAAGAGCCTCTTCCTATCTCCCAGCAGGAGTTGGTATTAGGGGTGGTCGTTCTGTGTAACGGAGAACGCAAGCCTTTGCCCTCCCCCGCCTGATTTCACACCACGTTTGGAGAATTCTGCTGCACTGAACTGCGGGTTCAAGCCCTTCATTTCCCAGACAAGTTAATAGATGCTCCAGGCTGTGCACTTGGGTTAAAGCCTGGGTTTGATTACTTCCTCTCAGCGTTGTTTTTGAGTAGATTGATTTTCATTGCACAAATAATAAATGAATGTTTTTCTATGAGAATTGTCTTAAAAATTATAGATTAGGGTAAATCTCCCTTTGACTGCCATCTTTCTGGTCTGCCCTCCTCAAGTTTACTGGCATGAGGTGAACTTCATCTGGACCTTTCCCTGTGCATGCACTTATACCTCTCCCTGTTCTTAAAAGATAGAGAATGTTGCTTTGTGTGTGGACACATGTGTTGGAAATATAAATGTTATTCTGTTTTAAATATTGAAAGAAGCTGGCTGTTTTCTTTCAGTAATGTGCCTTGGAGAACAATCAATGTTAAGACGTTCATACTTATCAGTCTAGGCTAGTCAATGAGGCGATTACAAGTTCTTCCCAAGATCTCAGTGGTAAACACATCAAAGGTTTATTTCTCATTCGTGCAAATGTGCGGCTGATGACTCCAAGGCCAAGGCAGCAGTCTGTACAGTAAGTCGGTAGTGCAGGCTGCTTCATCCCTGTGACTCCACCCTCTCCACACGTGGCTCCCAGGACCTCGCAGCCAGGGAAAAGTGGCCTGGAGGGTTGTACATGGTTGCTTGAAAGTTTTGGCACGCTACCTACAAAAGAACCGAGGATGTGGGGGACCACATACTGGGTGCTGTTGTGTTGCCACAGATATTTTGAATGCTTCCTGTTGTTAGAATACATTGTGGTTTATGCAGCCCATTTCCTATTTGGTAGACCTCTAGGTTACCTTCCGACTTTATCCTGTATTATACACAACACTATGTATGAGATCCCGGCGCATGTCCCTGGTACACAAGTTTCGCTAGGTTAAGCTCCCAAAAGGAGATGTTCCAGTTCAGAGCATGTGGTTGTTTTAGTTTTCATCAATGCTGTCCGTCAGATTGGTTTTGAAGGTGGTCGCACCGGTGTCCTCTTTGTCTGGGGAGCGTGTGGGGAGGTGCGTTCCACCATACCTTCATCAGTGACGTCAGAAACCTTCATTTTTGTTTTAATTTCTATTTTCCCGATCCCTAGTGGGTTTTCAGCTCTTCCTGAGTCTCGACTCTGCTGCCTTCCTGAGTGAAGAAGCACTGCTGTGAGCATCAGGCTGCAGGCAGAAAGACCGAGGGGGCGCCGAGAGCCAGTGGGCAGATGTGGCTCACCGAGTCTCCCTTTGGGGGGTGCCCAGCTCAATGACATTTTCTCGACTCCCTCTATTGATTTTTCTCCTCCTGTGCTGCTATTTCAGTAGTCTCTACACCTCTAATTTTAAAACCATGGGGCGAAGGATGATTTCTCGGTCGTGTCATTTTTTCCTATGTAGCTGTCTAATTCTGTGCTTTGAGTTTTCTCATGAATTTTCCCTGCTTAGTCATTGTCTTTTTATCTGTTTTTCTTTGTCTTGCCCCTCATTTTTCATTCTTTTTCTTCTGCCTGTGCTTCCTTTTCCCACAGGCCCTTAAATCTTTATGTCATACTTTTAAGTTGTATTTCCCACTTCCCTTCCAAGCTTGAAAGTGCTTGCTCTGTTGAAGAAACATGGGAGGGAAGGGAACCGTGGAAAGGTCAGCATGAACATCTAGATGGAACTCACCCCAGGTGCCCACCCTGCCCAACTGTTTTGAGAACACGATGCTCTTCCTGATACAGATGCTTTGCCAAAATCTGTATGAAAGGAGGGCAATAGTCTAGTTGTCTTCCTCCCTCTGGCTCACTAGAGGATCCCTAGATAGATTACTTCCCACCTTTAGACCTCAAGTTTTGAAGAGAAGAATACAATCTCACTCTTTATCATCAGGGGGCCCCTAGGAATGTGGGACCAGAATATAAGCACAGGGAACCAACAGTATGACTCAGTAGATCAGTAGTGTGGATTAGAGAAGTTTTGCTGCTTGACAGCTGCCTGTGATCTTTGGCCAGTGACTTAACCCTCAGCCTGGGTTTCCTGATTTGTAAGATGGTTTTTTTCATCAGGATGCTATAGATAGGCTAGGTTCCGCCGCAGTCACAAGTATTCTCCAGAATCTCAGCAGCTGGAAATCCACAAGGGATTATTTTTCATTATATATTCATTGTGAGGGACTTGGGAATGTGTCTGTCTTCACCGTGACCCCTGACTGATAGATCAGCTGCCAACGTAAATGTTCCCATGCCCCATGTCAAGAGAGAGGGAGAACTTAGGGCGGAAGTGTTGGTAATCAAATGTTGGTCCAGATGAGTTGCACACCCTGTATATTCATGACTCATTGGCCAGAACTAGTTACACAGCTGTGCCTAACTTCATCTAAGGCAAGGAAGTATCTGGAAGGAGGAAGATTAACTGCGGTATTTGTTGGTTTGCATTAATCATAGCTGCAGAAGAAGTAGTAATATTTCACTTTTCACAGTGATTTTGACTATTAGATAACGTGTGTGCTTAGCAGAATGCCTAGCACATGGCCCGTGCTCCATAATAAGGAGAGGAAACTGTTCTTATTGTTGCCTTTATGATTCAGCATTGGATACATTTCCAGTGTACTTTACACCATCCACTTAGTAAATTTCTCTTCTCTTTTTCTTCCCCCTGAAAATGCAGAGTAGAACTAACCTTTTCCTCTCTGGATATGCCACAGAGTTTTAGTAAATGCAGTTGAAGTGATGAAGTTTTAGACCTAGCCACAGACCCTGCTCTTCTGAGCTTAGGTTTGACAAAGGTAGACGATTATTCTGTAAAATGATCACTTTGTGGAGTGATAGCTTGGGTGTCTGCAGTGGCTTGGAACTATGTTCACTGAGTTGGTTTTCAATTTAACAGCAACAGACTTTAAGCAGGCTTTCATCTGAGTCAATGCAGAAATGGTCAATATGTATTATATGTCTATAAAGCTGGTCTCTGGATCAATTGCAATTAGTTTGCAGCAGATTGCATTAACATATCCAGAATTAATACAGCGAGTGTTCTAATGAAAAGGAATTGACCAGACCACACTGTTTTTAGTGGCTGTTTTTTGTCTCTCTCATGCTCTTTTCAACTGTAGTTTTTTCCTTCTCCTTGTTAATGGCTCTAAGTTGATGAGTCAACATAGACTTAATCTATTGATCCTTTCCCGTCTGCCTTTTAAAAATGGTCCCAGAATATAGTACATATCTTATGTTTAATCTTTTCTTTCTTTAGGAAGCTTTTAGTAAATGCCTTAAACTTTAATTTTTCTTATATGATGTGTTATTAAGACTCTTAAGTCAATGAGTATGTTCATGTGTGAAATTTTGTGTTTTTCAAATTACTAATGTTTCATCAAGACTTAAAAATTCAGAAGTAAGATTAACAAATCATGAAGTTAATAACTCGTACAGTATCTGATGTGAGCATCACTTGTCTGATAATTTATTTTGACTCAAATGTTATTCATTTCTGAAGAAGAAGTGTAGATAACTTCAACATTTGAAACAGTATTACCAGTATTCAGAATGCTGGAGTAGAGAGATTTCTTTAGGCTCGATTATGTTGAAATTTGAGTTTTTTACGAGTGTGTAGTTTTTTGTTTTTGTTTTTTTTAAGGTCTGAAGAACTTTTACTTTTCTGTTTTTAGAGAAAGTCACTTTCTGGAAATGAAAAATTACCTGTAGCTGGAAACAAAAGGACAAAAGGCAGGGTTTATTCATTTGGCCATTTAACTAGTATTTCTTGAGTATTTTCCATATGCCAAACACCCATCATATTCTTCTTAAAAATACAAAGAAATTGAAGATACACTCTGCCCTTGAGTAAAACCTGGTTTAGTTGTAAGTGTTCTGGAGCCTTCTTGGAATGTCCCTGGTCCAGAAGAGATCCATGAGTGCTTTGTAGCTTGGAGATTCCAGAAGAAAGTGCCATTTTAAGGACAAATTTGAGGTCCTGAAACCTAATGGTTCCATGTTGTAAAGCCCTGTGGACCTGTTAATGGTCTGTGCGATATTGTCTTGGCCATACACCAAGGCCATTGACAGAAGCCACTAGGAAGTATGTCAAGTGATTTTCCTCCACCAATCTTGTGATTCAGTTTGTGACTGATTTTTTTTGGTTTATGCATTAATGGCATTGTTATCTTACCCACTGTGAGTAGTGTTTGTGTTTTCATCATGACTCATGGTTGAAAATGAGATTAAACTAGATATATTCTTTTTTTTTTTTTCATCTTTTTCCTTTTAAAAATGGGGTGTATAAGTTTGACTGGGAATACTTTTGATTTTACTGAATAAAATGAGAAGAATTTACTTGTTCACGTTATTATGCTCTTTGATTACTTTCTTTCAGCACAGATTAGAAACTGATAGTTCGTATTGGAAAATCACCTCTACATGATGCTTAAACAGTTACTTTAATACACAAATTGCAGTTTTTAAGAAGTAGTTTAAGTAATGATGATTGTTTTCAGGTTACGATCCTCATATTTGGTGTGTGTGAGAGAGAATATTATTAGAGACATCGTAATGATTGTGCCTTGAGGAATTAAAAACTAAGAAGTGGATTAATCTGTGGCCCATTGAACCTCAAAGTGTTTAAAAAAAATTCCTAAGATACCTTACAATGATTAATGATGTGCACACAGTTATTAAAATAATGCTCTCACCTTTATTTGGGTGGGAATGGCGGGAGGCATATCCTATGTAATAGAGTTCTTAATATTTTTTAAAAATAACCTTTTATTCTTAAATACTTATTGACTCATCGGAAACACTAAAAGAAGTGCAACAGTCCTGTGTGCCCCTCCCCCTCCTGCCCTCATGTTGACATCTTACTTAGTTTTAGTCAATGTCAAATCTAGGATATTGACATAGGCACATTCTTGTTAGCTAGATAATAGACCCAATTCAGTTCTCATCATTTCTTTAAACCTGTATCCATTTGTTGTGTATGTAGTTTTCCTTAACATTTTTGATTAGGAAAACAATTAAGCATAAATAATTTATTTTTTTATTTATTCCCCTTTTAAACAAAACCCGTGTTGCTGATTGTCATTTGAGGGTACCTGTAAGACTGGCTATATGCGTTGACTATTATTTTTCTTATTATTTTTAAGTGTTCTTATCTCTCTCTCTATTTATCTAGGCAGTTCAATTAACCCCCCGAAGATGGCTGAACCTGCAGGAATACCAGAGCAAGAAACTCATGTCTGATCATGGAGTTCAAGTTCAAAGATTCATTGTAGCAGACACTGCAAAGGAAGCTCTGGAGGCTGCTAAGAAACTAAGTAAGTTAATTCACAACAGGTAAAATCACACTTGCCCAAGTTAGTGACCTCACAGGTAGCAGTGAACCAGTAGGTGCATTTTCTTTGTCATGGGTTATTACTAACGAAGACAGATACGATGGTGGGCTTTTGAGTTGCAAAGGCTAAAAAAAGCCCAATTAGGAAAACTTGATTCTTTTTTACGAGATAGCAGTGTATGGGATGTCACTCTGGTAATTTTCCTGACTTTTTCTGCCACCCTTTCATCTAGTTTTCTTTATCTGTGGGTTAGTGGCTGGGAGAAATACCGGTGAATGGTGTAAGTGTCAAAGAGAAGGCCACAGCAGGGGAAGGCAGGAAGGATATTTGTCATCCTTATTGAAGCCTCTAGAACATGGAGAAAGTTCCTCTCAGTGACTGGAGGAGAAGAAGGAGAAGCACATGCATTTGGAAGCCAGGCTGGCTTTGTGTCAGGGTTTTGCCCTCCCATTTACCAGCTCTGTAACTTTTTGTATTAGTGCCTTTTCCTTCTTGTGCCTCTGTTTCCTTATCTAGAAATCAAGGCTAATGTGTTAATCCTCAAGTACTTTCGTGAGCCTTTAAGGGGGACTGTCCATTGGTATGTGGTAGAAAATCCAATTAATTTCCCAATTATAGATTGAGAAATTAGGAATCTGATTCTGCTATTTTTTCATGAATATTCCTTCTAGTGGTATACAGACCCTCTTTACTGCCAGTCTGGTTTAGCACTGTCCAGTAGAAATAGAACGTGAGCCACATAAGTATTTAACAGTTTTCTAGGTCAGTTTAAGAGAACTAAAAATAAATGGGTGAAATTAATTTTAGTAATATATTTTGTTTACCCCACTATATCCAAACTGTTACTTCAACATGTAATTAATGTAAAACAGTTATCAGTCAAATAGTGTACATCTGGTTTCTGTCCTATTCTTCAGGACTCTGGTTTGTATTTTACATTTCTGGCCCATCTCCTGTCACACTAGACACATTTCAGGAGCTCGACGGATACGTGGGGCTAGTGGTTACCATACTGCACAGCATAGATCTGGACACTAGAAGGATGTACATGTGTATTCTTTGCCTGGAGCCTTGGAGAGCGGTTGCTTCCCACTAGAAATAAAGAATGCAGCATCTGCTAACTGCCCTTGCCAGGCAGCTATAGCAAAAGTTTGAGAGTGCAAGATAGAGACAGGCTCCATATTTCAGTCTCCCAATTTTCTAAACTCTTTTAAGAGTAAGCAATGAGGTACTTTAGCTAGTAATTGTTCTTTATCTCCCTTACAGAGTTCTCCCAGATGCCTATATGCCAGATCCTTTCTGTGTTGTGTTGGTTGAAATGCATGTTTATTCTTCCTTTCAACAAATATTTATCGATTGTTAGCCACATGTATTAGGCACCATGGCTATAGCTGTGGAAGATAAGCAAGCCCTCTTTCTTTTTAGAACTTACATTCTAGAAGGAAATTAATTTGTAATTTTCAGGTGCTAAATGTAGAAATTGAGAGTGACTTATAGTTTAAGAAATGGAAATTGGTTTCATTTTCAAAGACTATCAAAATTGGTTTTCATGGTGGGAAAAAAAAACAAACAGTAAAATTCAACCTACACCTGGATGAGAGCTCCTCTGTGCAGTGTGGGGATAGACTCAGTAAAGGTTAGTATTCCAGCCTTTTTACATGAAAGGATCATTTTTGTTTTATACTCCTGTGGTTTAGGGAATGGGTAATGAGAACAAAGAAATGTAAAGTTCAAGTCGGTCTTTGGTCTTCATTTTCCCCATTATTTCCACAAATGTGCTGACATACCAGTATTCCAGGTCCAAAGGTCCCTAAGGGAATTCTGGAAGCCAACTGATTACTGGCCCCTCCCCACTTAGGCATAGCACAGCACAGAGGGCTTATCTTTCAGATTTTCAAGGGAGATTTGAATTTACTGAGCTAATTGGCTTCTTAGTCACTGGTTTGTTTTATAAGCATTTATTTAGCCACTGCCTTGTGTGGTTGGGCATTGTGTACTGTGTTTGTAAGATGGAATTTTTGCTCTGCAGGATTTAATAAGGTGGCATTTATATGCTGGGGCCCAAGTGAAGGCAGGGAAAGACACAGACAATAAAACAAGTTTAAATAGAAGTAAAGCTAAAGCTAAAAACGTTAAACTTCTCAAAAAGCCATTTTGGTTCTGCAGCAAGGGTTTTAAGAAAATCAGAGTGGATAAAAGGATTGAGATGAACCCAGTTGTGTCTCTACCTTGGCCCCTGCATACCTGTGATACTCATTGAGGAGGTATGGCCATGGGAGTGCCTCTCTGATCGTGTTTAGATCAGTAAGGGAATTTAAAGAACTAACCCAAGTCCCTCATTTCCTGAATGAATGAGTAATCCTCTTACTCACTGAGGAGTTTTGGAGGAAGGAAGGTCTCCTCTGGCTTTTGTTGTATAAGAGATTTGATCAGAGGGAATATTTAAAGTATCGGAAGAAGAGATGGTGCCAAGTCTAGTTGGTTAAAAATGAAACGAGTGGATTGTAAATATAAAAGTCACTGAGATTGGCTAGAGAGAACAAAACAAGAAGAATCTGGCAAAACTTCTCAGTGTTGACCTGCTTATTGCTACAAGACAGACAAGAACCAATAGCACAAGTTTTACTAAACAGATTTGAGGTTAAGGTTAAAGCTGGGTCACATGTTGCCTTGAAAATGGGACATCTGCCCATCATTGATGGTGGTTTTGGAGGGCATTGATGATGATGCCCATCATCATCATTATCAGCATATGATTCCAAGGGATTCATGGCTGTCATGATCCAAATTCATAGACAAATCAGAGACATGTGAGAATCAGTACTTTTTGGACCATGTGTTAAAGAGAGGTTTTTTTTTTTTTTTTTAATGTGAGAAGCTTGTAAATGATTGAAATGCATTTGTTTACCTTTCTACTTTTTTCATATTTGGATGTGTTTGAAATATTGAAATACAATGATATATTTAAAATATTTTGAAAGCAATTGTTAGTATTAGTCATGCCTATGATTTCCAGGATTCTCTGTTTCTTTGTGTCTGAACCCACATTCCTGGTTGCCTGTGGGCCACCTGTTGACGGCTGTCTCCACTTCTCCTGGCCCGAATAGCATTTGTCATCTCCCAGTTGCTCCAGACTTTCTCTCCTTATCTCCCCCTACTTACCCATCTGAGATTCCTCCAGTGATCTTTTTTTCCCCCTCTAATTTTCTGTTTGTTTGTTTGTTTGCTTTTTAAAGATTTTATTTATTTATTTGACAGACAGAGATCACAAGCAGACAGAGAGGCAGTCAGAGAGAGGGGAAGGGAAGCAGGCTCCCCACTGAGCAGAGAGTCCGATATGGGGCTCGATTCCAGGACCTTGGGATCATGACCTGAGCTGAAGGCAGAGGCTTTAACCCACTGAGCCACACAGATGCCCCTAATTTTCTGTTTTAATTCCAGTTAGTTAATATACAGTGTTATATTACCTTCGGGTGTATGATACAGTAACTCAGCACTTCCGTACATCAGCTGCTGCCCATCACAAATTCACCCCTTAATCCCACCACCCATTTAGCCCATTCCCCTCTGGTAACCATTAATTCTCTGTCATTAAGAGTCCATTTCTTGACTTGTCTCTGTCTCTTTTTTTCCTCTTTTGCTCACTTGTTTTCTTTCTTAAATTCCACATATGAGTGAGATCATACAGTATTTGTCTTTCTCTAACTTAGTTCGCTTAGCATGATGACACTCTAGCTCCATTCATGTCCTTGCAAATCACAAGATTTCATTCTTTTTTATGGGTGAATAATATTCCATTATATATCTATTATCTATACATCTATATCTACGCACACGTACACACACCCACATCTTTTTTATCCATTTGTCAGTGGATGGGCACTTGGGCTGCTTCCATATCTTAGGTATTGTAAGTAATGCTGCAGTAAACTTAGGAGTGCACGTATCCCTTTGAATTAGTATTTTTGTATTCTTTGGGTAAATACCCAGTACTGCAATTTCTGGACCAACTGGTAGTTCTATTTTTAACTTTTTGAGAAAACTCCATACTGTTTTCCACAGTAGCTGCACCGGTTTGTATTCCCACCCACAGCGCGCAAGGATTCCTTTTTCTCCACATCCTCACCAACACCTGTTGTTTCTTGTATTGTCGGTTTTAGCTACTCTGACAAGTGTGAGGTGATAGCTTGCTGTGGTTTTGATTTGCATTTCCTTGATACTAAGTGATGATGAGCATCTGGTCTGTATATCTTCTTTGGAAAAATATGTATTCATGTCTGCCCATTTTTCATTTGGATTATTAGTGTTCTCGTACTGAGTTAAGTTCTTTATATATTTTGGATACTAACCCTTTATTGGATATGTCATTTGCAAGTATCGTCTCCCATTTCATAGGTTGCCTTTTAGTTTTGTTGTCTGTTTTCTTCACTGTGTAGAAACTTTTTATTTTGATGTAGTTCCAAAGGTTTATTTTTGCCTTTGTGTTTCCCTGTCCTCAGAAGTTATATCTAGACATAGCTATGGCCAGCATCAGAGAAGTTGCTGCCTATGTTCTCTTCTAAGATTTTTATGGTTTCAGGTCTCACATTTAGGTTTTTAATCCATTTTGGATTTATTTTTGTGTATGGTGTAAAATAGTAGTCTAGTTTCATTCTTTTGCATGTTGCTGTCCAGTTTTCCCAATACCCCTTGTTGAAGAAGCTATCTTTTTTTCACTGGCTATTCTTTCCTGTTTTGTTATAGATTAACTGACCATCTAGGTGTGGGTTCATTTCTGAGTTTTCTACTCTGTTCTGTTAATCTATGTGTCTGTTTTTGTGCCAGTAGTATACTATTTTGATCACTATAGTTTTGTAATATATCTTGAAGTCTGGAATTGTGATGCCTCCAACTTCGCTATTCTTTTTAAAGATTATTTTGACTACAAGGTGTCTTTTGTGATTTCATACAGATTTTAGAATTGTTCTAGTTCTGTGAAAAATGTTGTTGGTATTTTGATGGGGATTTCATTAAATGTGTAGATTGCTTTGAATAGTATAGACTTTTTTTTAAGTATAGACATTTTAACAATATTTATTCTAATCTACGAATGTGGAATATCTTTCCATTTCTTGGTGTTTTCTCCAATTTCTTTCATCAGTGTTTTATATTTTTCAGAGTGTAACTCTTTGACCTCTTTGATTAGGTTTATTCCTAGGTATCTTATTATTGGTGCAACTCTAAATGGGAATGTTTTCTTAACTTCTCTTTCTGCTGCTTCTTTATTGGTGTGTAGAAATGCAACAGATTTCTGTACATTGATATTGTGTCCTACAACTTCACTGAATTCGTGTGTCAGTTCTAGTAGTTTTTTGGTGGAGTCTTTTAGGTTTTCTGTATATAGTATCATGTCATCAGCAAATAGTGGAAGTTTTACTTCTTCCTTACTGATTTGGATGCCTTTTATTTCTTTTTGTTGTCTGATTGCTGTGGCTAGGACTTCCAACGCTATGATGAATAGACGTGGTGACTGTGGAGATCCTTTTCTTATTTCTGACCTTAGGAGAAAAGTTCTCAGTTTTCCCCTATTGATGATGATGATAGTTGTGAGTTTTTTCATATATGGCCTTTTTTATGTTGAAGTATGGTCCCTCTAAAGCTACTTTGTTGAGGGTTTTTATCATGAATAGATGTTGTAGTTGGTCAGATGCTCTTTCTGCATCTATTTAAATGATTGTATGGTACTTACCCTTTCTCTTGTTGATGTGATATATCATGTTGATTGATTTATGAATATTGGACCACCCTTGCAACTCAGGAATACATCCCACTTGATTGTGGTGACTGACATTTTAAAATGTATTGTTGAAGTTTGTTTGCTAGTGTATTATTAAGTATTTTTGCAACTGTGTTCATCAAGGATGTTAGCCTATGGTTCTCTTTTGTGGTGATGTCTATATCTGATTTTGGTATCAGGATACTGCTGGCTTCATAGAATGCATTCTGAAATTTTCTTTCCTTTTCTGTTTTTTAGAGTAGTTTGAGAAGAATAAGTATTAACTTTCCTTTAACTCTTTGGTAGAATTTGCCTTAAAGCCATCTGGTTCTGGACTTTTGTTCGTTGTTTTTTGTTGTTGTTGTTTTGTTTTGTTTTTTTCGTTACTGATTCAGTTACTTTGCTGGTTATCCATCTGTTCAAATTTTCTGTTTCTTCCCTTTTTTTCCCCCCGTAGGTTATATGTTTCTTGGAATTTATCCATTTCTTCTACATTGTCCAGTTTGTTGGCATGTAATTTTCCATAATATTCCCTTATAATCCTTTGTATTTCTGTGGTGTTGGTTGCTATTTCTTCTCTTTCATTTGTGGTTTTGTTTGAGTTCTCTCTTTTTTTGGGTTTTTGATGAATTTGACTAAAGGTTTATTAATTTTGTTGATCTTTTCAAAGAACTAGCTGTTTCATCAATCTGTTATATTTTTTAGTTTCTATATCATTTATTTCCACTCTTACCATTATCATTTCCTTCCTTCTGCTGATTTGGGGTTTTGTTTGTTGTTCTTTTTCTAGCTCCTTTAAGGTATATTGAGATTTTCTTTGCTTCTTGAGGTAGGCCTGTGTTGCTATAAACTTCTTTCTTAGAACTGCTTTTGCTGCATCCTAAAGGTTTTACACCATTGTGTTTTCATTTTCTTTTTTTTTTTTAAAGGATTTTTATTTATTTATTTGACAGAGAGAGATCACAAGTAGACAGAGAGGCAAGCAGAGAGAGAGAGAGAGGGAAGCAGGCTCCCTGCTGAGCAGAGATCCCGATGTAGGACTCGATCCCAGGACCCTGAGATCATGACCTGAGCCGAAGGCAGCGGCTTAACCCACTGAGCCACCCAGGCGCCCTGTGTTTTTATTTTCATTTGTTCCCATGCACTTTTTAATTTTTTTCTTTATTTCCTGGTTGATCCAGTCATTGTTTAGTAGAATGTTATTTAACCTCCATGTTTTTGTGGTCTTTCCATATTTTTTCTTGTTGTTGACTTCTAGTTTCATACCATCGTAGTCAGAAAAGATGCATGGTATGACTTCATTCTTGAATTAGTTGAGGCTTGTTTTATGGACTAATGTGTGATCTCGTCTGGAGAATGTCCCATGTGCACTTGACAAGAATGTGTATTCTGCTGTTTTAGGATGGAATGTTCTGAATATATCTGTTAAATCCATCCATTCCAGTGTTTCATTCAAAGCCATTGTTTCCTTATTGATTTTCTCTTTGGATGATCTGTCCATTAATGTATGTGAAATGTTAAAATCCCCTACTATTATTACATTATTATCAATTTGTTTTTTTAATGTTTTTATTAACTTAACTATTTGGGTGCTTCTGTGTTGGGTGCATAAATATGCACAATTGTTATATCTTCTTGTTGGATTTCCCCCTTATTTTTATCTAGTGTCCATCTTTGTCTCTTGTTACAGTCTTTATTTTAATGTCTGTTTTGTCTGATAAAAGTATTGCTACTCTGGCTTTCTATTGACACCCATTTGCATGATAGATGTTTCTCCGTCTCCTCACTTTCAATTTTCAAGTATCTTTAGGTCTAAAATGAGTCTATTTTAGACAACATATAAACAATTCTTGCTTTTTTATCCATTCTGTTACCTACTGTCTTTTCATCAGTGTTCAGTCTATTTACATTCAAAGTAATCAGTGGAAAGGTTTTTTTATGTTATTTTATTATTTGGTGGTTGTTTCTGAAGAATTTCTCTGATCCTTTTTTTTTTCTCTTTCATGTCTTGCTGATTTTCTTTTGTGATATATTTGGATTTCTTTCTCTTTATTCTTTGCATATTTATTGGTGTTTTTTTTGATATATGTTTACTGTTAGGTCTGTATGTAACCCCTTCTCTATATAGCAGTCTAGATTAAGTTGATGGTTGTTTAAGTGTGAACCCATGTTTTATTCCTCTCTTCCCCACATGTTAGGTGTATAGTGTCATATTTTTTATCCCTTTATTTTGTGAGTTCCTTGACTGATTCTTTACAGAAGTATTCATTTTTACTGTTTTTGTGTTTCCAGTCTTTATACTGTCACTCTGGTCTCTCCTTTCCACTCAAATAATCCCTTTAGTATTTCTTGTCGGGCTGGCTTTGGTAGTCATAAATTCCTTTAATTTTTGATTGTCTGGAAAACTCTTTATCTCTCCTCGTATTCTGACTGATAGCCTTACTGGATATTCTTGGTTTCACTTTTTTTTTTTCCCTTTTAGCGCTTTGAATGTATCATGACACTTCCTTCTAGCTTAGAAAGTTTTTGGTTGAAAAATCTCCTTGGGTTTCCCTTGTAAGTTACTGTCTTCTTTTTTTATCTTGCTGCTTTTAAAATTTTTTCTATATCAATGTATTTTGCCAGTTTAATTACAATACGTCCTAGTGTGGGTCTGTTTTGGTTGATTTTGATGGGAGTTCTCTGTGCCTCTTAAGTCTGTGTAACTGTTTCCTTCCCCAGATTAGGGAATTTTTCAGCTATTATTTCTTCAAATCCACTTCTCCTCCATTTTCTCTCTCTTCTTTGGGACTCCTATAATACAAATGTTATTATCTTAAGTGGTGTCCCTGAGTTCCCTAAGTCTATTCTTGTTTTGCATAATTATTTTTTCTCTCTTTTGTTCAGCTTGATTACTTTCCATTACTCTTTGAGGTCACTAATTTTTCCACTGCTTCCATCCTACTGTTCATTCCATCAAATGTGTTTCTCATTTCACCTTATTTCTGCTGTTATTCCTTATCTCTGTGTTAAGGTCTTATTTATGTCTTCCACTCTTTTCTCAAGTCCAGGGAGCATACTTGTGATCACTACTTTAAATTCTTCATCAGGCCTGTTACAGATCTCTGGCTATGGTCTTGTCCTGTTCTTCTTTTGGGATGGATTTCTCTGTCTTCTTATATCCTCTAAGTCTCTCTGCGTATTTCACTGTATTAAGAAAGTCAGTTACTTCACCTCTTCCTGAGGGTAATGGTCTTGTGAGGATGATATCCATAGTGCCTTGTCATGTAGTGTCCCCTGTTTCTGAGGGTCTGGAGCTTCTGGAAGTTTCTCCAACATGTGCTGTGTGTTCTCTGCTGTTTTGTTCTCGCTGCTTTATTCTCTAGTCCAGTTGTCCGCAGAGACTCTTTTTGCCTGTTGTGGGCAGTGTTTGGTCCTTGGCTTGAATGTGGTAAGTTTTAACTAGGTGTGCTGTGGTCTGCATGTGAAGTGAGACCTGTTGTTGCTGCCACCAGAACCAAGGTTCTGCAAACCTCCTGGGTTGGGAGATTCATTGTGGGCAGGGGTTTGGGACAGTCTTCTTAGGAGGGGGCCTGCTGCACTGGGGAGGGCAGACCAGGAAGGGCGGTTCTGCTAGGATGCAGGGCTATGGGCAGGGGAGCATGGCCAGGGCTTGGTGCAAGCAAGGTTAGTAGCAAGTGTTCGCACTGTGCACTTCCCACAGGTGGCCCTGTGCTTATGCTGAGGAATGGGGGAGGAAGATGGCACCCACCGGCTCCCCTGTTTTCGGAGAGGTCTCTCCACAAATGATGCCCCTCTGGGACATGCTCTAAGATGAAGAATTAACCTCCCCAACATGTGCCCCAGGTGCCCTTCAGATCGCTGTTCCCATGCTGTGTGTCTGTGGTCTCTTTGCCCGGCCCCTTCTCCAGGAGCAGCCCCAATGTCCTATGAGCTGTCTCAGAGCCAAGCATGCTGACCTTCAAAATTCTAGGCTTCAAGCCCCGCTGGTTGAAAGCACCCATGAAATTTGGGCCCTCTCCCCCTTCAAGCTAATTTCCCAGGGATCCGCCTTCCCTGTGTGTTCTGCTGTGTGCTAGTCTATTTCTTGCCCCCTCTGCAGCTACAGCTCCCCTCCACCACAGTGGTCACAATCTGTTTCTCTGCCAGGCAGTGTTTCTGCACGTCCTACCCTCCTCGGTGTGGCCTCCTTTCTACCCTCAGTTGTGGAGTTTGTTCTGCCGGTCCTCAGATAGATTCTTGTGATATTTAGGATGATGTAATAATTATCTAATTGTATTTGTGGATCAACACAAGCCTAGGAACCTCTTCCTTTGACACCATCTTCCGTTCCTTCCCTAAATATTGCCACTGTTAGTATAGTGTTGTTATTTTGCTAAGCAAGGAGATAGGTAGGGGTAAGGTTAAAAACTTGCCGAAGTTGTACAGCTAATAAATGACAAAGATAGGATTTCTACCCAGCCATATTAGATTTAATCTCCTCCCCAAGCAGTTTCCTCTTTGCTAACTTAATGATGATATTCTTGGGAGATTTTTATGTGTGAGTCAGCATGTTGAAGATGGAAAATGCATATTAATAAAATTAGAAGATTGAATTAAAACTAGATGTGGCAGGTTCTAAGGCACAATTTATAGAAACTGTGTAATCTGCAGATATTTTCTTAATGAGTCATTTTGTTGTATCTCTTTGGGCAGTAGAATGTTTTGCCATATAGTTATGGAAAGCTTGTTCATTTGAGCATTTGTTTGAAATGGGTAATTCAAACCTTTTTGTGAAACACAATTCATAATGATAAGATATTGAGTGAGAGTCTCATTTTCTTGCATAGAAAATAGACTTATGTCTGATTGAGAGAGTATATCTGGTTTGGTGAATTAAGTTTTTAATATGTGGATAGTATTCATTTCTGCAGCAGTTTGTATGAACTACCTTTTGTAATCATGTTTTAAGGAAGGCATCGTGCCCCTTGCATAGAATTTTCTCAGAAGTTTTATTAATTACACTTTCACCCCCTATGGATTAGATTTAATGTATACAATCAATAGATAATTAGGAATACCTACTGTATGCATAACCAATCTTTACATCGCCTTTCACTTCTTTTTAGAGATGAATGAAAGAATGTGTCTTTCGTGTAACTTGAAAGCTTGTCTTAATGGAGTAATTGCATATAAGTATAGATCTAGGACTACTACCTTTTAGTTTTAGGAATCTGCATAATTAATTATTCCAATCATGTTGATGTGAGACTCTCAACATTTGATTAAGCAAGAAGATTGTAATGCAAAAACTCATAGTTTTATTTTTTGCCAGGAAAGAAATTGAAATATGAATGGGAAAATTAATCTTCTCTGAGCTAATGACATGCATCCTAAAGTGGAGATAAGGAGCTTTTATTGAACTTGGTTAACTTTGGATTGCTTTCAGCTACAACATGTTTCCATTTGTCAATATGATAACTTATTCCTTGAGTTTTATATAATTACATCCTAAAGCCTGGTGAATTACTTACAGCATTAAGGAATTGTATTTTATATAAAAAGAAAACTGCTGCCCACTGACTACTGATTGACATGTACTATTAATCCTATAGGCAATTAAATACATGACAAACCTTGATTTTGTGGCTTTGTCATATCACATTATATGGTGAAGATTTTGCAAAAGATCTCATGTCCTTTGTGCTGAGATGATGGTCATGATTGTCTTATAAGGACAGGTGAAGATAACATTGATTTCTGTGTAGTAAATCTTTTTTTTTTTTAATTTTATTTTTTATAAACATATAACATATTTTTATCCCCAGGGGTACAGGTCTGTGAATCGCCAGGTTTACACACTTCACAGCACTCACCATAGCACATACCCTCCCCAATGTCCATAATCCCACCCCCCTCTCCCAAGCCCCCTCCCCCCATTAGCCCTCAGTTTGTTTTGTGAGATTAAGAGTCACTTATGGTTTGTCTCCCTCCCAATCCCATGCAGTAAATCTTCATTTTACCTTCATATCTGCTGTCCGTTTTTTTGAATCTGAAATCAGGACTGCAAAGAAACAAGAGTCATGGCATGTGTGGCCCATCAGAGTTTGAATCAGTGTCTGCTTTCTAGGAGTCATGGTGGTGTCCTCATGAGATAGGTGGTTCCCATGGTGAGATTTGACTGCTAGACCCCTTTGATGTCTTCCTATTTTCTGAGACTGATTCTCCCATCTCCTAGGTGCACCTCCCCAATATATTTTCTGCAGTTTTTGTCGTACTTATTTCAGTTAATTTTTGTTGCCTTCTGCTAGGAACTCTAACTCATCCAGACAAAAAATGCTTAGCAGATCCTGAGACATAATAAATGCTCAATAAATATTATTGTTACTCAGAAAATATTCACTTGCTCATGGTCATGTTTACATGATCAGTAAAGAAACACTTTAATTGACATTAAAGGCTTTCCTTTACCGTCTTTACGAAGAGAGGAACCCATTCAACAATTTGTAGCTTTTAGTATTATTTTCTATTGTACATATTTTTCCAGAAAGATCCCCTGTTTTATAAAATGTTCCTTTCTTTTCTTCTTGAGTCTGCAAATATACATGGACTTCTCTGGTCATCTCCTTAGAATTTCTCTGTGCTAGAGCATCTTTTCCCTAATTGTCTTGTGATGTTCACTGAGTAGAAGCAGCCGGAGACCTCTAGAGTGCATAAGACAGGTTGTGAGCAGGCAGGCTTTGTGGAAGTGCATATGGTTTCTTCTCAGTTTCCTGAGAAACTAATGAGAATGGCACTTTGAAAGTCAATGCCTCAACTTGAATTTTGGCAGTATAGTCAAGTAAGGATTAATTACTCTCCTCACATATTAACCAGTACACATAATAGTGATGTCATTTAACCTCTGACCTCTTGCCATATGCCTGGCATCATTCTGAGCCTTCAGTAAGTATGATCTCATGTGATCTTCATTTAAACCAGAGGAAAAGGTTTTCTTTTAGGGACAGTTTCTGAATAGCATCAGATCTCCACATGCCCATGATTGTGTATCCACGGTAACTGACATAATTTCAATTTCTGTTTTCTCAGTGTGTCGTTAATGGAGTTATTTATTAACTTGTTTCTTAGAGCTACCTCATTGTAAATGAACAAAGAAGTTATGTTGCCACATGGTCTCATTTTCCAGGATTTTCCTGTGAATTATTGTTCCCTGGGGTCTCTCACTCACCCAGGATATAGCTTGGTAGCTCTGAATGTCCAGAGGGTGGTTTATAGTGTCGTAAGTGTGGAACAGCTTTGCCTGGGCTAAGTAGGCATAGGAACTAGCTCCGTATAATCTGTCTGTCTAGATATAGTGGCCTTTTTAATGAAATCTTACATGTAAACAGACAAATCTCTTCTGATGATAAAAATAATGTGCTCAATTATTTTGATTTTAAAAAATACAGGAAAGTACAAAGATATAAAAACCTCCTCACACCCTATTATCCAGAGGGAACCTGCCTTAATATTAATATATTTCCCTCCATTTTTCTTATGCACTCATTCATTCATTTAGCCAGCAACATTAATTCCTGTGTACATACACACATAAACATAATTGAGAGACAGTGTTTGTTTTAAAGTTTGGAAACATACAGTGCATACAGTTTTGTAATTCTACTTTAAAAATTATACATTATACCATGAACATTACCCAAGTGTTAAGTTTTTCTTTTTCTTTTAAACAAACAAACACTGTTTTAATGGTTGTATGGTAATTCCCAGATTGGCTATGTTATTTCTTATTGTGACTTAGTTGGATTATTTTTTTCTGTTTCGGCATCTTAGGTGATACTAGCTCCTGTAACCCATAAATTGTCAAATTCCCATTAGTTTTATACAATAAAGGGATTATTTCTTAATCATGTAGAAGTCCATCGTGGTCTTCTCAGTTTGCCTCTAAGTGCCGACTCACAGATCAAGCCTCCTGTCATTCTGCCCTGCTCTCTTCATCACATGGTTCCCAGACATGACCTGGCGATTTTGTTCGTTCCAGCCACTTAACGGACGAGAAGAGCATGACCAGTTCCATGTCGGGATTTTGCATGGGCCACGTTGCTTCAGCTCCCATTCTTTTGGCTAAAGCTCCTCAAGCCATCACAGTGAAGAATGGCAAGAGAGACTGGGAGGTGGAGTCTCAAGGCACACTGAGGAAGAGAGGGGAATGGATTTGGTGATCACATAGGATTCTCTGCAGCATTTAGAATTTGGAGGAAAATTGTCCCTCTGCTTCCTGGCTTAGACTGAGCCTGGCCTGTGCAGTCAGAACAGACCTCTCCCCTCCGGCTCTGTTTTGATTACTTCAGCCATATGGACTTGACTGTAAATTTGAGGATAAGAACACATACTTCAAGGAATGATTCAGATAAAAAAAACATGGAAATATAGCACATGCCTTCTACAAATGAGGCACTCCCCAATTTCCTTTCTTCTTTTCTTCCTTCATTTTTGGTCCGATTGAGCACATGTTCTGAGGTATAATAAAAAGAATATAATAACCGTTATTAAAAACATCAACAGTGGATCAAAAATAAAAATGCTCAGTGATTTTGCAGTAGTACCCAAGTGTTAAACTATATTTAGTGTACAGCGTGCCAGCTGATCTGAAAATGAATATATTACTCTTGTGCTGTTGGTTGATGGGAGGTGGTGGTATATATGAAATCAAAAGTTGTATAATTTTGAAAGAAAATGAAAACCATTCTTTTTTTACAGTACAAAAGAATAAATATTACCTAAGGAATTATGCTTTTAAGATGCTACGCTATTCCCTAAGGTGGTTGTTACAGGAGCTGGCAATGTTTAACAGATGTTCATAAATAGTACTAAGGCTCCACTTGAGTTCTCTAGGTTACTTACAAAAAAGTCAGAAAATGAATTGAGAAAGTTTAAAATCTGTATTGCTTGATCTACCTTAGAATGAAAACCAGATGAGCAACAAGCCACCTCAATTATGTTTTTGTTTTTGTTTTTTTTACTTTTATTCGACATTGAACAAGCTAAGGGATTTCTTGACTCTGCTGTTCTTTCAAATTAAATCTGGGCCAAGTATTAGGATATTTTTTGTCTTCAGGCTTTTATTTGAGGGAATATACCAGTCACTTCATTATGGGGAGAAAGAAGCAGATGGGATGTGGATAACAGGGGAAAAATAACAGTGCTGAAAGTATTTGATATGCAAAACTCAAACTATTCCCAGTCTTCAGGTGCTAGATGTAGCACTGAAAAACAGCTTCACATAAATATATATTTTCTTTATAAATAACCTACACATAAGCATCATAAACATGAGAAAATCCAGATCCCTTCAGGGCTTTCCTCTTGCCCAGAATTCCTTACTGTGCTTCCCTGTTCAGTGGATTCAGGTGAAACTCATATGGCCACTTGTGTTTGACATGGTCTGTCTTTCCCCCACTGTCCCCTTCTTTGTGCTTGTTTTCTGCTCTGTGGCCATATCACTTTTCCCCTACCTTTGTCTGTGTTCTTTCCTCCACAGAGTTCCTTCTAATTTAGTGATTCCTCTGGAGTTGGTGTTAAGTTCACATCCTGAGCTTGCCCCTTCCTGTGTGGCCGGAGGCAAGTGACTTAACCTCTAGAATCCTCTGTTTCCCCATCTGTAAAATGAGTTTATTCATAATACTTGCTTTGTAGGGTAGCTATAAAAGTGAAATGAAGGGGTGCCTGGTGGCTCAGTTGAGTGTCCAACTTTTGATTTCAGCTCGGTCATGATCTCAGTGTTGTGAGATTGATCCCTAAGTTGGGCTCCACGCTTAGGGCTCCTTCTCCCTCTGCCTCTCTCCCTGCTCGTGTTGCCCTCTCAGTCTTACTCAAGTAAATAAATAAATAAAATCTTTTAAAAAAAGAGAGAAAGCCGTGAAATGAAGTCATATATGTATAAAGCTTAGCAGAGTCTCACTAATGGGTAGCTGGGATCATTATCATTATAATTATCACCTGTCCATCTTGGTCCAGTTTAACTCTCGCCTCTCAGTGATATCTTCTGGGAGGCATGTGGCGGTATTTAAGTAGGTGGGCTTGGGAGAAGACAGTGTTGGTTTCAAGCCTTGCTCTACCCCCTTACTAGCTACATTTTAAATTCTGTAGGGCTCCATTTCCTCATCTGTGAAATACGGGATGTCAGTATTATCTTCCCATGGGTTTGATGGGGGGAGTGACCTAGGTCTTACTGTAGTGTCTGGCTCATAAGAAACATGAGTAGATGTTGTCTTCATATACATTTATATATTTGAATTGAGATATACTGGACATAGGACATTTTATTGGTTTCACATAATGGTTCACTATGTGTATATATTGGGATATGATCACCAAATTAAATCTGGTTAGCATCTATCACCAACACATAATTAAGATTTTGTTTTGTTTTCTTGTGAGGAGAATTTCTAAGATTTACTTCCTACCAACTTTCAAAGATATAGTATAATAACATTAGCTACAGTCAGCATACTCTGCATTATATCTGCAGGATTTATTTATCTGATAACTGGAAATTTGTCCTTTTGACCACCATTACCCATTTTACCTACCTTGCATCCCTTGCCTCTGACAATCACTGGTCTCTTTTCTGTTTCTATGAGTTCTTTGTTTTGTTTTGTTGTTTTTTAGATTCCTCATATAAGTGAGAACATACAATATGTATTTGTCTTTCTTTGTCTTGACTTATTTCACTTAGCATAATACCTTTTTTTTTTAAAGATTTTATTTATTTATTTGACAGAGAGAGATCACAAGTAGGCAGAGAGGCAGGCAGAGAGAGAGGACGGGAAGCAGGCTTCCTGCTGAGCAGCGAGCCCGATGCGGGACTCAATCCCAGGACCCTGGGATCATGACCTGAGCCGAAGGCAGCGGCTTAACCCACTGAGCCACCCAGGCGTCCCTTAGCATAATACCTTTAAAGTCCATCCATTTTATTGCAAATGGCAGCATTTCCTTCTATTTTATGGCTGAATAGTGTTCCTCTGTGTGTGTGTGTGTGTGTGTGTGTGTGTTCTTTATCCATTCATCCATTCAAAGACACTTAAGTTCTTTTTGTATCTTGGCTGTTGTAAGTAGTGCTGCGGCAAATGTGGGGGCGCAGATACCTTTTCAAGTTAGTGTTTTCATTTCCTTCATATAATTACCCAGAAGTGGAATTGATGGACCATATAATAGTTCTACTTTTAGTTTTGTGTGGAACCTCCATACTGTTTTCCTTCATGGCTGCACCAAATTTACACCCCGCCAACAGTTCAGATGTTGTCATATTGCCATGGTTTCTGCTGCTATGGTAAGTGATATGCTCCACACGTCAGTGTGCACAGGGTGGGGGTAGTAGCTATAATTTGACATGTGGAGTCTGTATCCCAGAAGAAACATATTCTTTAAGAGATAGTTGTGGTCCTACCTCTCATAGAATACTTTTCATGTAGGAAATAGATAACATATATTCCCATAAACCAGGATAGAATCATCTTTTTAAAATTTTCATACATGTCTCTAAGCACAGATGACTATCCCTATTGGTCTGCTTAGGACAGACATAGAGATGTCTGTTATTCCAGAACTGTTATTAATAGTAATACTATATAGAAATCCCAATAGCTGTGCCACTCTCATAACTGTCTCTTTTTAAATAATAAAGTATGTGGTCATGTTACAAAAAGAGTAACTCTAAAGATGACAAATTTGTTTTTTCTTTCCTTTTTTTTTTGAGAGAGAGAGTGCACATACAAGCAGGGTGGGGGGCAGAGGGCAGAAGGAGAGGAGAAGAGAATCTTAAATAGGCTCCACTGTCAGTGTAGAGCCTGATGCAGGGCTTGATCTCACTACCCTGAGATCATGACCCGAGCCAAAATCAAGAGTGGATGGTTAATGGATTGAGTTACCAAGGCATCCCTAAGGATGACATTTTGAGAACAACTGTCTTTCATATGAAGCCTGTTTAGTAGGACAGAATATGATAGCTATCAGTATTATCCCATTAATTCATGCAGCTATTAAGTGAAGGATGAACAGGTGATGAACAGGCCTTCCTGACACTATTAGAAATGACCACTGGAGTGGGGAGTAAAATGCTTGCATGGGACAAAGTTTGCATCTCTGTTCCAGACCCAGGGCTGTTTCCCATTCATCTTTGCAATCCTGGTACCTCAAACATATTATGTGTTCCATAAATGGCTACAAATTGGAAAAATGAGTAAGAGAATAGACACCGCAAGGAACCTTCCATCTAGGGTAACAGTGGCCAAGAGGGACTTCTCTGTTGCCCATACTCTGTAGGGTTTTTGTTTTGTTTTGTTCTGTTTTTTGTTTTTTTGTTTTAGGTTTTCACCTTAGCCATACATTTACTCATTGTGCCCTTTGTTTTGCTTTTTATTGTATTTATTTGTATTGTTATTTATTGCATGTATTTTATTTTTATTTTTTTTCCACTGCCATTGGGTCATGTCCTTAAGCTCCATCTAGGGAGAGGGCAAAACTTAAGGGAGTAGCAGCCCCATGGGCCATGGCAGAAAGGTGGGAAGTCATGAACAGAGGCATCAGTGAGGTAGTTACTCGTGGGAAAGAGAAGCATGCTGCCTGAGAGGAATGTAAATGGCTACCTTCCATGATAGCATTCTGTGGACAACCCCTCAAACCGATACTACTTTGAGTAAACCCCAAATTGCTTTTTGCCTTTGCAGGTTATGAAGCTTTTGGGTATTTAGTCAGAATTCATCAGACTAAAGAGTTTAGATACTTAGCAACAAAACTCATGAGAATGATGTATAAACCAGAATACCAGTGGGTCCATTTACAAAATGAAATGGTGTGTTGTTGTTGTTTTGTCACTGGAATGTTCATATCTATCATCCTGTTGATGTCTTAGAAGACACATTTGTTTACTGGTACATTCCCCACCCCCCTTTTCAAGCAGAGGAGCACACTTAAGCAGAGGCTGAGACTTTCCTTTACTCCTGCAGTCAGCAGATAGTTACTGGATACATGTGTAAGGTGGTGGGAAATACATCAGCTAACATTGTCTGGAGAACATGATGTGTGTTTAATAAATGCTATTAAGTGCTTTGTCTGTTTTGTCTTGTAGAATCCTCCTAAGACATTTCAGAGGAAAGTCAACATGTGGTTTATAGAAGAATCCTCTAAGAGGTTCAGAGGCAAGCTGGACTCTGAGTCGCACTTTTAGTAGCTCTATCAGTGTGCTTTACAGATTCCAGGAAAAAAAATATAGAGACTTTCTGAATGATAGAAAATCAGTCAAAGACCTTTACCACTGAGCCCAAAGCCAAGGAATCAGGGCCTTTAGCATCTGTAGCCCTACTCAAGAAGCTGCTTGCCCTCACCCAGGGACTCTGATTCATGTCTGCCCATCCTCTTGATTCCTAAAGCTTAGTCCTGACTAAGGCAGGCTCCCTTCCTGCTTGAGACCTGTCTGACATCCTGTCTCTTGGATCTCTTTATTTTGTTAGTCCAGACTCTCAAGAGTTCTGGTGTCTTCCCTGCCCCTACCACGAATACCATAAGCAGCACCCATTTGCTGAACAAACATCTAGGTCTTTTGTGTTCCCATTACAGAGATGTTCTCAATATAGAAGCATCCACATGATTCAGTGCCTTTGAACGTCACAGTGGTTAGAGTTTAAAAGGGGTCTTTTGTAAACACTGAAGTCCCTGAAGAAGGTGGATTGCTGAAATTTTCCACTTGACCCATAGTATGGATCTCTAATGATAGAGACTGATACTTTCATTGTTTCTGTTTTAACTTCTGTGGCTAAAAGGCTTGTAATTTCATAAGACCAAGCAACTTTTTATTTGTTCAGCTTCCTTTGATTTAAGCACAGTAATTTTGGTGCTGGTAGTGCAGGACTCTGTTACAGGAGTTTGATATTAAGTACTATTCATTTAGAAAGAGTGGTACATCTAAAAGTCTGGTATAATTCTTTCTGGTTTTGATAAATTTAACATTCGGCTAAAGTTTTTTCCTTGTTAAATCCCTTTTCAACTTTTAATTTAAAACAATATCAATGACTGATAAACATCATCTATAGTTCTACTGTCTTATCGGTTTTCACTTTCTGTTTTCAGTAATAAAAATCTTTTACACTTAAAACCAGGAGAGTATCAGATTAACAGATTTTCTGGACCATTGGGCACCATTCAATTGATATTCAGCAACTTACTGAGAACATATTTTCCATACGTGAAGTTGGCGGGGATACAGAGAAAAAACAAATTAGCAAACAATTTACGGATTGTGAGTTTTGTGACAGAAACAAATGAGTGGTAGTCATGGAAGACTATGGGTGTCCAGAAGTCTTCTTTGAGGGGTGATTTTAAGTTGATATGTAAGAATGGAAGAAACCAGTCATGAGGAGAATGGGGAGTAAGGTGTTCCAGCAGAGGTGATGGATGGGGGCCAAGATCTTGAGTTGGACAGCTTTGTCAGTTTGGAAAACAGAAAACAGACCAGTGAGATTGATGTTTGGAGAAGGACAGTGGGGTGAGATCTGAGATAGCAGATTTTTGTAAGCCTAGGTAAGCAGTTTGGATTTATTCTAACTGTAATGGAGAACGACTGAAAGAATTTTATAAAATCCTATCAGTTAAGCATCTAAACAACACTAGATGTCAAGCCACTACAAAACTCAGTGAGTCATTTGTTCTTCCTTGAATGTTTGCATTTTGGCTCATTCAGGGCCCCACTGGGTGTGGCTGCAGGCTGCTGGTTGGGTCCAAGTCCACTTCAGGTGTCTCATATCTTCCTTGGACCAGTGGGCTAAGTGGGGCATAGCTCCGCAGGGAAATGGCCAACGTGCACAAGAGCAAGCCTAACCGCAGGCAGCTTTCAAGTCTGTACATCGTATCTGCTAACCTCTGGCTCGTTGGGACTAAGGGCCTCTAGTGGAAGGAATTGTAAGGGCACATGGCAATGGGTGTGCTTCCAGGGAAAGGTGAAGAATGGGGAGCATGATTGATTCAACCACCACAATGACCTGCTTTTACCTATTTTATAAAAAGTTCACCATAGACCGGAGTGACCAGCCATCTTGGATTGCCTGGGAATGAGAGGGTTCCTGTGATATGGTACTTTCATTGCTATAATCAAGAAAACCCAAGGCAAACTGGATTTTCCAAGGACATGGAGTTGTTTCCTATTATAGATTGTCCCGTAGTAAATGGATTAATATAATGGGGCTGCAGAAAGAGGTATGCTGTTCTCATGATCATGCATGTGAGAGAAGATGGCCGTTTGCATCATGAGGGTGACAGAGGAGGTAGATAGAAGAGGATGACTTTGAGATAGATTTTGGAGGTAAGAGCTCAAGGGACTTGCTGTTGTTGTGTGGGATGTGGTAGATGAAGAAAGGAGTTGACGATGTGTTAGACCAATTGGATATGCTGTTTACTGGAGTGTGATTATCTGAATAGCCTAGAGAGGAGACTAATAAATTTTAATAATTATTGCAAGAATACTACAATAAACCAGTACTTGCAAATACATTCTGTCTTGTAATCACCCAATATGGTATTTCTCTTTGAAACGCTGCCATAGGAGTCAGTGGAATCAATGTGGAGTTTGCTGTATACAGACCTAATCCTATAATAACGTAAACAGGTTGTATCAGAAAAAATGATTGCCACTAACACAGCCCCCTTCCTAATAGCCAGCATTGGCCACCTCAGCTCACCATAGCACTTTGTTTCTATAGGGAAAACCACTGATACTGGGAAATGCATCCAGTTCTCTTGGTTTTGATTTGTCAAGAGCTGCACCCATCACAGTTTACATTTTACATTTATATAGTAAGTTTCCTAGGTAGTGTCGGGTGACTGTACATGGTGTGGTGGACACAATATCTGAATAAGATTCAGAAAACCTGAATTTGAGCAGTGGCTTTCACATTCAGTCATTCCCCCTCCCATTTTAAGGGAGAGAGCACGATGTACACGTGATTATTATATATTGCCAACTCCTTTTCCCCAGGTGTTTCGTTTAATATCTTGAATGACAAGGAGGACCTGTTCTCCCCAACTCTTTGGAGATAATGGGTGAATTAACATTGAATTAATACGGGTTTACATGTGGGGAATGCCACTGAATACTTGTGTGACTCTGAGTAACTTGCTTGGCATATTTGAGCTCAGTCCCTTCCTCTGTGAATGGGGAATAATGGGTGTGTTGTGAGAATCTCACAAGAGAATGTCCGTGATGGTGTTCTGTGAGGTCCTACCAATGAAGCCCTTTTCCTCCTTCACCAGGACATTCAATTTCCAGGCCTGGATTCCACTGGCTTCATTTTTTTCATCCACAATGCCTTGCACTCTTGTATGTGGTGGTGATAAATGCATATTTGTGGGAGGCATGGCAGATAAAGTGTCAGTTTTCTAATATTGTTCTTGATCTTACCACTTAGCTCTCTCGAGTGTTGGCTGCTTTTTTCTTCTAATTTGCTGGTAGGAGATGTTGGACAAGTTACTTAAGCCCTGACTGCCACAGTTTTCCCTTCTAAAAAGGTACTAATGCTATTTCTTGCATCAGAGATTTGCTGTGAGTGTCCTCATTATGTTAGTTGTGATACTCATTGTGTTAACACAATTGGATCAGTGTGTGGAAATTATAACCACTCAGTGAATTTGAGCTTTCTTAATTATTACTGCTATTAATATTTACATGTAAGTTTTCTGCTGAATTTACATTATTTTTAGTCCTGACTGATGAGCTAAAAATAACTGGTTATTTAGCAAATCGAAAAGTTTATGTTGCGATAAACTTCTAAAGGGCACTTTGATACAGATTTTCATTATTTACTTTTGGCAATTTGTGATTTTTCTAATAGTGGTTAGTGTCCTCCGTTTGATGAGTTTAATGCATTTTGTAAAATGGTTTTGATCCTCTAAAATGTAGCCTTTTTGAACCTTAATGCACTGAAATCTTTTTCTATTTCTCCTTGTCCTGTGTTGCCTAGCTTACTGGCATTCTAGCCAGTTTATTTTTGTGCTTTCTTTAAGTTTTTGAGTCTTTATTTATCCTAGCTTCTTTCTATGTTCTGTTTGTGCTCTTGATTTATTAAATCTATGAGATCATCCTTTCTTTGGGATGGGAGGAAAGGCTTCTGGACAGATAGCCTGGGAGATCTAAAACAACCCCGGGGGTGTTCTTCATGTTCAGTTCATTCTAGCACCTGATCAGAGATCAATAAGTGCACAACACTCATGTATATTATGTGCTGGAAAACAGATCTGTATTCAGAGGGCTAAATAGTAGAAGAGGCATTTTTCAGCTAGCCTGTCTCTATAGCTATAAATAACTGAATAATTCTAGAAGTTGTTTTTTTTTTTTTTTTACAGAAAGTTCTCTCTCTCTTTTAATGTCTAAACTCTTAGGCAGGTTGATATATTTTTCCTTCTGGAAGGATGTGAAATTTTGCAGGTTAGAGAAATAATTTTATGAATATCTAATACGGTGAAAAAAATGAAATGAAAAGCAAAACTCTGTCTAGCTCCGAAGTTTTTCAAAAACCACAGTAGCTCTGAGATTGACAGTGAAAATTATTATTGTCCTCACTTGCTAGAGTGTATAGGGAGGCATGTGGGAAGGAACACAATACAAATATTTTAAAATTATGATTTCTATAGATTTTTATAGAAGATCTCATTTGTCCTTTACCTAACATGAGGTGTTGGCAAGATAGGAATTCTCTTTTTCTAGGGAGGAAACAGACTCAGAGAACTCAGTGGACAGGATCAAGAACCCACAAGCCCACCCCCAACATTTGTAGGACAGGGGACAAGAGTACAAATAGAGGCATGCATCCCATGCATGCCAAATACAAAGTTGTTAAATCAAGCTTACAGTCTACCAAATGGACTAAAATGTGTCCACAATAGAATAAAGTATCTTACTTTGGCAAAGATACCTTCATAATGACCTGGAAGGCCTGATCTAATTTCCTCTTACTGGCATATTACTGCAAGAATGTGCAGCATAGATTACCAACCCCTGGCCTTTGCTGGTGCTGCTAGTGCTACTGCTTCTTTTTTTTTCCTTCTTCCTCTTCCTCCTCCTCATCTTCCTCTTCTTTTTCTTCTTCTTCTTCTGTTGTTGTTGTTGTTGTTGTTGTTGTTATTGTTCTTCTTTTAAGATTTTATTTATTTGAGAGAGAACATATGAGGAGGGTGAGGGGCAGGGGGATAAGCAGACTTCCCACTGAGCAGGAAAGCCTGATGCAGGCCTCAATCCCAGGACCCAGAGATCATGAGCTGAAGTCAGACACTTAACTGTCTGAGCCACCCAGGTGCCCTGGCCTGTGCTTCTTCTTGTCACCCCAGCGCCATTCAGTATTGTGAGGTGCCTCATATGCACCCATGTGCAGATCTATCCATTTCTCCTGCAGATAGCCATCCCTTGGCCAGACCTTCAGCCTGTGAGTGTTCGCAGCACCATATTCTTTCCCTACAAGACTAGATCTCAAGAAGAAGACCACAGTGGGGGGCCGTTTAGACAGAAACTTCAACAGAATAGGCTCTGGGCATGTCCTTTTGGCTTCATGACTCCTCACCCCATCATAAAATTAAGTCTGATTATGAGGCCAGTGGAGGGGTATCTAAGACACAAGTTGGGTTCAAATGGATTGTTTGCCCACTTCGATCACATTATTAGTCAGTTTGGTGAAAAACGACATTAGTTCCTTCATTCAGCGTGTATTTGTTATGTGTAGGTACTTGGTGCCAGAGATATAACTAAGAATAAGACATCTCCTGGGAAGAGCTTTAAGTTCTAATGGGAGGAGAAAGTAAATAAATAAATGTGCAAATATAAAATAATGTCTGAAGGTTATCAGTGCTGTAAAGAAAATAAAGGAGGAGGTAGCTGGCCAGAGATTGAAGGGTGGGATTAAGGTCAGTGATCAAGGAAGGCTTCCTTCTCTGTGGAATTGACTTTTGTGATATGAATGCTATACAGCTACAAAGATCTTAGGGGGGAATGTCCCAAGGTATTTGGGACACATAGGTACCAGCCTTGAGCTTGGTGGCTTCAAAGGACAGAAAAATGACCATGGAGTCTTATGTAAGTTAGTTGAGGTTGGAGAAAAAGAAGGGTCTAGGAGGCCACTGGGACATTATTGGCTCTCTAAAGAGTTTGAATTTTTTTCTGGTAGAATCCTTTGGAAGATATTAAACAGGGGAATGATAGTAAAACTTCCTGATGCAGTTCACTGCCTAACAGTTAACTCAAAGTGGCCTGTCACCATTTTAATTATTTTGCCAATCTTAAATGAATCCCCCTGCCATACAGATCCCCCCTCTCTAATAATAGTTGAAAGTCACAGATATATTTTGTGGACATTTCGAAGACTTAAGCATTGGTGCTCCTGGCAAGTATTGTGAAAAAAGTAGCCATATATTTAGCTATCAAATTTCATGTCTTTTGCTAAAAATATAGAACCAAGAGAGCTCCGAGCATAAATACAGGCATGCTCATGGTGTTGGTTATTTCATAACTATTCTTAGGTGCCACATGTCTTCATCTTCATGCGATTTATAGTAATGTAAGTAATGTGTTGGAGACTAACAAATCAAAATCTCATTTCAGATGTGTGACATTAATGTTGTGTTGACTTATTGTTTCATGGGTTAGATTTCTGATAAAATTTCTAAAACACCTTCTTGAAAGGAGTCACAGGAAGAAACAGTTGTGGTATCAGATACTCCTGTGTGTGCACTTGATAAGAGATGGCTAATAGATACTTAATTGCGTTATATAGCATATTCGAATGTCCCAATGTAGGAATACCCAGCAATTTTGCTGAATCTTTTGATAGCAAAACATTGAGAAATAGCTTGATGTTTATTAAGAGAAAACAAACAGACCACTTTTAGTTTTTATTTATTATAATGATATTATTTTACTATAAGAGATGTTTCCTCAGCAATAACCAGATGTGTAACATAGAAGCAGCTGCATGAAATTTTCATTTTTATGCATAATATTGGAAATCTTGGGCAGGGTTTCTTCTATGTTATAGAAAATGAAATGATCTTTTCCTAGCCTGAACAGCTGTGTAAAACAGAATCTCGTGTCTCCAAGTGACCATCTGTTTTTATGGGAGTTGACAGGTAATTTATTAATTTTAAGAGGTTTGTTTTAGTGAAATGTTGGCAAATACGCTTGTAGCAGACTTTTAGGTAAGTACTATAAAGCTCTGGAACTTTTTAGGGCCTTCCTAAGTAAAAGTCTGGTGGAATCTTTAAGAATCTTGTTTTCTTGCATGTTTTGAATAGTTAGATAAACATATTTGCAAAGAACAATAGAATGGGGACTGCCAGCATCACTGGCACATTTGACTGTCATTCATTTTGGTTATGGCCAGATTTAGACATGTTAACTGTTCAGTTAGGAAGGGCTTTGGGGCACTTGGATGTATCTAACTCTTGATTTCAGTTCTGGTCATGATATCGGGGTTGTGAGATTAAGCCCTGCGTTGGGCTTGGCACTGGGTGTGGAGCCTGCTTAAGATTCTCTCTTTCCCTTTCCCTTTGCCCCTTCCCCTCACTCTCTCAAAAAAAAAAAAAAAAAAAAAGAAGAAGAAGAAGAAAAGGAAACAATGAAGAAAAAAGAAAAGAAAAATAAAGGGCTTTTTGATTTTTTCCCCCTATTTATTTCCCCTATTACCATCTCATTTTGTTTCTGTTGTGTTTTTCATGCAAAAATTAAACCTAAAAAAAGTAAGTGGTTAGCTGCTTTTTCAGCTCTGTCGTCCTCCCTTGCAGCTGTCACTACTTTGCTAGGGTCCTTTTGGCATCTCCTCAAATCTTGCAAGAGATGTCAGCTCTTTTTCATGTTCATCTGTCACTTTTAAGGTGTCACTGAATTACCCAGGCTGAATGCAAAATGATAAGAAACGCCAAAGTTATTATGCTGACTGCAGACACAATGTGGGAATTCTTTATGATAGGCCCTTACTCATGTCTTCATATTTTATTTATTCCAATGTGCTTAGCAAGCCAGCCTGGCCTTGTTTTTCTCCAGGTAGATCAGACGGCCGGAAACAGTCCTCCCTATTTTCATTTGGGAAGCTTAAATATTTTTAAGATGAGTGATAATACTAGGTGAATAGAGTCGAGCTTCATTAGTCTCCCTCTGCCTCTCAGTCATCAGGTGATGCTAGAAGCCTTAATCATTTTTAGCTCAGTTCCCCAGTCGGCAAGATGAGGTTTATGACATTTTCTTCTCTCCTTCACTGGAATGGCATTAGAAAAATGAAAGCATGTGATGACTCTTTATTAGATGGCATTTGCTGAATGTGGCTTTTCAGAGTTTGACTTGATTAATTTAAAAATGGTATTAATTACTATCTATACTGCAGCTTTCTGATAGTGATGATGAAGATGATGTTGGTTGTGCTGGTAGAAGAGTTGTAGTCATAGTAGTTAATGAGAGGCAGCTTAGACTGTTGACTCAGCCTATAGACCCTAGAGCCAAATTGCGTTGGTTCACACCCCTCTCCTGTCATTTACTAGGTGTGTAACCGTAAATCTCAGAGTGTTGTAATGTCAAATTTGGGATCTAAACCTGTGCCTATCTCAGCATGTATTCCTAGATTTTATTTATTTATTTGACAGACAGAGATCACAAGTAGGCAGAGAAGCAGGCAGAGAGAGAGGGGGAAGCAGGCTCTCTGCTGAGCGGAGAGCCCGATGCGGGACTCGATCCCAGGACTCTGAGATCATGACCTGAGATGAAGGCAGAGGCTTAACCCGCTGAGCCACCCAGGTGCCCCTCAGCATATATTCCTAATCTTCATACTGCATTGCCATCAAACAAAAACAAAAAAGCCCCTGAAAATGTTCTAGAGCATTTGAAAAGGTCATCTAACAGAACAAATTAAAAAAAAAAAAGAGAGAGAGAGAGAGAAAATAGGAGAAGAGACACTCTTATCTTCTTTAAAATACTCATTAGAAGTATTTAAAAAAATAGCCCATTGGGGTCATGGAAATCAGATCAATTGAGGAAGATAGATTAATTGACTGCCTAGGGATTGAGATTGGCATATTGGACTCTGATACAAAGGTTGCTTGTTTCTGATTTCTCAAAATCAACAAATTTCATTATTAATAGCTCACTTTTCTTTTTAAATAAAGCACTTCATTTGCAAAAAGAGAATTTTGTCTCATGCAACTTGTTGAGAAATTGTACAACAGCTTTCTGAGGTTAACTAGTACTGTTTTCCAAATTCTGAAGTTTCAGTTCTGTGACTCTGGTGAAGGATTTGGCCATAGTAAGAAGGAAAGAGCCTGTCCTGATGGTCAGTAGTTACAGCCTCTGAGGACATATTGAGCATTACAAGTAGTATTCTCTATCCTTGTTACAGAAAGAAAGAGAGAGAAGGAAGCCAGATTTTAAAAACTGGAAATAATGGTTTCTTTTAGAATTACTTTGCAATTTATTTTATTGCACAAGTGGTTCTGATAAAGTGAGGGTGACCTTTTATTAGTTTAGGGTATAGGTTGGTTGATGTTGGCATTATTTTGCAGATGTTGAGGATAATCTATCCTGGAAGTAATTGAAATACGCCAGGACACATACTGGACGGGGGAGCAAGAGTGGCAGCAGAGAGAAAGCATTTCAGTGTGGCATTGATTTGGGCATTCTTGATGTAGTCAGCTATTATATTCCAGCAGCTTATTGGCATCCAGTGGCAGCTGGAGACAGATGATGGAGTAGCTCTGTTCTGAAGAATGTCCTTTGCCCGCTCTCTAAGTATCACAATGCTCAACTTGCACTGATTTTCACAATGTGATCATTTTTCATTATACATTCCTTTGCCCTGTAGGAGAGCAAAGAGAAGTAGAGGGAAGCTGTGAGTGTCCTCATATTTCTTCCATGGTCAAGACCATGTTGATTCAGAACTGATTTAAGAGAGAGCTGGATCCAAAGTCTCCTTGACAGGCTAACTCCGAGGTTTGGGTTGATAGGATAAATTGAAAGGCCTTGAGGCAGGAATGTGTATAGAGGAATTTGTAAGGTCAGTATGGGAGGAATGGACAAACTGGAAAGAGAGTGCAGTAGGAAACGAGGTCACATTGAGGTACTGGGAATATAGGTCATGTACGACCTTGTAAGCCATTGGAAGGACGCTAACTTTCAATTTGCATGAACAGAAGAACTGCTTTACAATGGTTTTGTTCATTTATTTTTAATTTTTTAAACAAGTTTATGAAGTGCTATTTTACATATCATAAAATTCATCCATTTCAAGGGTATAATTCAATGAGTTTTAATAATAAATGTATCAGGTTATGCAGCCTTCAGCCCTGTCTGATTTTAGAATGTCTTCAGCCTCCAATCATATTCTTCATGTCTATTTACTGTTAATCCTGTTCCCATTCCCAGCCATAAAGACCCATTAATTTCCTTTTGTCTGTACAGATTTGCCTTTTCTTTAAATTAAATCATACAATACATGAAGTTTCTTGTTTCTTGCTTCTTTTACTTAGTTTAATGTTTTTGAGATTCATTCATGTCATTGAACATATTAGTGGTTTGTTCTTTGTGTTGCTGAATAGTGTTCCATTATCTGGATATATCACATTTTGTGTATTGACTCACCAGCTAGTGGACATACAGGTTGTTCTGAATTTTTATCTGTTGTGATTAGTGCTACTAGGAACATATATGTGCAAATCTTTGTGTGGAATATATCTTTAATTCTCTTGGATAGTATGGTAGCAGAATTTTGGCCCCATGACCTTCACTCCTAGTGTTGCACCTGTGGTTATGTGACATTCCATGGCAAAAGAGACTTTGCAGATATAATTAAGGTTACTAATCAGTTGACCGTAAGATATGGAGAGATGGAGAGTATTCTGGATTAACTTGGTAGATCCAGTGTGATCGTATGAGTCCTTATGAGCAGAAAGGGAAGGTAGAAGAGGAATTCAGAATGGTATAGCAGAAGTCAGAGAGATTTGAAGCGTGAGAAGGATTTGTTGGACTCTTTTGACTTGAAGATGAAGAGCCATTTGTCGAGGAAATGGAAACCAATCCAGTGGGGTAAGGAACTGAGTTCTGCCAGTAACCAATGAGCTTGGAAGATGACCCTGCACCTCAACAATGTATCTCAGAACTGCCTAATACCTTGATTTTAGCCCAGTGAGCTTCTGAGCAGAGAATCTAACCACACTGTGCCAGACATCAGCCCTGCAACACTGTGAGATTATTAATGAGTATTGTTTAAACCACTAAATTTGCCAGAATTTGTTACAACAGCAAAAGAAAACTGATAGAGTGGATCACTGGGGTAGAGTTACTAGGTTACATGGTTATTTGAAGAAACCTTGCTGTGGTTTGGAGCAGAGTGATGCCATGATATTTTGAAAGGATCCCCTGGGTGTGCTGAAGGAAGCTTGTTGAAGAGCCAAGGGCAGAAGTCGGGAGAGTTTTCAGGAGACAAGACCAGCAATGATGGCAACTCTGACCAGAGTCACTGTGCCCGAGTTGGAGTCAGGACAAAGATATGGGTGACAGATAGGGAGCCAGTTTGGCCTTCTAGGGGTGGCATGGCAGGAAGTAATGGTAGTCACCAGCCCTTGGTGACTGAACATCCCGGGACTACTAGTCAGTCTCAGATAGAGTCTCAGTCTTCAGAGGAGGAGGGAGGGGTACAGGGGACTCAGAGGTAGAGGTAAAAGAAGGGCGCTGTAAGATATTTTCCCTTTCATCATTGCATATAAACACCCCCAGTTCACCATTCTGGCATGGTCTAGTTACTGGTGAAGGTAATGGAAGTTTGACAGAAGTTTGACAGACAAAGTGAGGGGATGCAAAAACTTGTCTTACAGGAGAAACATTATGTCTCATGTAAAAGGTGGTTTTGAGGGTGTGGAATGTCATTCACACAAATGTATGTGTGCTGTCTTGATATGCCATGCATGTTGCAAAATATCTGCATTACTTACTGTCAAGTGTTATGTGCACAACTTTAAAAGGACATCCTTAGCTTGATTGACCTTGAGAGACAAGCACACTCCCTAAGCTGTTTTCCTAATTTGGGTGCTGTAAGTTAATGTTTAATTCTCCAGGTTTTTTTTTTTTTTTTTTTTTACATAGACTAAGAGCAATATTTATTTTGCTCTTTTATTATATTTATATATTAATATATATAATATATACTATATATATATATTATTTATTTATTTATTTATTTATTTTCAGTGTAACAGTATTCATTGTTTTTGCACCACACCCAGTGCTCCATGCAATACGTGCCCTCTCATGGTTCACCTCCCCTTCCAGTTTCCCTCAACTCCCTTCTCCTCTCCATCTCCCCATGTCCTCCATGCTATTTGTTATGCTCCACAAATAAGTGAAACCATATGATAATTGACTCTCTCTGCTTGACTTATTTCACTCAGCATAATCTCTTCCAGTCCTGTCCATGTTGGTACAAAAGTTGGGTATTCATCCTTTCTGATAGAGGCATAATACTCCATAGTGTATATGGACCACATCTTCCTTATCCATTCATCCGTTGAAGGGCATCTTGGTTCTTTCCACAGTTTGGCAACCGTGGCCATTGCTGCTATGAACATTGGGGTACAGATGGCCCTTCTTTTCACTACATCTGTATCTTTGAACTGATGACTCACTCATTCATCATTTCGAGGTCTTAAATGCTCGTGTGATGGTTAGCCATATTGGTGGTTAGCCACATTACCTGACTGAATCCATATGCTTCTTAAATACCTTCGGGTCTTTGCATACACATTATTCTTCTCTTCCTTTGGTATATTAGTGCTCACCTCGTTCTTAGACTGTACTGCGAGAAACTTCTCTGACCTACGTTCAAGTTAGAAGATACTCAAGTTGAGATGCTGCCATTCCAGACATTTTCCTCATTGTATGCTGTTTTATCTTTGTCTTTTTCTCATCTGTCTCTTTAACTTGATTTTGAGCTGCAAAAGTTAGGGCTCAATATTCTCCATTGTATCCCTGGTGCAAAGAACTTGACACAGGGGAGTGCTCAGTAAATATTGGTTATGTTAAAACAAAGAATCACTTTATTGCATGCCCTTCTCTTTTCAAAAAAATATGGAACATCTAATCTCTTAGAAAATTAAGAGTCCTGGGAAAGTAAGTTTGTGATTGACAGACTTCCTAGTCCTTCTGACAAACAAATGTGGCAGAAGAGAGTACATTGTGTTGACTACAGACATGTGTGTGCCACATCTGATTGTCAAGATCCTTTTCAGCTTAAAGAAAACAGCCATGTACTCAGCACTTTTGGTCCTCTGCCTTATTAATTTGGCTCCATCTTTGGAGTCTGCTTTTGAGAAAAGACTGCCATAGGAAACTCTTAAGAATGTGTTAAGCAGGGCACCTGAGTGGCTCAGTTGGTTGAGTGACTGCCTTCGGCTCGGGTCGTGATCCCGGCGTCATGGGATCGAGTCCCACATCGGGCTCCCTGCTCAGTGGCGAGCCTGCTTCTCCCTCTCTCTCTGCTGCTCCTCCCCCTGCTTGTGCTCTCCCTCTTGCTCTCTGTCAAATAAATAAATAAAATCTTTAAAGAAAAAAAAAAAAAAAAAAGAATGTGTTAAGCGGCATTGGTTGCATGCCTTAGTAACTTCCCTGGATCGCTGTGCAGAGATACGTGTGTGAGAAATGTGTGTATCCATAGAGTGACTGGACAGCCAAGTATTTAAAGGATAAAGTTCTCTTCAGAGGAAGGTAACACGGTTGACTATGCAGGGTATCATGAAGGGAGAAAAAACCCTGGATATCAGGAGCACAAACTCAGCCAAATACATGGGATCTTATTTTCAGAGGGTCTTGCCCGGGCTTCCCGTTTACACACCCATAAGTTCCTGCAAACAATTCAATTTCATTTGACATTTATTGGGTTACACTTGACATTTCCAAATGCAGTAAATATTTTTTTTTTTTCCTTCTGACAACTCAGTTGTGAAATTATGATTGACACGCTATAATGTTCAACTGGATTGTGTTCGAAACTGACCAAGGATAGGTTTTAGAAGATGAACCAGTTCCAAATTTGGTGACCCACAGATGACATTCTGACCCTGGAAGTCGAGATAATATCAGTAGTTAATCAAGGGATGTCTCTCCACTGGTGGTTTCAGGATTCACTTCAGACTCAGAGCTTTGGCTTTGTCTATGTCTCCTACAGTGCTCTGAGGAGGCACTCAGCAAATACTGGCCAAAAGAATAGCTAAAGCTGATTTGCATGTCTTTGTACCTCTCATTAAGTTTGCTTTGTTTTGCTTTTAAGATTTTATTTATTTGGGAGAGAGAGAGAGAGAGAGAGCACAAGCAGGGGGAGGGGCAAAGGGAGAGAGAGAAGCAGACTCCCCACTGAGCAAGGAGCCTGATGCAGGACCTGATCCCAGAACCCCGGGATCATGACCTGAGCCGAAGGCAGACGCGCAACCAACCGAGCCACCCAGGCTCCCTATATCTCTCATTATATTTTAATTAATTTATTTAGCCACTTTTGTCCTCAATTTAAAAAAAAAGAGCAGTTAGAATTATCTCATTCACAGATTTCCGCTATTGTCAGTCTGGTTTCTGGTCTTCAGATGTGTAAGGGCAAACACACGGCCACAAACTGTGGCTTGCAATGGACTTACCTACCCATTTTACTTAAGGTGTCGTGATCATCTTTTCTTCCCAGGGACTGGAGAGCTCTTTACCATAAATATATACGAAGTCATTATTAGCTGCACTCTATCTTATTTAACCAGTCCTGTTTTCTTAAACATTAAAGGTGACTGGATTTTTCTAGTATAAACAACCCTGCCATGAACATCCTTAGTCCATGTGTCCTCTTCACTGTGGTGACTAGTCTTATAAGAGAAGAATTGCTGGTTGCTGAGGGTAGGACTTTTGACCATCTTTTGAGACTTACTGCCTCTGAGAGGCTGGGTCAGTGTACACTTTTTTTAAAAGATTTATTTATTTATTAGAGCGAGAAAGAGAACAAGGGGAAGGACAGAGGGAGAAAATCTCAAGCCGACTCCACACTGAGCACTGAGCCTGACACAGGGCTCAACGTGGGGCTCGACCTCATGGCCACGAGATCGTGACCTGAACTGAAACCAAGAGTCGCACACTCGGCTGACTGAGCTGCTCAGGTGCCCCGTATCAGTGTACAGTCTGAATCAAAGTGATAATCGAATCACTCTTCGTCAGAGTCAACGTGAACTTGTGCCTGTTTACCCACATCTTCTCAGAAGATGTATATTGTCATTCATGTTGTTTTTATCAGCATGTCTACTGTTTTTTGGAGATGAGTACTCATTCTGATAGAGATATAGCAAGAAGTTTGTATCATATTATTTGAGACCTAGCTGGATGCTGCCTATTGTAGCTCTTTGTACAGATGAGCTTAGATTATAGGCTCCTTGAAGATACGAATAGCCTCCTTTATATTGTGGGCCAACATACAAATAATATGTGCAAAGTTGTACACAGATAGATCTCCAGTGGCTTCTTCTTTGTGAAAGAAATTTCACAATTTGTCTCCTTGAAAATGCCCTCAACCCTCATCTGTGGGCATTTTTCCAATGTCTGTATTAAAAAAATCAGGAGATATCACTCCTCTGAGTGATTCTGTTTGCTTCCTCATGCTATTCTGCTAGATATTTTACCCAAACTCCTTTTATATATCAGAGTCTGCTATTCTGCTAGATATTTTACCCAAACTCCTTTTATATATCAGAGTCTGCTATTCTGCTAGATATTTTACCCAAATTCCTTTTATATATCAGAGTCTGCTATTCTGCTAGATATTTTATCCAAACTCCTTTTATCAAAGTCTACTCTGTCTTATAGCCATCTCTTGTCTTTATCCAGTGTATTTTATGCTGTTCTGGAGAATTGATTTTTTTTAATTGTGTTATGTTAGTCACCATACAGTACATCATTAGTTTTTGATGTGGTGTTCCAAGATTCATTGTTTATGAATAACACTCAGTGCTCCATGCAATACGTGCCCTCCTTGATTCTGTATAAAATGTTATTTTCATCTTTAAGGGTCCACGTGTAATTTATTTGCATCGGACATTTATTGACTCTTATTTAAGCAAATGGTACATCTGTAAACATAGTTGAAAACAAAATAAAACATGAATTTAGGAGTGACAATCACAATTTTTGTTCCATTCCTGCTAATTCTGGCATCTTTGTGACTTGGGAAGTCACATTACTGCTTAAAGCTCTTGAATCATACGCAATAATAGTTAAATAATCTGTCCACTTCATAAGGTCTGGTGAAGAGTGAATGAAATTTCATGAATATAAAAACTCTGAAAAGAACTATAAGGTAAAGAAAAACTTAAAGGCTTTTTTGCCTTCCGTGGGGGCCAAATCCAGTAGTGCAGACAACCAAGGGACTGAAGATACAGAGGCAAAGTCAGGTGGGGGACTGAGTTCCAGGCAGAGGTTCATGAAGAAGCACTGTAGGCAGTAAGGGACTAAAAGTTAGCAGAAAAAAATATGGCACAGTGGCGTTTTGGTCAGGGAAAGAGCTGGGGTCTGTATTGCCCTGGCCAGGGGTAGTCTACATAGTTCTCTCTTGGGAAATGGTTGGTTGTTTTTTTTCTGCGGTAGATGGTTTGGGAGCCTTGAGTTGAAGTTGAAGTACATGGCTAGGTTGAGAGCATGAGGCAGTAGAAGGAAAGCTCACTTCTGTCTTTTCCATGCTACTTTATTAGCTTGTGGCATCTGCCAGCCATCCATGGTAATATTGGGTTTGTAGATACATTGCCTCAGTCTCTGTCTCTTTCTTTACAATGCTCTTGCCTCTCAAATCTCTCTCTGCCTTTCTCTTGTGAAGACAATTGTCACTGGATTTAGGGCTCACTTGCCTAATCCAGGATTATCTCATTTGGAGATACTCAACTCAGTGCCAAGATGCTTTTTCCAAATAACCTGACATTCCCCAGCTCCTTTTGGGGAGCCATCATTCAACCCTCTATAGACAGTGACTGCAAGTAAAAGAAAATTGTCTGATTATGTACAAATTTGACATTTAAATCTTGGTCTTTAGATTATAAAAATAGTGCTCTTTTCTTATATACCCTGGGGGGCAATCTTTTGCTTTAGATTAGGCCACATCCTAGTGAAAGGAGCCATGGTACTTTCCACTTATCAGATACTGTGTGCTTTTATATTCTTTATTTAATTTAACCCTTAATGGAGCCCTGTAAGGTGGGATTTTCTGCAGATTTCTATAGCACCCATTTTACAGATGAGGAAATAAAGACCTTGGCCCTACACCAAATATCAAATAATTGAAAATAAAATTCATACATCTGAAACTATTGTAGCACTATGTGTCAACTATACTCAAATAAACAAAAATAAATAAATTAAAAAACCCACAAAGTTCTGTTTGGTTGTCTTAGCCAATGAGCTCTACAGAACAAGAGCACAGTGATCCTACTAGAAAAGTCTGGCATATAGTTCAGATTTATGTTTGCAGTATCTACCTGTGATATGAATGAATTATCATGAACAGGGGGCAAGATGCTCTCTCTGGGCTTCTGCTCAACCACAGTATGCTTTATTATAAGAAGTTTGGTGTTTTTAAAGTCTTGTAATACAGTTGACCCCTGAACTGCCTAGGTTTGAAATGAGTGGGTCTGCTTATACGTGGCTTTTTCTAATAAACATGGTACAGTCCTGTAAATGTATTTTTTCTCTCTTATGATTTTCTTAAGAATATTTTCTCTATCTAGCTTACTTTATTATAAGAATACAGTACCTAATACATACACAATATGTATTAATCAATTGTGTATGTTATCAGAAGGCTTCCAGTCAACAGTAGGCTTTTAGAAATTCAGTTTAGGGAGGAGTCAAAGTTTTAGGCAGATTTTTGACTATGGAGAGGTTTGGTGCTCCTAATCTCCATGTTGCTCAAAGGTCTGCTGTGTAGTCATATGGCATTTGTGGAATTAAATAAGGACTAAATAAAGCAAGGTTGTACAAAATTATAAAATTTCCAATATATTGAGATTTGCCAGAGAATATACTAGTTTGATGGTTTTCCCTCCCTCCCTTCTTCCTTTCTTTTGCTTTTCTTCCCTTTTTCATTTTTCTGTGTCTGTGTGTGTCTCTCTCTCCCTTCCTTCCTTCCTCCCTTCCCCTCCACCCTTCCTCCCTCCTTCCCTTCCTTCCTTCCTCTCTCTCACTCTCTCTTTCTTTCTCTATTATGCTTTCTCTCTTATTGTCCTAGCTTTTCAATCTTGTGTTATACTGACTGACACCTATGACTTAAATATTTGTAATACATCTACTTTTCTCAGAATGCTAGGCACAATTTTACCTGCTATTCAATGTCATGTGTTCTACTTTCTTTCTTTCTTTCTTTTTTTTTTTAAGTACTAGCATGGTTCTTAAAGATGCATTGAGATCTGGTTGACAGTTGGCATGGTCTCCATTTCCCATACTGTGTTCATATTTTATTTTTCTACAACAAGATTCTGATTTGTTTGAAAGCCTTGAAGTGCTAGATTAAGGGAATGGCAGCACGGAATAGCACTGTGCTCCCAGAATAGTCTTTTCTCTCAGGAGGGAATGAGCTAGGTCAGAGCCCCTTTTGGAGGTTTCTTGGTTTGTGATTTGACTTCAGTAAGCTTATTTAAATCTGTTTGGAACCCCCCACCCCTGTATTTTGTATTACACACAATGTAAGTGATAAGGGTTTTTTTAATGGTGAGAAATAATACTTGTAGTTCTGCAGGGCGGAGTATTAGACTATGATTACTATGTTAGTCTCATCCAATTTCAAGTTTCACTGCAGAAAAACAAAGTTCTACGAGCACTTAGCATTAATTAAATTAGGTGTAGAGAACTTATCCCCACTTAAATTAATGCCACTTGACATTCTAAATTCTTCTACTCTTAATCTCATAATTGCCTCATTTTGCCATGATTTATAAATTGTGAACTTGGACCCTTTATCCTCCTGAAAACTGAATTATAAAAAGATTGGCTAATGAGGAAGTGAAACTATTTTATATTCAGCTTTATTTTTAATATAAATTCTGATATACATATACTAAAATTTATAATTACTCTCTTTTTTTTAGAAAATTTTAGGATTTCATGATATAAATTTCAGCCTTTGGAATGAACCGCAGTCTAACCAGGGGCTTCTGGACCTTTTTTAGAACCGTAGCCTCCCCTGTGGCTTCCCCATCTTGCAGGAATGGGTGGGCCCCCTCTGTCTTCTCTGAGGCCCAAGCTGAACCACACCAGACCTTCCGAGGGTCAGGCTCCTCTCATCAATTTCTGTTAAGTTCTGACCTGTGAGAAAAAGGAGACAGAAGACAGAGAAAGCCTGCAGCTAAATTCCTGGTGTGCCGTTCCTTCCGTCTTCTCTCTGTCTCCTACCTCATGGACTGTTCCTAGACACAGTGGTCCCTGTGGTCTTTCTGGTGACATCCCTTCTTCCAGGGAAAGTGAACCAGCTGTGCTCTCTCCTGAAGCCCTGGCCACCTTGGCAACACATACTGCTTTGTATTCCTTTCCTTCCTGCAGACATCTCTGCCCCCTCCCTCTCACCCTGGCTTGCCAGAGATTCCACCCTAAAATACAGAATATACTTGGCGTATACTTTTACAAAAAACATGCTCTCATTTTTCAGATAAGCCAGTATAAGGCATTTTGAAAACATACATTTTTATCACTATTTTGTCTAAATATTGATTAGATAACTAGATAAAGTCAGCAGACACAAGCTTTTATTCTTAATGAATAAATTTCATCAATTTCTTTACCTCTTGGATACGAAAATAGCCTTTTAAATTTTAAATATATATATGTATATGTACATATATATATTTAAGTTAAGCTTAAATTATTTATATACATATATAAATTTATATACATATGCGATATATGAAATCTGTATTCCTGTGTGTTGATTATATTATCCAATTTATGCTATTCATTATGCAATGTATAATCATCTTTTTTTATTTAGAGATTTTATTCATTAGAGAGAGAGAGCAGGGGGAGAGGGAGAAGCAGACTCCCCGCTGAGCAGGGAGCCCAACATGGCTCTCAATCCCAGGACCCTGGGATCATGACCTGAGCTGAAAGCAGACACTTATCTGACTGAGCCACCCAAGCACCCTATAATTAATCATCTTAATGAAAAGTAAGCATGTGATTTATTTTTAAGCGGGAGAACTTTAAGATGTTATTTTCTGACCAAATCAGAGAAATAATCACACAGAAAAAGGAAGATACAGAATAACCCCCTAGCCTTTCTCTACCCCATCCACTCTCACCAAACTCTCTTCACTTGGTTGTAAGGGTATGCTACTTCTTCAGCTTCCTCCTAAAGTTCTTAAGATTAAGAACTAAAGTGAGTCCCCTTCCCTCTTCTTGGCCTTTAGTTCTTTGGACACATGGAGATTTAATTGTATTACCCAGTAAAATAAAATGGAAAGAGTAAGTGCGTGTAAAATATCTAAGATAATGACTGGCTAGACTATACTGTGGCTGGCCCTCTGGCCCGGAGCTGTACCAGAGTCCTGCCATTACTGAAAAGGCAAGATCCAGTTTAGATGGAGGCTCTGATAGAGCTTCCGTGGCTATCAGATTTTTGTCCAGAGCATTAAAGAAAAACATTCTGTAGGGTTTCCACTGGTCAAACTGCCACCAAGCTTTAAGTGTCTGCATCACAGTAACCAGACATCTTTTATTTAGCATTTAGAAGCTAGGAAAAGGTAATATTTAAAGCAAATTTTCTTTTCACACGTCATTGCTTTTCTGTCTTCTTTCACTTTATCTGATTCTCCCGCAGCTGGTGATTCTACTTAAGACTTAACAGAGGTGCTCTCTGAATTCTAACTTTTTTAAGAGCATAGCTTTGTCGTCTTAAAAGTCCTTTTATTTATGATGCTGGCATGATCTTAGATATCTGGAAGTACTACTTATTTATTTTTATGCTCAGCATGGGGTTTTTATGACTCTTTAATTTTCTCATAGAGTTTGTGATTCTCTTCTCAACAGCTTATTTTTTATGGCAAGGTGAACTTTATTCTTAACTGCTGTAGGTGCACTTAATTCTTTACCTATGCTATCCACTTGGGTAAGGTCAACCTGCAGAGTTGTTTACATTTGGGTGATCAGTCCAGTTTTAGGGTTTTTTTTTTTTTTAAATCACTCTTCTGGTATTGATAGTAGAAGTTCATTTGAACAATTTTGTTACCAATTCTCCATGAGAATTGAAGTGCTCAAGCTATGAGTCAAGTGAACGATAGTATTTTCTGTCTTCTCAACTGACTTGCTTTCTCCCCCTAACCCATTTGGCCACAGATGTTTATATTTAGCTGGCACAGTGGAAATAACTCTCAAGTGAAATTCTCTAAAATCAACAGTTGGGGAAAATGTGATACTCAATAAGGTTCTTTGAGAAGGTTTCTATTTTCCTTGAGATAATCTCCATCTTGCAGAGCAGAGCAGTTTTCTCAAGCAGAGGGTGTTCTTGACATTTTCCCAAACCGTTGCAGCTCCTCAAGATTGCTCTGGGAATTTAAATATGTTTATCTAAATTCATCTATCTATTTGCTATTTAAAGAGAAGAATGTTTCAACACATTTGTGAATGGGAAGTATTTCTTAAAACTGTTCGGTTCTGAATTGGGAAACTTTCCTAAGTCTACCTTTTTTCTGTAAAAATTGTGCAGATTGTTTACTGGCCCATGTGAAATGTTACTGTATTTTTGCTTTATGCAAATCATATCATAGCGTAATTTGTCTTTCCCTTCAAAGAGGGTCTCTGAGTTATGAATGAATGACTTTTCTGAAAACTCAATGAAACTGTCCCACAGAGGAGACTTGATCTGTGATTTCTTGGGGAGACCTATGCTGAGGAGTTCTGTCCTCTGTTCACCTCTCTGTTGATTGGGGAGTAATTATGTTTACATAGTTATAGCACATCCACACAAACTTGTTTACAAATAGCAAAGAAACCTGTCTTTTCCACTATATCCAGCCAACTGTGGTTATCTAGAAAGCCAGGATAAAAATGGCTCAGATGTCCATGGAACTGGATATCCAGTTCAGCCGTCTTCATGGATGTGTATTTTATGTGTAGAGAGTGGCATGATGGGAAATGCCCTTTTTTTCTAGTTGAGTTCATTATAGACCAGAGAACAGCTTCCCAGATTCTATCAGATGCTGACTTTGTCATTCATTTTCTTCAGATTTGTCTGGATGAAATTTAGTTTTTATCCTTAAATTCATTATTCATGGCATAATTTTGATAATTTTCTAAGATCTTATACTTCATACTGGGATGCTTCTCATGGATTTCATGGCTGTTTTTCATTTTTATAAATTATTTTTTAAGCAACTCTATGGAAGAATGTTTGTCACAGCATAGTTTTCTCATTTCAGGTATATGGTTTGATGACTTATAGCAACTTTGTTGAGTTGTGCAACCATCATCATAAGTTTCAGAACATTTTTATCCCTCCACCCCCAGTAAGATCCCCACTGCCATTTATGGTTAATCCTTATTCCCACTCCCATCTGCAGGCAACACCTAATCTACTTTTTCCCTCTAAATTTGCCTCTTCTGGATATTCCATTTACATGAAGTCATATGGCCTTTTGTATCTGGCTACTTTTGCTTAGCTTAATGTTTTTGAGGTTCATCCTTGACAGCCTGTGTCAGTAGTTGTTTCTCTATCACTGGATATTGTTCCATTGAATGGGTAATACTACATTTTGTCTGTTCATTCATCAGTTGGCAGACATATAGATTGTTTCCAATTTGGGGCCATTGTTAATAATGCTGCTGTGAATATTCATGTTTGGGTCTTTGTGTGGTTGTATTTTTTCATTTCTCTTGGTTAGTTACCTAGTATGGGAACTTATGAGTCATATGGTGACTGTGTTTAACTTTTTGAGAAACTACCAGACTGTTTCCCAAAGTAATGTACTATTTTACATTTCTATCAGCAGTATAGGAGGTTTCCAATTTCTTTATATCTTCACCAATATTATTTTCTGTCCCTTACAGTATAGTTATTCTAGAAAGTATGGAATGGTAGTTCATTGTGGTTTTCATTTGCATTTTACTACCAACATGATGTTGTGCATCTTTTCATGTACTTACTTATTAGCCATTCATCTAAATTCTTTGGCAAAGTGGTCATATCTTTGACCCATTTTTTGATTGAATTTTGTCTCATTATTGAGTTGTGAGTGTTATTTATAAATTATGGAGCCAAGTCCTTTGCTGGATATGTGTTTTGCAATTTTTTTCTCCCAGACTATTGCTGGTCATTTCATTTTTCTAATGTTGATGTTTAGTGCAGAGGTTTAGAATTTTAATGAGGTTCAACTTAACAGCTTTTTTCTTTCTTGAACTGTGTGTTTTGGATGTCATATCTAGGAAGTTTTTACCATACCCAGGTCTCAAAGATTTTCTCCTAAAGACTTTATTATTTTTAGCATTTACATTTAAGTCCATGATCCCCCTTGAGTCTGTTTTAATATACAGTATAAGTTGAAGATCTATGTCCCATCATCTTGTGATTGTTCCTGAGTCATTTTTTTAAAGCAAACTCTGCTTCCCCCAGTCAGTTGGCTTGTCAGTTTTTTAAATATAAGGATTTATTTCTAGATTCTCAATTCTGTCCCATTCATCTGTATACCTTTGTATCAGGGGGTAGGCAGAAAAATAGCCCCCCAAAGTTGTCCATGCTCTTAAGCCTCAGAACCTGTGACTATCTTGGTTTATATGGCAAAGGGAATTTTGCAGATATGATTATGTATGAATGCTGAGATGGAGCGCATCCCCGGCCCCTGGGTGGGGTCAGCCTAATCATACAAGTACTTGAAAGTGGAGAATCTTTCCATGGTAAGTCAGAGATACAAGATAAAAAAGGAGGAAATATGCACTTGAATATGATAAGGACTTGACCCACTGTTACTGGCTTTGAAGATGGAGGAAGGCAGTCACCAGCTAAGAAATGTATATGATCTCTGGATGATCTCTAGAACCTGGAAACAACTTTGAGCTGACAGTCAGCAGGAAAACAAGGGTCTCAGTACTACAACTCCAGGAACTGAATTCTGTTAATAATCTAAATGGGAAAGGACACAAATTCAGCCCTACATCCTCCGAAAAGTCACACAGCCCTGCTAGCACCTTGATTTTAGCCCAGCGAAACTGATTAAGTATGAATATTCTTCTATCCTGGATGTTTTAACCTGGAGTATGTACTCCTGTGCTGCAGAATGAGAAGTAGCTTATTCTTAAGCAGTCGTCAAGCCCACTTTACTGCTCTGGGTTGTATCATTCACTGAAAGTGGGAGAGAACCTTTATTCCTTGTTCAGACTATGGCTATAAACCACGTTCTGTTGTCAAACAATTATGTCTTGCGTATATATTGCAAGAACACTCATGTTTTAATTTTGTGCCAGTTCAAGCAAAAATTGGGAATACTGCTGTTTATAAGCTGAAGAAAGAACCATTTTAATTATTCATTTATTCATTTATTTGTTCCTCCAGTTGCTGTTACACTTTTCATCCATTTGGCCATCTGTCCATCTGTTCTTCCATCCATCCAAAAGATACAAATTAACACATACAGCATGCCACATGATAGATTTGGGGGCCTAAGAGGGAAAAGTTATGTCCTTTGCATGAAGAATTCATATGGGTGGAAAGTGGTGGAAGACAGATAAAAAAGGAAAAAAATTGAACTTTTCTGTTCTCAGATGTAACGTGCATAGACGGTTCTATGACCTGAATGATTTCAGTCATTCATTATGGGCGATTTGTAATCTTTGGGAGATGGGTCATACAGGAGGAATTTGCTTTTCCATGGACTGCTTGGTACTGCCAGCTCTGGATTGTTTGGTTTATTGTCCCTTGTCATTGCTTCTATCATAACTCTCATGTGTGATATAAACTTTGTTTCTTGTAGAAAATGGACATGCACAAAAGCTACATTAGTGGTGATGATAAGGAAAAAGAAAAAAATGCTCAGGGTACAGAAGACAAATGATGCATTGAAAGAAATATTTAATTCGTTGGCAGCTCCAGATTCATGACCTCAAGGAGTCATCTATCTGTTCTGTAACAAATCAAGAAAACTTGATTTGTGAACCTGTTTTTACCAGTGTTTCAGCCAGTTCAAAAAAAAAATTTTTTTTAATGGATTTCATGATGTAAGGAAAATCAAGTGGCATGTAGTGAATATTCAGCTAGTGCTCATTCGGTCCAGAGTTTTTGCTAACTGATTTTAATGTGTGATTTTATTTTTCCCATAAATAATCCTTTGGAATAAATCCTATTATTTCATTTTAAAATGAGAAAATTGAGAGCAAAATTTTGGATGGTTTGTCTACCCAGTGTCAAACGAAGGTGGTTTTTGTGGATGTGGCATTTAAACATTGTCCCCTTGGAGTTCAGGGTCCTCTCTCCTCACTGTTGTAGAGATGTCATCTCACATCTGGGTGATTGCCCAGCGATGGTCAAGTATATAATGCTGGGTTTTTTAAACTTCACATTATGTATAATTGGGTCAGATAATTCTTTTTTAAAAAATATTTTATTTATTTATTTGACAGAGAGATCACAAGTAGGCAGAGCAGCAGGCAGAGAGAGAAGAGAGGGGGAAGCCGGCTCCCCGCTGAGCAGAGAGCCTGATGTGGGGCAAGATCCCAGGACCCTGAGACCATGACCAGAGCTGAAGGCAGAGGCTTAACCCACTGAGACACCCAGGCGCCCTAGGGTCAGATAATTCTTTGTTGCGGGGCTGTCTGTGCATCATGCACAGTGAGCAGCATCCTTGGCCTCTACTCAGTAGATGCTGAGAACAACGCTTCATTGAGACAACTAAAAGTGTCCAGGCATTGCCAGATATTCTGGGAGGGACAGTATTGCCCTGACTTTAGAACCACTGCGATTACCAGGCAAATTAGGACTGTGTGCTGTGGTGCACTGAGAAGAAAATCATGGTTAAAATGTTTCAGGTAGGTAGAAGAAATATTAGAGATAGTGGTATCTGAGATTGTTTCCCTTCCAGAGTTAGTGTTAGAGGGCTTAGTCTCCAAGACCATCTTCACTTCTGACATCAGATTGAGTTTTGGGCTTCCCCAAAACCACGTATTTTCATGGTTTGCTAAACGGCCTTGCAGAGCTCACTGAAAGCTGTTATCCTCATGGTTATAGTTTATTACAAAGAAAGGATACAGATTAAAATTAGCATAAGGCAGGGCATGGGAGGGTTCCATACATGCAGTTCCTTTGCCCCTTTCCTGTAGAGTCAGGACATGGGACCTTCCCCACACTGATGTGTGACATTACACACAATATTACCAGCAAGAGGGCTCTGTTACATAAGCATGGTTGGTTGGTCAATTGATTGCCCATGTCTTGATCTCAGCTTCTGTGTGTCCCAGAGTCCCCACCCTAAAACACATGGTTGGTCTTTCTGGCATGGCCAGCTCTTACCCTAAGACTATTGGGTATGGCTGGGCTCATCCTAACAGCCCTTGCCCTAAACAAAGATGCTCTCTATCAGGAATGATATGATTACTTTTCAGAAGGTGAGGGAAAAGTCCAGACTGTTCTTTGGGCATGACCAAGTTCTTTATTACACGATCCCTGAGAAAAGTGCAGGTTTTCACCTGTAGTTGAAGGAACATGGCATGTATCCTCAGCTAGTAGCAATTCAGGGATAATGTAAATGGCAGGCATATCAAGCTTACTATATATAATTTTAAATATATATGTGTATATCACATGGCATTACATATATATCACATATATGTAATATATATTACATGAGATACACATGTATATATGATACATATACTACATATGCATACATATACATGATGCACGTATATGGCATTACATACATATATCATGATATATATAATATATATAAATATAATACAGAAATATGATTCTCACAGTTTTGAGGCTAGACTTCCAAGATCAAGGTGTCAGCAACGTTGATTTCAAACTGAGGCCTCTCTCCTTGGCTTACAGATGGGGGCCTTCTCTCTGTGTCCTCACATTCTCTTTTCTCTGTGTCCACCCATCCCTCATGTCTCCCTCTTCTTATCAGGACACCAATTATAATGGATAAGGCTCCACCCTAATTACCTCATTTATTTCATTGGGACTTCAACATATGAATTTGGGGTGGGGGGGAACAAAATTTCAGCAATGACATTCTGTCCTCTAGTCTCCCCTGTTTCAGTTCATGTCCTTTCTGCGTGCAAACTATACTCATCCCATTCCCAACAGCCCCACATGTATTGAACCATTCCAGCATCAACTCTGAAATCTTATCTAAATGTCTAAATCAGCCACAGGTGAGACTCTAAGTGTGATTCATCTTGAAGCAGTATCCTTTGCACCTGTGAAGCTATGAAACCAGACAAGTTTTCTGTTTCCAAAGTATAAGGTGGAGACAGGCATAGGACAGAAATTCCCATTCCAAAAGGGAGAAATCAGAATGAGGAAAGAGAGCACATGTTTCAAGGAAGTCTAAAACAGATTCTGTTAGGTTTTAAGGCTGAAGAATAATGTTTTTTGTTTTTTTGTTTCAATGGTGCTCTATCCTTTGAGACCACTGGGGTTACAGCCCTTCCTTTTAGGCCCGTTGGGGGCAGCATTGCTGCTCTCTCAGTAAATATGATTAGATCTGTATATCCAGAAAGAGAAATATTAAGTCCCTCTTGATCCTCATATTCTTAGCGGTTACAGTCAAGTTGGGAAAACAGGGATCTGTTATTGCAAATAATTTTAACAAACTAGTCTAATAATCAAGGAGTTGTAATAAACAGTAATTCTATGATTGCTAGAGAGATTATGTTCTAAGATTTTAGAAATTTTGATCCAGAATATACTGAGGGACTTTTTGTAATTTTTCTTGGCCTCATATTTTGTGAGAAATTGTTGAATTAATGAATTATAAAGGGAGAGAATTAATGCATTTGCTTTGGTAAGGTTGAGAATTTCAGGATTCCAGATAGGATTGGGGGGTCATAAAAGAAAAGCTCAACAGTCCCGTCATCATCCCCAAATAGGTTTCTAATGTAGTTTTAACCTAGGTTTAAGAATGTTTTTCCCAAATAGCTCCCAATTTGTTTGGAGAGCTTTTAATATTTATTTTTAAAAGCTTCCTACTTTTGGAAGAATGAGGCAAGATAACTTGAAAGATTCATAGTTTGTGTTCAGAAAATATTTGTGACTTTTCTTTAAAAAATGAGTCACTTGTCCACACAAAAACTTGCACACAGATATTTATATAGCAAATTCACTCATAATTGCCAAAGCTTGGAAGCAACTGAGACATCCTTGGTAGGTGAATGGATAAATAAACTGTGGAACATCCAGACAATGGAATATTTTTTAACTAAAAAGAAAGGAGCTGCCAACCCGTGAAAAGACATTGAAGAAACAAAAATCCCTATTAGTAAGTGAAAGAAACAAATCTGAAAAGGCTACATACTGTATAATTCCAACCATATGACATTATGGAAAAGGCAAAATTGTGGAGACAGTAGAAAGATCATTGGTTGCCGGGGTCTTGGGGGAGGAGAGGATGAGTAGGCAGAGGACAGAGGATTTTTAGGGGAGCGAAACTATTCTGTGATACCATAATAATGGACACATGTCATTATACATTTGTCCAAACCTATAGGATGTACCACACCAAGAGTGATTCGTAATGTGAAGTGTGGACTTTGGGTGATTATGATGCCACTGTAGGTTCCTCAATTATACCAACGGCACCCTCTGGTGGGGGATGTAAACAATGGTGTAGGCTGTGCGTGGGGATATGGGGTGTATGAGAAATTTTCATACTTACTGCTAAATTTTGCTATGCACTTTAAACTGGTCTCAAAAAATAAAATCTATTTAAAAAAAACAAAAAACAAAAAACAACTCTCTTAAGTTTTCATTAAGACCAGGATGTTGAAAGCCTTTGCTCTCTCACATTTTCGCTCTCATTTGTCTCTTTCTGTGTTGCTATGGAACCTCAGGCTTATGTAGGATCAAAGAATCATATTGCTTTTTAGTCTTTTACTTATTTTTCATCCTTTCCTTACTTTCTACATTAAAATTTATTGATGCTCTTCCTTCAGAGTTAAGAGCCAGCTGGGTCTCACCATTTGGTTGAAACCATACCCCTCAATCTTTCCTCATTTGTGGGATCATTTCAGATTTTCCTTATTTTGTTGCCTTTTGTGTAACACAAGTCCCCTTTTCTTTGGCACATTTAAGCCCAACAGTGAATTTTTCTTAAATTGAAAAATGTTCAGTGACTCTAACACCACAGTTCTTTTGCCATTGTTGCCTCCTCCTCTTGAGCAACAAAAGTCACGTAAGACTGGTCTCCATAGTGCCCATGTTTTCTATTTTGGTGGCGTTTTATTTCTACAAGTGCTTCTTGAGAGAGCTTATTAACTCCCATCTTTATTCTTAGCTGAGGTGGCTAATAGGGTTGTCATCACCATCTTTTCTTTTCTCTCTATCTCTTTTTGGGGTTACATGCAATTGAATTAACTTTCCAGAGTGATAGTTCCTGAAAACATTTTCTGAAGAACAAAGAGACAGACTTTCTTTGTATATAAATAAAGAAGATGGCTTATGCTGAATGAATGAAGAACCTTTTAATAAAACATTGCCCCTCCTCTACTTTGGTTCATCTGGGGAAAAAAATCAATTTTATGTTCTTCAGGTGCAAAGAAAGATCAAAAGGAAAAGCTGACAGTCTCAACAGAGACTTTCAACAGAGGGCAAGGTGGGACGTCTGACTTAGGCTCTGTTTCTCTGGTAGACTTTAAGCAGCCTCTTTCCAAATGGAATAAATTGGAGAGAGACTTGAGTTTTCTTCTGTGACATTGGAAAGAAGAGTGAACAGAACAAAAAGATTGCCAAAATGTTTTCAAATTCCTGTTTGTTTTGTTGTCTTGAAATTTTTCACATAAGTATAGTTCCACCCTATTAAAATACAGAATATCTTACCTTTTAAAATATTATATTATTCTCGCGGTGCCTCGGTGGCTCAGTTGTTAAGCGTCTGCCTTTGGCTCTGGTCATGTTCCCAGGGTTTCTGGGATCAAGCCCCGCATGGAGCTCCCTGCTCAGTGGGAAGCCTGCTTCTCCCTCTCCCACTCCCCCTGCTTCTGTTCCCTCTCTCGCTGTGTCTCTCTCTATCAGAAAAATAAATTTAAAAAAACACTGTGTTATTCTCAATGGGGAAAAACCGAGAGCTTTTCCCCTAAGGTCAGGAACATGGCAGGAATGTCCACTATCACCACTGCTATTCAACATAGTACTAGAAGTCCTAGCCTCAGCCATCAGACAACAAAAATAAATTAAAGGCATCCGAATCAGCAAAGAAGTAGTCAAACTCTCACTCTTTGTAGATGGTATGATTCTTTATGTGGAAAACCTAAAGATTCCACCCTAAAACTGCTAGAACTCATATAGGAATTCAGTAAACTGACAGGGTATAAAATCAGTGCACAGAAATTGGTTGTATTTCTATACACCAGCAAGACAGAAGAAAGAGAAATTAGTCTATCCCATTTACAATTGCACCCCAAACCATAAGATACCTAGAAATAAATCTAACCAAAGAGGCTAAGAATCTGTTCTCAGAAAACTATAGAATACTCATGAAATAAATTGAGGAAGACCCAAAGAAATGGAAGAGCGTTCCTTGCTCATGGATTGGAAGAACAAATATTGTGAAAATGTCTATGGTACCTAGAGCGATCTACACATATAATGCAATCCCTATCAAAATACCATCAATTTTTTCAAAGAAATGGAACAAATAATCTTAAAATTTATATGGAACCAGAAAAAAACTCGAATAACCGGAAGAATGTTGTAAAAGAAAAGCAAAGCTGTTGGCATCACAGTTCTGAACTTCAAGCTCTATTACAAAGCTGTCATCATCAAGACAGTATGGTACTACAAAGATAAACTCAAAATGGATAAAAGACCTCAACGTGAGACAGGAATCCATCAGAATTCTAGAGGAGAATATAGGCAGTAACCTCTTTGATATCAGCCACAGCAATTTCTTTCAAGATATGTCTCCAAAGGCAAAGGAAACAAAAGCGAAAATGAACTTTTGGGACTTCATCAGAATCAAAAGCTTCTGCACAGCAAAGGAAACAGTCAACAAAACAAAGAGGCAACCCATGGAATGGGAGAAGATATTTGCAAATGACAGTACAGACAAAAGGTTGATATCCAGGATCTATAAAGAACTCCTCAAACTCAACACACACAAAACAGACAATCATATCAAAAAATGGGCAGAAGATATGAACAGACACTTCTCCAACGAAGACATACAAATGGCTATCAGACACATGAAAAAACGTTCATCATCACTAGCCATCAGGGAGATTCAAATTAAAACCACTTTGAGATACCACCTTATACCAATTAGAATGGCCAAAATTAGCAAGACAGGAAACAACATGTGTTGGAGGGGATGTGGAGAAAGGAGAACCCTCTTACACTGTTGGTGGGATGCAAGTTGGTGCAGCCACTTTGGAAAACAGTGTGGAGATTCCTCAAGAAATTAAAAATAGACCTTCCTTATGACCCTGCAATTGCACTACCAAATTGGGTATTTACCCCAAAGATACAGATGGAGTGAAAAGAAGGGCCATCTGTACCCCAATGTTTATAGCAGCAATGGCCACGGTCGCCAAACTGTGGAAAGAACCAAGATGCCCTTCAGTGGACAAATGAATAAGGAAGATGTGGTCCATATACACTATGGAGTATTATGCCTCCATCAGAAAGGATGAATACGCAACTTTTGTAACAACATGGACGGGACTGGAAGAGATTATGCTGAGTGAAATAAGTCAAGCAGAGAGAGTCAATTATCATATGGTTTCACTTATTTGTGGAGCATAACAAATAGCATGGAGGACAAGGGGAGATGGAGAGGAGAAGGGAGTTGAGGGAAATTGGAAGGGGAGGTGAACCATGAGAGACTATGGACTCTGTAAAACAATCTGAGGGTTTTGAAGGGGGTGGGAGGTTGGGGGAATCAGGTGGTGGGTGTTAGGGAGGGCACGGATTGCATGGAGCACTGGGTGTGGTGCAAAAACAATGAATACTGTTACGCTGAAAATAAATTAAAAAATTATATATATATATGTATATAAAGACAGTATGGTACTGGCACAAAAACAGACACAAAGATCAATGGAACAGAATAGAAAGCCCAGAAATAGACCCTCTACTCTATGGTCAACTAATCTTTGACAAATCGGGAAAAAATGTCCAATGGAAAAAGTCTCTTCAACAAATAGTTTTGGGAAAATTGGACAGTCACATGTAGAAGAACGAAACGGCCATTTCCTTACACCGCACACAAAAATAGACTTGAAATGGATGAAAGACCTCCATGTGAGACAGAAATCCCATCAAAATCCTTGAGGAAAACACAGGCAGCAACCTCTTCCACCTCAGGTGCAGCAACTTCTTCCTAGAAACATCGCCAAAGGCAAGAGAAGCAAGGGCACAAATGAACTATTGGGACTTCATCAAGATCAAAAGCTTTTGCACAGCAAAAGAAACAGTTAACAGAACCAAAACAACTACAGAATGGGAGAAGATATTTGCAAACGACATATCAGATAAAGGGCTAGTATCCAAAATCTATAAAGAACTTATCAAGCTCAACACCCAAAGAACAAATAATCCAATCAAGATTGGGCAGAGGACATGAATAGACATTTCTGCAAAGAAGACATCCAGGTGGCCAACAGACACATGAAAAAGTGCTCCACATCACTCGGCATCAGGAAAATTCAAATCAAGAGCACAATGAGATACCACCTCACACCAGTCAGAATGGCTAAAATTAACAGGTCAGGAAATGACAGATGTTGGAGAGGATGTGGAGAAAGGGGAACACTACTACACCGTTGGTAGGAATGCTAGCTGGTGCAGCCACTCTGTAAAACAGTATGGAGTTTCCTTAAAAAGTTGAAAATAGAGCTACTCTACGACCCAGCAATTGCACTACCGGGTATTTACCCCAAAAATACAAATGTAGTGATCTGAAGGGGCATATGCACCGCAGTGTTTATAGTAGCAATGTACACAATAGCCAAACTATGGAAAAAGCCTCGATGTCCATGAACAGATGAATGAATACACACACGCACACACACTATGGAATATTATGCAGCCATCAAACCCCCTGAAATCTTGCCATTTGCAATGACATGGATGGAACTAGAGGGTATTATGCTAAGCAAAATAAGTCCATCAGAGAAAGACAATTATCATATAATCTCAGTGATAGAAAGAATTTGAGAAACAAGACAGATGATCATAGGGGAAGGAGGGAAAAATGAAACAAGGTAAAACCAGAGAGGGAGACAAACCATAAGAGACTTAATTTCAGGAAACAAAGTGAGGATTGCTGGAGGAGAGGGGGTGGGAGGGATAGGGTCTTTAGGTGATGGACATCGGGGAGGGTGTGTGCTATGGTGAGCATTATGAATTGTTTAAGACTGATGAATCACAGACCTGTACCCCTGAAACAAATAATACATTATATGTTAAGACAGGAAAAAAGGAAAGGAAGGAAAAAAAAAAAAAGAGAAAAGGAAAAAAAAGAGATAAGAAAAAAAAAAAAGGAAAGAAAGAGCTTCAGGGGCACCTGGGTGGCTCAGTGGGCTAAGTGTCTGCCTTCAGATCAGGTCATGTTCCAGGGTCCTGGAATCGAGTGCCGCCTGGACTTCAAGCTCCATGGTGGTGGTGGGGGTTTGCTTCTCCCTCTCCCTTCTGCCTCTCCCCATGCTTGTGCTCTCTTGCTCTCAAATGAATAAATAAAATCTTAAAGAAAAAAATATTGTGTTAATTTCCAGTGACTTTTTCCCCTCCCTTCGAAAGGAGGTTAAACATACTTCATTTATGAAGTGTTAAAAATGTAGTATGGAACACATCCATAATTATAAATGTAACCAGTACTCTATAAAATCCTAGCTTATTAGATATTTTAAATTTCTTAGAAGTTAATTTTATATGCTATGGAGGAAAACACAATGGCTCCTTTTTACTTCTGGTATTTTTTTTAATGAACATAATTCAGTCAAAAAATAGAAACTGTGGAAAGTAGTGGAAGAATTGTTGCTTTGCAAAATTCACTGTGAAATCTGTGAAGAAATGTGCTTTTAATTTTTAGAAAAAAGGTGCATTATTTTCAGAATTTCTCTAAGTAATGCATGGTCATAGTAGAAAAAGTTGAAATGAGAAGGAATTATAAGGAAGAAAGTAAAACTCATCTATTTGTTTTGTCCCCAGAGGGATAATAATTTCTTTATAATTTTTAATTTTTTTATTAACATATAATGTATTACTAGCTCCAAGGGTACAGGTCTGTGAATTGCCAGGTTTACACACTTCACAGCACTCATCATACCACATACTCTCCCCAATGTCTATAACCCAACCACCCTCTCTCTCCCCCCTCCCCCCAGCAACCCTCAGTTTGTTTTGTGAGATTAAGAGTCAGAGAGATAATAATTTATTCATTACCTTTATTTCTCTATGTGCAAGTATTTTCGTGTAGTTTTATTTCACACAATTGAGATCACACTTTATATAATTATAGTCTGCTGTTTTACATTAACGTGGTATATGAAAATTTTCTCATGTAGTTAAGTATTCCCTCCCAAGTGTAATTGTAATGATTGTATTAAAACCCACCATTTGGACGCCTGGGTGGCTCACTCAGGTAAGTGTATGGCTTCAATTCAGGTTATGATGCCAGGGTCCTAGGATTGAGCCCTGTTTTGGGCTTTTGGCTCGGTACCCTGCTTCTCTCTCTGCCTCTATTCTTTCCCCCTGCTCATTCTCTCTCTCTCTCTCTCTCAAATCTTCAAAAAAGAAACAGAAACCATCATTTGATGTATGAGAATTATAACCGTTTTTGTCTTGTAGGATTTTCTGGTTGACTTTTCTGTACTTATTCTAAGTTTACAACCTGAGAAGTTAAAGGCCAGAGGTTTATGTTTACAAGTCCAAAGATACACTGGAGTTTTCACCATCATCAGAGAAACAAGGGTTCACAGAAAAGGCTCCATCAGCTGCCTGATGCCTAAGCATCCCCCTGTAATTGCTTGTCTTTGAATATAAAGTCTTGTCTTCTGTGGACAGGTGTGTGGTTCCTTCCACTGTCCTTCACTCTTGTCTGGTTGGGCTGGGTTTGCCACCACGGTGACTGGAATAGAGTGCACCACAGTAAATCAAATAAGTGGAAGGAACGATTTTAGAGATCACAGCCTCCTGGGATGGACAAGAGGTTCCAGGTATTTCCAATTTAAGCTGTGAATATGCTCTGTGACGTTGACTGACAGCTGCCTTATAGCGTTGAGTTCACCCCATGCCACAGATCCATTCAACTCTATGGAGCAGCTGCAGAGTGCCAGGCATTGGGAAGGGTGTGTGTTGCATCTTGAATGAGACATCGTTCATGCACGCAAGGTGTGAAGGTGACCCGCAACTCTAGTACAATGTGATAAACATGGTAGTAGAAGTATAGGTAAGTTATTGTGGGGACAGACGGGTTACAAACCTACCTGGGGAGTTGGGAAGGCTTCTCAGGGACAGTGGTGTTTCTCACACTGATGGATTATGGAAGCAATTTGTTTGTAGCCAGTGTTAGGTGGTTTGGATTCAGACCAGTGACTAGTGAAAGGTATTACATTTTTAAACACATGGCACATTGATATTTGAATAACTAATACCGGATTATAGAGTTGGGATAAGACTGAAATCATAAAGTAATTAGTTTTTACACAGAAACCTCCAGGCCATCCTGTAATGCTCCTACACATTTGTTGAAAAGAAAACTTCACTATATTCGGTAGAGTTTTTATTATTCTTCTTCATAAATCAGGAAGGTTTTATCTAGAGTATGTATAGACTACATCAAATAGTTTATGAAATTATTTGTGGAATGACTTTTTCCCTTCCTAGACAAAAGTCCAGTGAAAGCCAGGACCCTCTCTGTTTACTTCCATATACCCAGTGTCTAGTGCAGTGCCTGGCACATAGCATATAAACATTTAATAATGCATTCATGTCGAAATTTAACTTAAGGTTTAATTGATTTTGTTAGGTGACCAAAAATTGCCCATTACTTCGATTTTCAAATGCCACAGATTGGAAATCTAGTGTCTGTTTCATTATTTTAAAAAATCCAGCAGGAAGAATAAAAGTGCTATCAGAATACAAGGTACATTTTATTTTCACTGAAAAGGAGAGGTGCTATTCTAAGATTACAAATAACAGCATATGTTTATGTCATCGGCTTTTTATAACATTACGAGACTTTTCTCATGTTGGAGCACATGGGCTTCAAGCTCCAAGTGTTTTGTGTGGATTCTAAACAGATAATAATACAGGCAAGCAAAGCTCCCACAAAAGAGTTTTTCCTTTAGGAACCCTTGTCCATTATGGTGAATTTAGAGATTAGATTATGACATTTGGTTTCTGTCCAGTTCCACCATGGTAGTGTGTCACCCTGGCTTATTGCCTCCTTTATTTCAATATACTGCTTTGTAGGGTGCTGAAAATCTAAATCAAATTCAAATATGAAATAAAGATTAGAGTGAACACTAGCAGGAAGAAACAAAAACAAAAACAACGAAATACCCAATATCCAGTGAGCCCTGGTAAATCAGCTCAAAGCAGTGTTTATGCTAGGATCTAACACTTGAGATACAGTGTTCCAGGAGGAAGATAGTTGTCCAACAAAATGAAGACTCCTTACTTCCCACGTGGACAGCCCGCACTATTTACAAAAAGAGCGTGTTAGCTTGCTCAGATGATGTTGCAATCGCAGATGTGCTTAACTTTTCTAGAACAAAAAATGAAAATAATTTTGAAGTATTTTTTTATTCCTCCCCCTTGATTCCTTCTCACATGTAGTAATTAATTGGCAGAAGAAGTCTTCAGAGATATCTAGTACCTTTCTGCTTCAAATAAAGGTCCCTTAAAAACTTCAGTGGGGCTTGGTCAGCTTAACACATACCTTGCCATTTTTCACTGAACAGTATCTTAGAGGTCATTATATAGGGAAATTTATTCATTCATCCCAGTGTGTGGACATACCATATTTACTTAAGCATCTCTGCTGGCCCCGCTGTCCTTGTTAAAGGTGCAAAAATATTGCTCTAAGATACCTGAAAATTCAGGGAATGAGGAACAATGGATCATTTTACAGATGACCCAACTGCCTCAAAGTAGAAGAGGAGGCTTGGTTCTCTCTGTGACACAGCAATCTGCACTCTTCACAGCAGAATTCCAAAGACTATTCCCTCAGACAGTGATTTCTGACCCAGGCTATAATAAAAACTATAATAAAAACACATTTAAAATAATGAAGTACAAATTATAGGCATTATAAATTACAAATTATATTGAATGTGGAGTCTTTTGAATGTAGTTAATAATAAATAATTATTAGTGATCATTAATATCGTACTACTTTATTGTGTGTTCATAAAATTGGGAGACTGTTTTGCTAAAGAGGATGTAAATTGGGGAAGTTGGGCTCTCAGGGTGCGTTTTCCAGGGCAAGCATGCAGGGAAACCACAGGGAGGGCAGATCACACAGAAAGAGTTCACAGTGAAAAAGCGCTCCACTCCTCTGCCTGAGGGAGGGATTTAGCAAAGGCAGTTGGTAGCTTTCAGTGAGCAGTGGCTCTTCATCCTCTGATTGATCTGTTCCCATTTCTCCCATAAAAAAATTTAAGAAAAATTTAAAAAGGAATAGAAGCAGGGGTATAGAAAGAGGGGCCAAAAGTTAGACAGAAACCGGATGTTGGTCTGGCCCGGTCTTTGGGTCTAACTTTGTGATCTGATAGCCTCATGGTTGACTGATAACCTCAAAAGTGATGGATTGGGTTTTGGAAACTCCTAATGTAGGTATGGTAGCAGACTACCATTAGATTTATTTACACAGTGTGTGTCATACGTGTATTTATCTGCATTTTTAAACTGATAACGACAGGAGCCCAGAAATCTGGGATGCACGTCCTACTTACAGCTGTTTCATCTCATCCCGGTTCTGAGTATGCCCCATTGAAAAGTGAAACTCTAAGAATTTCTTTTTAGTCAGTTGCATGGAGGGCATGGGAATAATGTGGGGGGAAAAAGAAACTAAGAGGGAATGACTGGACGATGAGTGAATGTTGAGAGGAGAAGAATGTGATCAAATGTTTGTTTTTCCAAGTATTTATTTTCACTGGAATTTTGAAGATGCGTAGAAACGTCCAGCTCACTTTTGTTTATATGGTTAGTTAGCAAAACAGGTAGCTAGCTGCAGTTGCTAAGTGTCGTGCTTTTCTTTTCTCAGATAAGAAGGAAATATTTTTGTTGTTAAAGATTTTATTTATTTGTTAGAGAGAGAGCATGCATGAGTGAGGGGGAAGGCAGAAGGAGAGGGCGAAACAGACACTCTGCTGATCAGGGAGCTCGAAGTGGGGCTTCATTCCAGGACCCCGAGATCACGACCAGAGCCAAAGGCAGATGATCAACTGACTGAGCCACCCAGGCACCCCAAGAGGGGATTTTTTTTTTTTTTTGGTAGTTATTGAGAGCATTAATATTTGCCCAGCATGGAATGCCACATGTAATATTGTCTCAGTATTGATGTTATTTAATCAAAAATTAATGCAACAGAGCAAAAGATATCAAAGAACCCACTTTATTTTCTTGGTGTTCATCAGGGTCCACAAATAGGAGTAAATAACTGCTATGTTTAGTCATCGTTAACTTTTTACCACAGAAAGATAACAGACAAAATGCTTATTACAGTACTTTTGCTCAGTAAGTTTGTAGGAGTCATTAAAACAAGATGCAAGTAGCCTCTGGGAATAAGACAGAATGAATATAATGCTAGATGTCTGGGAGGTTGTGGTGCTCCCTCTAGAAAATGAAGTTAGCGATCAAAGAGGATTTTTTTTTTTTTTATTTTTAATGTTCTCCAAGCATCTGGCAGGGTTAGAAGCTTGACATTCTAGATGAGTTGTGTTAATATTAAGTTGCTGATTTAATGTTTGTTGTGTTTTTTATTTTTTTAAATTCATTTTGTAAGTGGAGCTGAGGACGAAGGAAATAAATAGAGCCAGGTTAGGGGTCAGGGGATCTTGTCTGCTTAGTATTATTAATAGGGGTCACTGCCAACTTCAACGTCTCTTGGCTGGGCAAAACAAACAAACAAACAAACAGAGAAATACAGAGCTTTTACTGTCTAGTAACTTGAAAGAAGAGAGGAGTTTGTCATTCTACAGGTATGAAAAAGGAGACCCTGTGTGATGATGCACATGCTGGAGGGATTGGAAGCGTGTGCTAGAAAAATGACTTGAGCTCTCTGCACACTCGGAGAGGCCAAGCTTTCTCTGGGGCAGGGGTTTGTGGTGTGGGGGTACAGGACACTGGTCAACAGGCTGAGCACTGTGCATTGCCCTCGCCACATCGGTGTGAGGAGGGTATTGTCATTAGGCTGTTGTCTGGGAGAGTAAATCCAGTTTAGAGAAATCTCTTGCCCAAGGTCACAGAGCTGAGTGGTGGTGGAGTCAGGGCCTGAACTCAGCTCTCTTGTCTTTCACCTTCCTGACATAGAGTGTGTTAGTTTCCTAGGTCTGCTATAACAAAGTAACACCCACTGGGTGGCTTAAAAACAGAAATTGATTGTGTCCCAGTCCTGGAGGCTAGAAATCTGGCATGGGCAGTGTTGGTTCCTTCTTCAGGTGTGTGGGAGACCCTGTGCCCTGCCTCTTTCCTATCTGCTGGTGGTTTGCTGCTCTTCCTTGGCCTGTGCAGCCATCACCCCAGTCCAGTCTTGACATGGGGTTCCTCTGTGTATCTGAACGTCGCCCTTTTATAAGGACACCATTCATGTTGGATCAGGGCTCACCCTGATCAGAGCTCATCTTAATGATTTACATCTGCCATGATTACTTTCTGAGTTACTGGGGGGTGAGAACTTTAATATATGAGTTTTGGGGGGACACAATTCAACCCATAGTTTTTCTTTTTTGCAACTATGATAGTCTTTTTTCATTTAATTTTTAAAATTTAAATCGAATAATTAACATACAGTGTATTATTAGTTTCAGAGGTAGAGGTCAGTGATTCATCAGTCTAATATAACATCCAGTGCTCATTACATCATGCACCCTCCTTAATGCCCATCACCCAGTTACCCCATCCCCCCATCCACCTGCCCTCCAGCAACCTTCAGTTCTTTTCCTATGGTTAAGAGTCTCTTATGGTTTGTCTCCCTCTCTAATACCATTTTGTTTTATTTTCCCTCCCTTCTCCTGTGCTCCTGTTTTGTTTTTAAAATTCCACATGTGAGTGAAATCATATGATAAATTTCTTTTTCTGATTGACTTATTTCACTCAACATAGTACCCTCTAGTTCTAACCATGTCATTGCAAATGGCAAGATTTCATCTTTTTGATGGCTGAGTGATATTCCGGTGTGTGTGTGTGTGTGTGTGTGTGTGTGTGTGTGTGTTTATGCACGCACTACATCATCTTTATCCATTCATCTGTTGCCATTGATATTATAGTTTTTATTGATGAAATTTTTGATACTGATTTCACCAAGTTTTACCTCTGACACTTTTTTTTTTTTTTAACCAAAAAACCCCATGTAGATGACTTGTTCACTCATCCACATGAAAACTTGAAGAGACTTCTGACCTCTTGCTTACCCCTTCATGTTTTTGTCTGCGACTCCTGCCTGGGTATATTAACCGTGGAGGAGACTCACCATGAAATACAACATAATGAGATTAGTCATGTTCTCAGCAAAACAGTCAAGGTGTTCTTTAGAGTAGATCTACACTGTGATATTATTTGCTCTCACATAAAAACTTGACAAGTTTAGCGTTGGAAATTGTGAAAGTCTAATAAAATGGAACATTTTTATTTTCTATCACACTGTTTATCCTGAATTGAGTTTCAATATGTTTTGCTTTTTTTTTAACCTTCCAAGTGATGAACCTGCCAAAATTGAACCCTTGGAAATTGACAAACTCAGACCCTGTGATGAGTATAAAAGGACCCTCCATTGAGTTAGCACACTAGTCAAACTATCCAAAGGGAGTGGTTCTCCCCCCAGCCCTCCCCAGCCTAAAAGAATCATGTTCAGTCCTTGAAAAACGTAACTTGATTTCAGTGGGACTGCTTAGTTTTCCTCTTTGCCTGGGCAGATGGCGGTGTTGTTTCAGACACTGCCTTTTGGAAATGGGTGAGTAGAAAAGTTCTAGTACCAGAAATCATCTGTTTCGAAAGGAAGCTACTCTTTTAACCCAGCTCACTGCTATGAACGAGAAAGCCCAGCACTTTCTCGTAGCTGCTCTCAGACATTTTGCCAGTTTAACAGCTGTGAGGAAACATGCATGCTAAAAGCCAGGTGGGATCCCAGTCCTCACTGAACCACTGCCAAGCTAGAAGCTGGAGTATCAGGACCAAAATGTGAAAAGTGGGGCATCTTCTTTCTAGAGAGCATCAGATGCTGTTGAATGCTGTTGAGGTTTCAATTTTCTCTGTGGCATTTAAACCGTGTGATTTTTTTTTTTTTTTTTTTTTTTTTTTTAGTGTCAAAGAATAGAAAATTAGTTTTAATTGTTACTTATGAGGCACCATATGTCTACTCTATAATTCTGGCTTCCCATGGAGCTGTATGTGCATATGGAAAATGAAATTAATTGGAAATCACACCCTGAAATCTATTATTAAGTTAATATAGCTAACAGCTTGTGGGGTGTCCTCATACTCAGCATGATGTAATTGCACATAACAAGTAACTATAAACTCACATAGGAGACCAGGAGGAATAAAGAGAGGTCAAAGGGACAGGCTTGGGAAAGGAGTAGCATTAATAATGAATACGGTGGCAAACATTTCAGTCGCTCACTGTCCACAAACCCAGGCTGGAGGGAAGCAATTTAATCACATTCAGATGAATTAATCAGAAGTCTTATGAATTTCACAGCCAAGAGACTGATTTTTATTTTGCCAACTAGTGTTGTGGTGTGCGAAGTTCCCTCATGGTAGAATTAGTGACAGTTAATTTAAATCAGAAGTTCTCAACCTTGGATACATCATCAAAACTCACGGAGGAACTCTTAAAAACTGAATTCTGAATCTGATTCCTGGGATTTTGATTCATCAGTTGTGGATTTCTAAATTATGAAGAGGCACTACAGGTGATCCTGATAAAGTTCAGCCAGGGACCATGGAAGCCACTGATTTAAGTGACCTATCACACGTGGCTCAATAGCTTTAAATGATGCATTCCACAGTATGTACAATTTCCCTAATTTGGTTCCCAGTTTTAAAATAGAATAAGTTGGGTGCCTGGGTGGCTCAGTTGGTTGAGCAACTGCCTTCGGCTCAGGTCATGATCCTGGACTGCATACCACACATACCCCAACATCTTCAGTTTTGGGGTACTGTCAGATTGACATTGATGTACCTCTGAGAGGCACTTCCCTACTTCCCTCAGCAACCATGTATCGGACTCCAGCAGGCATGCTGTGAGTACCCTTTGTTCTCATGTGCTGGGCCTTCTCAGTTTTTCACTAAGTTCATGGCTGCATGGAGGAAACACTGCGTTTCCCAGTTTCCCTCGCAGCTAGTTACAGACTTGTGATTTAGTTATGGCTGATTGTAGCCAGCTTGACCCTCAAGTGAAAGTGATACGTTGAGGGACTTGAAGGTTCTGGAATTAGTAAACAGCGGGTGAAATTTCCAGGACCCATGCGGTGAATCCTAATCAATTGGTAATACTCTTCATACATTTTATTGTTGACATGTCTGTAATGTTTAAGGGAATTTGACACGTAAAGGAACACAGTAGACATTGATTCCACTTTATATATTTAATTGTGAGATTGGCATTACTATTGTATGTTTCATGTGGAAAGATAAGTTTTTTGACAAAGATTATCAACAGTGTTGTAATGCCTTCAAAGTTTATTGTATCTTTTATTTTAAATCGCAGGGAACTACTAGTGCAGTTTAATACTGGGGGAGGTTTTGCGTGTTAGGTCAAACCATGGATGTGCTAAAAAAAAGAAAATGGATATATTTGATTTGTAAATTCAGCTGAAAATGTTCAAGAAACATTAAATTTGTAAATGACGCCGATGGCTGAGGGGGATTTTAGTGTGCCCAACTTGAGTTGTTTGGACCTTAATCTAATGCCCCTTCTTGAAAGTGAACGTTAAAATTTTAAACTTCTAAGTAGAATGATATGAATTTCAAGTTGAACTTGAAGGCTTATGGAAAAAAATGGATTTTTATAAATGTGTCACTTAACTAAACTAAGTATGTAACGTAAAACCCTCTGTGGGCTCCTCTTTGCAGCAAAGGGCTGCAGGGGGCTGCCCCTACCTCTCCCAAACACATCGACATGGTGAACATTCCTGTGCTGCGGTGTCCATAGCCAAGGGTCTGCTGTGGACAAGATTGCAGGGCTGGCAGAGCATGAAGGCCAGGCTGATCGCCAGAGCTAATTTCTGGGGACACCTTCAGCAGATGAACTGCTGCCCTGGGCAGCACGATAACATTCACATCCCTCCTCTTGGTTGGGCTGGAAGCTGTAATGGAAAAAGCACTGGCTGGATGTCACACATCTCAACAAGTCACTTGTTGCCTTTTGAACTCCAATGTTTTCAACTGTGAACTGGAGACAATCATTTCTAAATTATGGGCTTATTGGGAGGATTAGAGATACAGACATCAAGTACCCAGTACATTCTTTGTCCCTTAGTTGGGGCTCAAACAGTAGTGGTATTTGTTAGAGGAAGATGTGAAGGCTGATGGATTGTTGAGGAACTGTTTCGGGCCAGGTGAAGGGATGTAAGGCAGAAAGCCCATCGTAGTTCACATTCCTTAGTCATCTCCTGTGTTGCCAGACATTGTGCCAAGTCTCTATGTAGATTGCATCCTTGGATCTTGTGAGGTATTTACTGTTATCCTCTTGATACTGCAGTGAAAAAATGGAGGTTTAGAGAGGCTGACTTTTAAATTTTTGCACAGCTAGGTAGATAGTTGAGCCTGAGTTTAAATGCAGGAACCCTGATGCTGTTCACTGGACTCCAGACACTCCTGAGTTCTTGTCATATAGACGTTCCTGTCTGCAGTAATGGGGCCACAGAGAAGGCAGAGCTGGTATCAGTTGTGACTTCACAGAATTCCTCCCTGACTTTGGCAGTCCGTTAGTTTAGATTGCTGTCTTTTTTTTTTTTTTAAACATGTATAGTAAAATTATTGAGGGAATACACTGATGGAGGGGGCTTGATTTTATTTATTTATTTTTATTTATTTTTTTTTTAAAGATTTTATTTATTTATGTGACAGACAAAGATCACAAGTAGACAGAGAGGCAGGCAGAGAGAGAGGAGGAAGCAGGCTTCCTGCTGAGCACAGAGCCTGATGTGGGACTCGATCCCAGGACCTTGAGATCATGACCTGAGCCGAAGGCAGAGGCTTTATCCCACTGAGCCACCCAGGCACCCTGGGGGCTTGGTTTTATTACAAGGTGATCAGGTGTGTTAAGTCACAAAAACATGTGGTTGCTTAGACAGTAAAAGGAGTTGTCCTTAAAGCTAATCCTTGTGAACTACAAGATGGGTGTAGCCTGTCATAGCTTAAAACAGGAGATTGTTGTTAATGCTGCTGTTGGGCCATTATCCTTTCACCATTTTAATTGGCAGCCAGTTCCCCTAGAAGCTGTCATCGGGAATTCTGGTCCAACCTGAAAGTGGATAATTTGCCTTCTCTCTGACCACTGTCACCTCTCTCTACTCCCAAACTCGTTGACTCTCCCAGCCTCGAATGGCTGAGGGTAATGGACAGTTGTGCTTAGGTGGAATGGGTAGAGCTTTAGCTGTGGCTGGATCCTGTGCTCTGGAGTTTACATTTTGTCATCTGAGACAAGGGACTGACTTCCAGTGTCAGTGTCCTGTTCTCTGGGAGTAGTGTCTCCTGCAGAGGGCTAATGGAAACATTCAGTGAGTTGTGGTATATAAAGTCCTTTAACCGTTCTGGGGACAAAGTCAGTGCTGAATATATGGTATTTTTATTTTTTAATTTTTATTTATTTATTTATTTATTTATTTTCAGCGTAACAGTATTCATTGTTTTTGCACCACACCCAGTGCTCCATGCAATCCGTGCCCTCTCTAATACCCACCACCTGGTTCCCCCAACCTCCCACCCCCCGCCCCTTCAAAACCCTCAGATTGTTTTTCAGAGTCTATAGTCTCTCATGGTTCACCTCCCCTTCCAATTTCCCTCAACTCCCTTCTCCTCTCCATCTCCCCTTGTCCTCCATGTTATTTGTTATGCTCCACAAATAAGTGAAACCATATGATAATTGACTCTCTCTGCTTGACTTATTTCACTCAGCATAATCTCTTCCAGTCCCGTCCATGTTGCTACAAAAGTTGGGGATTCATCCTTTCTGATGGAGGCATAATACTCCATAGTGTATATGGACCACATCTTCCTTATCCATTTGTCTGTTGAGGGCATCATGGTTCTTTCCACAGTTTGGCGACCGTGGCCATTGCTGCTATAAACATTGGGGTACAGATGGCCCTTCTTTTCACTCCATCTGTATCTTTGGGGTAAATACCCAGTAGTGCAATTGCAGGGTCATAGGGAAGCTCTATTTTTAATTTCTTGAGGAATCTCCACACTGTTTTCCAAAGTGCCTCCACCAACTTGCATTCCCACCAACAGTGTAAGAGGGTTCCCCTTTCTCCACATCCTCTCCAACACACGTTGTTTCCTGTCTTGCTAATTTTGGCCATTCTAACTGGTGTAAGGTGGTATCTCAAAGTGGTTTTAATTTGAATCTCCCTGATGGCTAGTGGTGATGAACATTTTTTCATGTGTCTGATAGCCATTTGTATGTCTTCATTGGAGAAGTGTCTGTTCATATCTATTTTTTATTTTTTTTAAAGATTTTATTTATTTATTTGACAGACAGAGATCACAAATAGGCAGAGAGAGAGGGAGGAAGCAGGCTCCCCTCTGAGCAGGGAGCCTGATGCGGGGCTCGATCCTAGGACCCTGAGATCATGAACTGAGTGGAAGGCAGAGGCTTTAACCCACTGAGCCACCGGGGCACCCCAGTATTTTTAAAACACCTAAAGCAGCCCCAGCCACCATGGTGACAGTCTTAATAGCTGTAAGGGCACTAGAGGACAGATAGCCACATAGCCCAATGTCGATGTCGCAAATGCCAGCCATGATCAGCGTCTAGCTTTCTCTCCAGCTTGCTTTCCCTGTCCTGCAGGCTGCTGCGGGGCTGGAGCAGGCCCAGCATGTGTGTTGGGGGAGGGAGGCATGTGCTGATACAAGCCTCAGCCTGCCAGTGAGGCCTGAAGCTGAGCAGCTCCAGATGGAGTCAAGGGACGCTTTCTCTGCCAGGAAACGTGGTGGGTAGTCAGAGCCATTCATGCCAGCCAGCAGACATGGGTATATCAAAGGGGAGACAGGCAAAAAGTAAGGAAGCAAGGAGACCTAGGAACTAAACAAAATGCAAACATAACTAAAAATGTGGTATGTGTCTGTGGCAGGCGAATGCTCTCTGGGATCCAGAGATAGTCATTTTACTTACAAAAGTGACTGTGCATCTGGGAGGGGGCAGGGCAGTGCTAAATGTCTCTTGAGTTTGGGCTTCTCTTGAAGGCATCTGACCCTTTTTAATTGATATGAGCTTATCTCTCCTTGTCAACCATGAGCACGTTTTATTTATCGTGTCTGAATGATTGTGATTGGAACAAATACAAGATGTAGGTATCTTAATGTGTTCTTAACTCTTGAAAAACTCAGTAAGAGTAGATTTATTATTTATTATGAAAATTATTTTGCCCAGTGGATAGCGTATTCATCATTATGATCATCACATGCTGTGAACTTGATATTTGAGAAGTAAGTGTTATTATAAGCCAGTGTAAGTAAGGATACTATGAGTAAATTTAAGCCAGGCATTGTGTTAAGTACTTCACATAACTTAACAGTTGTTTTTCTTCATTTAATACTCATACAGCAACTGTGTGAGTCAAGTGCTACTTTTATCTGCTTTATCTCATAGATAAGAAAATTGAGGCTCTCTTCTCTGGCCAGGGACACTCAGCTGGCTGGTAAGGGGCAGAGCCCGAGTTCTTACCCAAAGCTTTCTGACCCATGGCTCATGAACTTATCTGCACTGTAATCATCTCCAACGTGTTGTCTTCTTTAGGCAGGACTTATGAGGGATGGTGTACTTAAGTACGCGGAAGGAGATGATTTGACACTTCTGCATGTACCTCTTGGAATGTAGGTGCTGGAGTTCACCTCCAGAGGGCGCCGCACCCCCCTTATGTCACCCTTTGGAAACTTGAGGCACAGTGACAGGATGAATGTGGCTTGCCTGGACCAGATGCAGCTAATTCTGGCCGGCAGTGATACATGCGACCTCCAGGCTCAAGGAACGGTGAGACTGACTGGCTTTGACCAGAGCGTTAGCTGCAAAATGAAAAGTGGCCGTGTTTTGCCCCACCCTTCACCCTCAGTCACTCTTCCAGGCAATGAAGTGGTGGCAAGGCCAGTACAGCTTAATGGCAGTGTCTGTGTACATCTCAGGCACCCTTACAATCTAGTGCATAGTAAGTGCATTTTCAAAATAGCTGTTATTTTCTCCTATTTGTGGAAATAACGCATGTTCCCTGTAGCAGATTTATAGTCAAAAAGAAGTTAACCATAATCCTCCCCCTTCAATATCGGTAGAATTCATACTTGGTATATTTTGTCCCTCACTTATCCTCAGTATATATGTTATGGGTGTACACATGAACATATATTTATTTGTTTGTTTGTTTGTTTACTTTAAAGACTCTATTTATTTGAGAGAGTGTGTGAAGGAGAGAGAAAGACACCGTGCACAAGCAGGAGGAAAGGTAGAGAGAGACGCAGACTCCTGGCTGATCAGGGAGCCCAAAATGGGACTTGATCCCAGGATTCTGGAATCATGACCTGAGCTGAAGGCAGACGCTTAACCAACAAAGCCACCTAGGCACCCCACACGAACATATATTTAATGTTACATATTTTGGATTAGAGTGAGCTTCCTCCTCTACCCTGGCCTGACCTAGCAATAATATTGTCATTGTTTTTATCAAGTCAAGTAAACATATATTTTTTAAAAATCTGGTAATAGTTTTTCTCTGATTATTAAGTGGCATAAGCAGTCATTGTAAGAGGCGCAGGTTTACAGAAGGTGGGAAAAGTCATTTGAGCCTTTACGCCATATAGATAACCACTGTTGATGTGGGCCTTATATTGTTTTAGACTTTTAGGCATTTATATCTGCATTTTCTAAAGTTTGCAAAAGGGTAAGGTACTGTGGTTTGTGACACAGATATGTTTTGTCTTTTATCCTCCAAATACTTACTGGCGGTTTTCTTTCAAAAACCCCACAGGCTTATCAAAAGTCTAGAGTCCCACAACGTTAAGCTTCGGGCAAGCGGCAGCACGGAAAAGCTTTGGGTTAGAGAGGGTTGTTTTCATCATTCCTTCACTTCACCACAGACCAAGGCTCCCGGCATCATCCTGGCTTTTCAGGAGTGTGCAAGTATTCCCAGGAGAATTCATTTCCCCTTTCAAAATGGGATAGCCACACCAAGATCCCGGCACAGGCGTGGTGCAAGGGAAACAGCTTTGGTGCGGCTATCACGGATAGTTTTCTCTGAGCTTACAAAGCATCACTGCTGTAAAAATTCATGTAGTAAATTAGCTAGTTGTTTTAAAAAAAGTTTACATATGCTCATCGTTTCAAAAAAAAGTCGCTTTTGAAATCAGTACTTTGCATATAACTAACTGTGACTTAGGAATGCTTTGGGCGAGGTTCTGATTCAGAGGTGTTGGTAGGGGAAGGTGATTTCCTTTTTCCCACACTGGTGGAATTTGACTAGTCACAGATCTGTGGGGTGCCTGTGATAGGTCAAGCACTGACATTTGTGCTGAGGTGTCTGAATTCAATATGTTGCTGTGTTGAGTTTCAGCAAGAGACTTAGGATCTCCATGGTCCGTGTTCGTCTACTTAGATATTTCATGGCAAAGACACTCGAGCGATATGTTCTCACAAACAGTCATGTATTTCTTGATTGGAATTTGAGTCATACAGATAAATGCATTTGTCAAAAACTTAATGATATACTTCAGATTTGGATATTTCATGCATGTAAATTTTCTCTCTCCCCAAAAAGGAACTATAAACAAATATCAAACTTCAGTTACTGATATGTATGCTGAAGAGTTTAAGGGTAACAGTACTGATGTCTGCTACTTTGTAATGCAGCAGAAAAATAGGGTGGGCTTTGATGATGGGGAGGTAGGTGAGAAGGCAAATGCAGTGAGATGTGAACAGTGGTGGAATCCCAAGTGGTGAGGATGTGGGTGTTTACTTGATGGTGTTACGCTTCTTTATGTGATTGGAAATTGTCATATTAAAATGCTAGGAGTTTGTGTGTAATGAGGCTCTGTGTGAAGGGGTTAAGGCACAGTCTCTGGAATTATCTTTTTGACTTAAAAATTCTGACTCTTCCTCTTGCTAGCTGTGTGAATAACACATAACTGAACCTCAGCTGGGTTGTTTGTTAAATGTAGATAATGAATACACTTAGTGCAAATCTCCTTCCATAATGAATGCCTCACAGACACTGTAAATGTGATTTCACAGAGCAAAGTTAAGTTTATAATTTATGATTATAAATGATCTTACGCTGAGGGCCCACTATGTGCTTGGCACGCTCATGTGGTCATTTTCAGGGGAATGAGGCGCTCCCATTCTGCATCGTGCTGTGTGTGCTCTTCAGTGGAAACTTCCACACCAGAGAAGGTGTGAGGAGTGTGATTAGTACAACTGAGAGTGGCTTCATTAAAAGTGACAGAACTCCTCCCTGGTACTGTTGATCGTCCTTGGCCCGGCATCTCCTTTGATCTAGAACGCCCTTCAGAAAACTGGCATCTGCTTTGTTAGACTGTGTAATCCTGAATGTTAATTTTCCTCATTTTAAAAGGTATTCCCTTTGTGTAAGGCTAGGCTATCCCCTATTTGGGGCTTATCCCGTTTTTGCTCTATGGATCTGTGTCCTGGGAAATTCTTCTAAGGTAGTAGGCTCTCCCTCCCTCCCCACAGTCAAACTCATGTTTATGCATTATGACAGCCTGTACCAGCCTCGTGCTGGGAGGCCAAGGGAAAGGGTCGGGAACCTGGGAGAGGCTGCTGCTGGGTCCAAGGACACCAGCAGTGGAGGATGGAAGGACAGTATTTCAGTTAATTCTGTGAGTGTGCTGTTTACTTCTGGATGTCTGATATCACGCTGCAGGAAACTAAGGTGGAAAACAGTTAACAACTATGGTGTTGAGTGTAGTGTGGGGTATAGAACAAATATTGGCTACATTTTGAAAGGAGAATGAGCTCTCAGTGGGTAGGAGGAATAGACTTAGATACTAGTTTTCCAGCTGCAATAATGAAATGTGCATGAATCTTCACAGTAAATGATTGGTATTTTCAAAGGGTATCCTCATATTGGATGGTTTGATAGGTCAAGTGTGAAATAGGACTCAATCTCTCTGCCACACCGATACCACTGGAGAACTTAAAAGCTGCCAGAATTTTCTTTGAGTTTTACCAGATGTGGATACTAGCTCTTGGGTATTTTTCTGTGTTGTTCTGGGTGTTGCAATTCCAAAGTCAACTTAAAAAATATTATTATTTTTCCCCAGGAAGTAAAATGCATAGCAGTTTATGATTTCCTTAATTTCCTATTTGTAACACTTGGCCTGGCTCCCTCTAGTATGATTTCTTGCTTGAATGAGGCATTTTTTTTTAAGACGCTGAAAGTCCTAGCAAAAGAAAAGAAAAGAAAAGAAAAGACTATTCTAGCTAGAATGCTTCAGAGATAATCAGAAAAAATATTGTGAAGACAGTCCCAAGAATATAGGTGTAGGTTTTCTGGTGTGTGAGGTTAGGTTTAGAACAGGTTGATATATCAAGCACTCCAATTCTTGGAGATATAAACATGTAAATCCTTATTTGAGTGTAAATCTGAGGAGGAGGTGATGGGAGGTAAAGTTTGAAGTCAGTGCTTATCTCTATGCTTATTGAACGGACTTGTTGAAAATGAAGACAGTGATCTAGAATAGTTGAACATGCACTTGAGTATCTTGGATGTATTTATAAAACTAGAAGAACAAGAGGAGGAAGGAAGTGAAGGGAAGGGAAGGAAGGAAGGGAAGGAGGGAAGGAGGAAACCAAAGAAAGCTGTCATAGAAAAGGAAAAAGTAAGTATTTTTCCAACCTTCACAACCCTTGAAAGTCAACCAAATATAAATTCTTCCCAGTTCATGGAAATTCCACAGTTTCACCCTCCAGGATGCAATCCAAAGTCTTCTTTGTGTTTAACATTCAAGGAATAGACTTAGACTTTAGACACTATGAATGGATCTGGACAGGCAATAAAAGAACAAGACACTGCAATTTAAAACTCAATGTAATTTGAAAGTGACATAACAAATGAGGCTGGACCTCAGTAGATGTGTACATCATGGGCAAGGGGTCTGGGATCTCCCATCTCTCTTGGCATAGGTCATTCCTGGTCTCTGTTGAATTCCAGTGGGTCATACACCACTTTACCAATCTAACATGGAAAATAGAAAGTGTCTGGATTCTTTTTTATGGCAACATCACCAAGCCATTGTTTGGAATTCTGTATCTCTGGCATTTGGAATTGTAGCAGATTTTAAGTCTGGAATCTGTGTTTATTTGCAGGTTGGGAGTCAGTGGACATGTCCTTTATTATTGCTGCCGTTAAACAGTGGCATGGTTTGAATCTCATTGACCCCTTGGGAGCTGTTACAGGAGCCCTGTTTCAGAGTTAGCTTACCTGCTTTTGGTGTTTTTTTGTTGTTTGTTTGTTTGTTTGTTTTAAGACCACTATGATTAAATTATGGGCTATCTTAAAAGCACTTAGGGAAAAAAACTAAATTTAACAAAGGCCGTAAGTGTGTTTTTCTATTTATTTTCTGTTCTTGAATATAGGGAAATAAACTTAATATGGAGAGATTTTCTGAAGATCTGAAATAACAAATGTGAGTGATTTGCAGTACTGAATCTTGGTGTGCTTTACTGGTTTATTTGAGGTGGTGTTCTCATGATGTCTAATTTAAATAGATAACTAAGAAGCCTAGCAAATATAGATGGAAAAACAAAGTAACCTTTCTCAGTTGTTGACCCCTTCATGTCTTCACTTCCCAGCCCCATCTAACTGGAAAACCCATCTCTTCCTTGACCCGGCACCATGTTCCCTTCTCACTACACTGTGTTCTTAACATTTATTACAGTCTTAATATTTATTAGTAATTGTATCTCTTTTCTTCAGGAGGTTTTAAGTTTCTGAAAGGCAGGGACCCTGACTTTTTTTTTTTAATCTGAATTTCCACAGAGTAGATGCTCAGCAGATGTCTGAAAAGGGTAGCACGTTCTCTAGTCACTCTTGGTTTTCTTGCATGACACTTTAGGATGCCATGTTGGTAGATGTGGAGCCGTGTTTCCCAAAGATGTCTTCTGGAGGCTTCTGCATATATAGGCATCCCTGACTCGTATGATAGAGTTAAAAAGGCTGATATAGCAGGGAACATTGAAACAATCAAGATATGCTACTATGGATAACTGCCTATGTTTGTCTCACATTTTAAGTTCTTATTTTTTATTTGTTTTTAGGACAACATGTGATAATTGGGAAAAAATGTAAATCAGTACTGAAAGGATATAATGCTCCACCTATAACACCAGTGCTTAGCCCCTTAAGATAACCTCAGTTAATATTTCAGTGTTCATTTAAATTTCATTGTGACTATATAACTAGTCACAAATGTATTTGTTTTTTTTAAATACTGATCATTAAGGTCTATTTGGAGCATATAGTGTGTGTGTGGACGTAGTCCCATGTTTACACAAAAGATATATTTAATCATTGTTAATGGACATATAGTATTATATTATTTCCTTATGTGGCTATAAACAGTTTTTTTTTCCAACTCCAAATGTCCACATGCTGATGGATATTTTGGCTCTTTTCAAGTGTTTCACTATTATAATTATGTTGCAGTGAAAGATCCTTATTTTTCTAGTTGATTTTCATAGAAATGGGAGTACTCTATCAATAGAGCATAGAAAACCAATAGGTTTTCTATGAGCACTGGCTTGGTGGACCTCCTAATTATCTGAGAACATTCTAGGTACTTTTTAACTCCGGTGACTTTTTCAGTAGTACAGAACAAGTACTCAGCCCTATTTCTTGATTTGCACTGGGCTCAGAGGCCTGCAAGAAAGATGTTGAGTGCACTCCCTGATTGGGAAATCAGACATAGGGGCTTGTCTGACAGATGGGTCTCTACAGAGCAGAGCTGGTTAGTGGAGGGGCTCTGTGAGATAATCTCTGTGAGTGAGGAAAGGAGGTGACCCTACAGCTTTGAGCGCATAGAGGTCTTGGGGTTAGGGTGTGGCAGTGCATGACTGTGCCATTGTCCCCTAGAGAATGTGTGCATCTGGCACAGAGGCTGGCCTATAAAGGGAAAAGCTGTGTCACTGGGGGCTCAGCTACTTTTCTTGAACACTTGTGGGAAGCTGAAAGATCTTCCTTGATTGTGGCGGGGGAGAAGCCTAGAGGAAACCAGTGGTACTGTGACCATCGTAGAATGCAGAATGGTAGCAGATGGCAGACTCCAGACAGTAGCATATGGCACCTCTCACCAAATAGAGGGCCAAGTAGAGGAACTGACATACCAAGACAAATAGGGAAAAGACAAGATTTCTGATCAAGAATGTGGGAGATCTCAGAATACTAGTAATATTTCTATGAAAGAGAAAGAAACATCTTTAAATCTGGGTGTGGCCAATGGTCAGATGACCACTCTCTGAGCAGGGGCCCAGCAGGTGGCAGAACTTCAGTGAGACCCCAAGTTTGAAGACTTGAAGTAGGGTTGAGTGCCTGAGATAAAAATGCTCAGTCACAGGCTGGATGAACACAGAGTGCAGACAGAAACCAGGGAGACAAGAATGATTGACTCCTTTTTCCTGAGGGCACACTGAAGAGCCAAGTGTGTGAGCCTTCAGCTCTGGGGCTGGAGATGGGGTCGCTATCATTTTTTACCCCTATCAGCTCCAGAGCTGCTTTCACTGAACCTGGCCCACTGGCAAGGGGGAGGGGGTGCAATTACATCTGGGCAAAGACACCCAAGAATCAGTGCAACAGGCACATTCCCCAGAAGACCAGCAGGAGCATCCAGCTAAGACCAAGTTTATGGATCACACAGAACTGCAAAAATAGGGGAAGATAATATATAGAATTCATATTTTTTTCTCAGGATTTTTTAGTCTTTCAATTAAAAATATTTTTTTCCTTTTCAACTAATTTCTTATTTTTACAACTCTTTTTTTTTAAATATTTTATTTATTTATTTGACAAAGAGAAAGACAGTGAGAGAGGGAATATAAGCAGGGAAAGTGGGAGAGGGAGAAGCATGCTTCCTGACAAGCAAGGAGCCTGATGTGGGGCCCGATCCCAGGATGCTGGGATCATGACCTGAGCCAAAGGCAGACACTTAACGACTGAGCCACCGAGGCATGCCTTAACAACTCTTTTTTAATTTTCATTTTTATATTTACATTTTATATACACATATTTTTTTCATTTTTGGCTTCCTTTCATTGTATTTGATTTTATTTTTGTATAAATATAAGTTTTTCTTTCTTTAAAATTTTGGGATCTAGTTTCTTCTAATAAACAGAGCAAAATACACCCAGGATCTAGTGTATTGCTCTGTTCTGTTCACTTGTTTGATTATATTCTCTCTTTTTTCTTTCTTTTTTTTTCCCCCCAGTTTCTGATCTTTTCTGATTTGTTTAGTGTAAACTTGGCGGGGGTTGTTGCTATTTTTGCATTTTGTTCTCTTGTTCATGTATTCTTCTCTGGACAGAAGACAAGACGAACAGACTCACCCCAAAAAAAGAGAATAAGAGGCAGGACTAACTGCCAGGGACCTAGTCACTATGAACATAAATAATATGTCAGAACTAGAATTCATAATAACGATTATAAAGATATTAGCTGAGCTTGAAAGAAGCATGAAGACACTAGAGAATCCCTTTCTGAAGAAATAAAAGAGCTAAAATCTAATCAGATCAAAATAAAAAAGGCTATTAATGAGATGCAATAAACAATGGAGGCTCTAAGAAAAACAAAAACAAAGGAGGGATAAAAACTTCCATTAAAAAAAAAAATGGAGGCTCTGACTGCTAGCGTAAATGAGGCAGAAGAGAGAATCAATGACATAGAAGACAAGATGATGGAGAATAAATAAACGAAGAAACAGAGATAAACAACTACTGGATCAAGGGGAAATATTTGAGAGATAAGTGATACCATAAAGGGAAAAAATATTAGAATAATTGGGGTCCCAGAGGAAGAGGAAAGAGAGGGGCAGAAGGTATATTTGAGCAAATTATAGATGTAGACTTCCCTAATCTGGGGAGGGAAACAGGCATTCAAGTCTAGGAAACAGAAAACCCCTCCCCAAATCAATAAAAATAGGTCAACACCTAGACATATAATAGTGAAGCTTGCAAATTTCAAAGACAAAGAGAAAATCCTGAAATCAGGTCCTTAACCTGCAGAGGTAGAAACATAAGACTGGCAGCACACCTCTCCACAGAGACCTGGCAGGCCAGAAGGAACTGGCATGATATATTCAGGGTGCTAAATGAGAAAAATATGCAGCCAAGAATACTTAATCCAGCAAGGCTGTCATTCAGAATAGGAGAGATAAAGAGCTTCCAGGACAAAGAGAAACTAAAAGAATTTGTGATCACTAAACCCACCCTGCAAGAAATATTAAAGGGGATCCTTTAAGCAAACAGAGAGCCCAAAAGTAACATAGACCAGAAAGGAACAGAGACAGTATACAGAAACAGTGACTTTACAGGTAATACGATGGCACTAAATTCGTATCTTTCAATAGTTACTTTGAATGTAAATGGGCTAAATGCTCAAATCAAAAGACACAAGTTATCAGATTGGATTTAAAAAGTAATGTCCATTGATAGGATGTCTACAAGAGACTCATTTTATTCTTTTTTTACAAGATTTTTATTTACTTGAGAGAGATCACACAGAGGGAGAGGGAGAAGCAGACTTCACATTGAGTAGAGAGCCCAATGCTTAATCCTAGGACCCCGAGATCATGACCTGAGCCAAAGGCAGATACTTAACCAACTGAGCCACCCAGACAGCCGCTAAAATAAATAAATAAAATCTTTTTAAAAAGGAAATACATCTTTTTTTTTAAGATTTTATTTTATTTTTTTTTTATAGAGAGAGATACAGTAAGAGAGGGAACACAGCAAGCAGAGTGGGATAAGGAGAAGCAGGCTTCCCACCAAGCAGGGGTCCAGATGCGGGGCTCGATCCCAAGACTCTGGGATCGTGACCTGAGCTGAAGGTAGATGTTTAATGACTGAGCCACCCAGGCACCCAAGCAATACATCTTTTAATTTAATAGCCAACATGTAAGATTGTTTTATTAGTCTTAAACTATAGAAAGAATAAGATATTATAATTGAATTGAGCTTTTCTGAGGAAACTTCTGTCTAGCTTTAAAAATTTTGTCACCAATGAAGTCTGTATTAATAGTTATGAAAGCAATTAATAACATCAGTGATATGATCAGACGAGTAGGCTAGTTTATCATTACAGATTTTAATGAGAGCTATAATATAATAATACATATGTAATATTTTTTAAGTATGGCAATATGAAAAGATGATTTGTCAAACTTTAATTTAGAAACTTTTATAGGAACTAAAATTAAAATTATTTCCTTGAAAGCAAAATGTGTTGTCTTATGATCACATTATTACCTAAACTGTTCCAGGTGGTATTATCATGCCCCTACACTCTCCAGATGAAGGAATTACTTTAGATAATATGGAATTAATTGACTATAATATTTGATAGGAAATTTAAGATTTAAAACTTATATAAAAGCTTTATCAGTGAAGGATTTCTTAGTGTAAAATAAGGTCTCCCTGGAGTGCCTGGATGGGTTACTTGGTTGAGCATCTGACTGTTGGCTTCAGCTCAGGTCATGATGGCAGGGTTGTGAGATGGAGCCCCACATGGGGCCCCTTGATGGGTGTGGGGCTCCTTTAAGATGCTCTCTCTCCTCCCTCTCTCTCTGCCCCTCCCCCACTCACTCTCTCTCTCTCTCTCTCTCTCTCTCTCAAACAAACAAAAAACTACTAAAATAATGTCTCCCTAAACAACTTCCTATTTGTTCTTGTCACAAAACCCTTATCTGAGAGATGGCCCTAGTTCCATCTTTTACTTTGAAAATGACTGTTTCAGGTATATGCAATTTAAATCTTTGATGGGTTGCAGTGTGGTGGGGATCCAAGTATCTCTTGGGGATCCAGGTATCAATCAAGGGATGTGACCAATGGTGAAATAGTTTATTCTGATGTCTTGCATACTTGAAGTTCTTTGTTCCAATGTGGGGCAAGCCCATGTCAGACATGTTGAAAATTGAAATAATTGTTTTAGTTTCAGGGATGCCACTGAGCATATGGAAAGAGTCATTGCAATATTTTCTAATTCCCAGTGACCACATTACAACTTGAGGAAATAGGACTCCATCCACAGGAGATATTACAATAATCAAAGATAGGTAATTCTCCAATTTTAAGTCTGGGTTTTAGGGTCATCATGAGATCACAGAAGTTAACTCATTTTCTTTGGGAAATTGGCACTTAGGCCTCTACCTTATCACCCTGTAATTGTATGTCCTTTACAAAGTTTCCTCTTTCTGTAATATCTTCGACTCTTCTTTCTTCACCCTCCTCCTTCTCCTTGCCTTCCAGTAGTAGGTCAATCTGAAATACATTGTAACTTTCTCAATTAAGAATCCTGTCAAACCTCATGAAAGTTGATCACCATGCTGGAAATTATGCCATGCAATTGTGCTGAAAACTGGGTATTTCAATTTTGCTCCTGCGGTGAACCGTGGAATTTGTACTTCCCCCAACAGCTCCAATGTTACCGGCTCAAAATAGATGATCACCTTCATAGCCTCCATCCATACAGTGCTGCATTTACATTTAGGAAGCTGTTAAGTTTTTGAAGAGAGCAATGTTGAATTCACTAAACTTGTTTTAAAAAGATAGTTGAAAATAACATTCTTATTGATACTCCTGATGAACATTTTCAGACATTTTCTAGGTCCTTTTGCATTGTGGTTCTAAACTGTTTCTTATAAGCATTATTTTGTATAAGTATATTTTCTGAATGCCATCTCTAAAAAGCAGAGTGAAGTAGTTTTATAAAACTTGTCTGATTAAAAACATTTCATATTTATTCTCTTTAGGTTATGCTTTCCTTAATGAATTTATTTTTTTTCTTTTAGATTTAATAATGCTTCCAAGGTTATTTATTATCCAGCCTGGGACTATTGGGAGACTATAAAAATTGGTATAAAACTGTGTTACTGTAATTAGAATGACACTTGTGGTAAGGAATGAGAAGAAAACATTTGAGAAAGCATTATTTTAATGTGGCTAATAGAATCAAACAAGAAGATCACAGCATGGGTTTTTTTAGGCTTCCTAAATGGCTACAAATATTATTCTCATAAGTGATATGGTAGTTGAGAATCTTACACACTTAAAAGCTTATCAAATATGTTGCTTACAATTCTTCTCCTAAAATGTATATAAATTACAGTAACTGGTTCCCATCTAACCAAGCAGAATCCTAGTCGTTTGTGAGCACTCTTCATTATCACAAACTCACCAGAAAAGGAAGAAAATAAAGTGAATTCACTGCACATTCAGGCTGCTGCATGTTTAAGAGTAGCAGTTATGGGCAAGGAATTCAGTGTTATACACACTCAGGTTTTACTAACTTGGACTCGGTAACATCAGTATGTAAGTGCACTATCTTGCCATACAAAATCTTTCAGAGTAGCTATTTTTTCTCCCCTCTGTCTCTTTTTTAGCTTGTTATCCTAAAGTACGGTTAAATCATCTTGTGTTAGACAAAAATTGGGTTTCGTGTCAGGGATTTTTTTTTTTGTAATTTTATTTGGGATTAGGAAGATAATGTGAAAAACAAACAAACAAAAAACAACCCAGAAATTTGTGTATTTGGAGAAATCAGATCTTTAAATAAAATGGAAACTGTGACATTGTGTGAAATCAACTTGATTAATACTGAATGAAAAGACCAGATACTGTTCAGTAGGATTTGGCCACTTAATTTTCAGCCCTTTGAGTAAATAACTGAATTAAATTACTTCATGTGAGTTTCAGTCCAGATGAGAAAAACTTGCTTTTCTTTGGGCTATTGACATACTATACTGATTTAGCACTTGAGATCTAACAAGAAGAGATGATTTTAGTGAACTTATTTTTGGCCTGGGTTATAAGATGCAGGAGATGTACCTAGATTGGATATAGTCTTTTCCTTTGTCTTTTGACACTTGTCCCAATATGGATGCCCAGTCTCCAAGTGGCTGTTCAGTCTACCAGCTTGGTGGCATGGAGTCCTTTGACGCATGGTCAAATGGTGACATGTGTAATTGACAACACTTCACTGAGGCTACAACTGTTCCTCTGTCTTGATGGTTTGTGCCTAAGGCTGATTTAATTAAGCCTATGTAGTGCCAATTAACAATGCCCAATTAGGTATTCTGTCTGGCTTTCAACTTTTGCTGCTGGAAAGCTCGTAAAGAAAAGCATCTCTTTCTTTTGGATGACAAGCATATGAAAATTGATAATGGCAGTGGAACGCTGGTTACCATTTTTAAAGAATTTGAAGTGATCACAATTAAAAATTTGAGTAGACAGCAAAAAGTATTTTTTCTACTTGTTGTCTTCAAAAGAGAATTAAGAAATGTCTTCTAAAAAGACAAATTCCAAATGCCATTTTTGGTTTAATTGCTGAAAACAATTAGTGATGATAGCTATCATGTTTTGACTTCTTTTAAATATGCCAGGCATTGAGATAAGCACTTTACCTACTGTTTTTTGTTTATTACTCACATCATCCTACCACTGGCGATTACTTCATTATAACCATGTTACGGACAGGCAAAACACTTCTACCTCTCTGAGCCTCATTCTCTTCCTGTCTATGAAGAAAGTGATGGGCAGAGGTTGGAAAGTTTAGGTCTGTTTAACTCCACAGTCCTTGCTCTTACTGCTGTCCTTACATGCCGTGGCCTAACTACAAAATAAATTAGTTCTACTTGGTTTCTTTCCTCGTGTGTTTTCTCATAATAAGTTGTCGTCATAGCTAGTTCATTACCCACTTAGACTGAGCCAGTTTGTAAGACGTGGGTTTGACGGATGTTATAATGGTTCATATCTATGGCAGCGGCAAGTGTTGGAGGGCGGCAAGGGCATCAGTGAAGGTGCTCTGCTTGCTTCTGAGGGAAAGTGCACCCTAGTTTCCTGAGTGTAAGCAAATAGAGGAGAAAGGAAGACCAACCAATAAAGACAGTGAATTCTAATAATCTGACTACATCATCTGGAGTGGCTGTCATACCCAGTGTTGTCATAATGCCAGATCTTTCTGTAGCTTCCTGTTGCCTTCATGGTAAAACCCTCTGTGGCTCCTTCTCTGGGAATCTTTGCCTGCTTGCCTTGAGTAACAAGAACCATAACAGAGATAGCTAAAATGGCCAACACTCATGGAGGAGTCCTCACCTCACGTGAATGGTGGTAGACACAGAAAAATTATTATTAATATTACTTATCCATATCTGCCCAAGTGGCAGCGATCCTTTTGATTCTTTATAATATAGTAAAGTAATAAAATGAGCTAACTGTGGCAGTAGTCTTTCATTAATCATAAGAGTTTTCAGGCTCTTGAGATAAAGTATTCGCATGTATGATTTAATTCTCAGCGAAGTCCCATAGCTTCTTCACAATGGAGTAAACTGAGTCTCGGAGACATTAAGTAACTTGCCAGTGGTCAACAGTGGGATAAGAGATGGAGGCCTGATGGCAGCCCAGTCTGCGGATTCTGAACCTGCTGTTAAACCAGAAAACTCATACAACCTTATGAAGATTAACTTAGTTTTCTGCATTTAGATGAAGATGAATGACCGACAGAGAGTGCCAGCTGTGACCAGAAGAAATGTACTATTTGTTTTATGAAACCTGTTGGATTTGAAAGCTGCCTGTTTTTTCTCTTATTTTTCTTTCCATGGATGTGCAAGGGGTAGGCAGCTGTTCTATTTGCTGAAGACCTCATTTCTGTCACTGGACTGCTTCACACATGTAGCTTTTGAGCCAGGCCCATGAAGATATTTGAGCTTACGAGTTGGTTCTCAAAGGTCAAAAGCAGTCACATCCCCCATTCCTTGAGTGTGTCAAGAAGTGAAAATCCCTTGGGCGCCTGGGTGGCTCAGTGGGTTAAAGCCTCTGCCTTCGGCTCAGGTCATGATCCCAGGGTCTTGGGAGTGAGCCTCGCATCAGGCTCTCTGCTCAGTGGGGAGCTTGCTTCCCTCTCTTTCTCTGCCTGCCTCTCTGCCTACTTGTGATTTCTGTCTGTCAAGTAAATAAATAAAATCTTAAAAAAAAAAAAAAAGAAAGAAATGAAAATCCCACCTAGGATGTGGGAGTTTTGTTACCCTGCCAACCTTCAGAAATATTACTTGCTTTCAATTTTAATCCATTTCTTTCTCCCTCAACCAGTCCCATCAATATCTAGAACATCCACTCAGAAATCTGTTGGTTTCCAAGAATACAGTTATTAACTACTCCCTTTGCATCTTGTCTTAAACCTCTCCCCCATGTACTCCAGCCTTCCCTTTGACATCTCAGCTGGCTGACAGGTAGTTAGCTTTTCTGACTGGCAGATTAGTGCCTCTGCCACATGGGAGTGTAATTACACAGTAAAATTAATGCCTCTGGCCTGGATTTCTTTAGCATCTTCTAACACTCAAAAGATCAAGGGAACATATGCCTTGTTTTCTCTTGGGATGGTTATTAAATTAAACTGGTAGGAAATATTTTAATGTCCTCGATAAAGACTTTGTATTTGGGTGCCCTGTTGTTTTTTTGAAGTTCCTTATGCCTTTATTTTCAAAGTTAGTTTAAGTGAGCTTTTACTGTTTTTGGAAGGTATATGCACTTCCATATTGCTTGTTGCTGAAAATAAATAAATAAATAAATAAATAAATAAATAAAATAAAATCCACTACCAACTCTGGGTTTTCTTTTTCAGATGCAAAAGAATTTGTTTTAAAAGCCCAGATCTTAGCTGGAGGAAGAGGAAAAGGTGTCTTCAGTAGCGGTTTAAAAGGAGGCGTTCATTTAACAAAAGAGTAAGTCTGGACATTTTAATTCTGTGTCTTTGGGCTAAGCAGTTATGGGAGATTTTGTTCATGACTGAAGGAAGCACTGAGAGAGATGGTTGGAATGGGGTTGGGAGCAAAAGGTAGCGAAAAAGGAAATGAATTAAAGGTAAGAGGGCTCTGTGGTGCCCATGTGTTCTTTATCTCACAAAAGGATTTTTTCTCTACTAATTGGTGAAAACTCAACACTCCTTCTGTTGTACACAATCAGTGATTCATCATAAATGTTGAAAACAACAACATAAATGCAGCCTCCATAGTGTCACTTCCCTATTCTAGAACCCACAGTAGCTCCCCAATACCAATGGCTTCAGTTGTCCCTCCTGTATGATAGTCCAAGCCTTCGGGTATCAGGGCCCAGCACTGCCCACTTTTCCTTTCCTTTCTGTCACTTATCTTTTCATTATCTACTGTGAATCTCACCCTCTCCCTTGTGCCCCTCAGTGGCCAATACTTCTCACACTGCCCAAGTCAGGTCTTTGTTATTGACTTCATATCTAAATCTGTTATGCATTTCAGCAGTGTCTTTCTACTATGAAAGTAACTTATTTTGGGGAGAGAGAATAGCAGAGGGAAGCAAGAATCTCCCTTCCCTCCCCTCCCCTTCCTTCCCCTTTCCCTGCCCCCTTTCCTTCTCTCCTTTTCTCCCCTCCCCTTCCCTCGCCTCCCATCCCTTCCTTTCTCTTTCCTCCCTCCCCCTCCATATGTATTTTGTTCTCAGTGAGCCTCTGGTACAGGGCTAGCACCTAGTACATGAGCAGAAAGCCCTATGGACTTGATGAGTGTGGAGCTGGACATGAGGACATGGCATGCAGTCTGCTTTAAAATAATTTTCAGCATAGACGTTGATTTTTTTTCCTTTCTCTCTCTCAGCCCTCAAGTTGTGGGACAGCTGGCTAAACAGATGATTGGGTATAATCTAGCAACGAAACAAACTCCAAAAGAAGGTGTGAAAGTTAACAAGGTAATACAAATGCTGTGGGTCATTTTCTATGTATGTGTTAGAAAGAAGAAGAGAAAATCCTATTTCAGTTTTGACAACCTGATGAAGCACTACACTTTGGTGATACACCATTTTATTTTTTAAACCTCCTATGATCTGTTTAGGTTGTGGTATGACTTTGAGGAGAAACGTAGGGGTTCTGTAATAGTACGGGTGTTTATTATCATTAGCATTTAGTAAAAATAGGTGTGAGTGAGTGATGGAATCGATGGCTTTCCCTTCCAGAACACAGGCCCAGGTTGTTTAAAGCTGAACGGGCTTTGAGTGACAGCTCTTACTCCTCAGTGTGGACATTCTCTGCTCCTCCATGACCCCACCCTCTTCCTGCGAATCAGAGTTACCTGCTGTGATTGGTTTTCTAAGTGTCGCTTTACCTTACTTTGAGATTAATACCACTGAAATCCACTATTATCACTGCATGTATCATGGGTGAGCGGTCTGCTGGGGTTCCCAAGTGTCTCTAGGGGGCACCTCATGCACATACGCACACACGCAGAACATAAAACCCGAAATCAAGTGGCCCGCCTCAGTCATAAAATCGTGGGTGCAAAGCCAAGGCCAGAACCTAACTCTGCTCTTGTCAGCCTGTCCACCTTATACACCCTCCTGGTACGCAGAGATACCACTGCTGGCTACTTGATTTGCAGGACTCAGTTCAAAAACATACAGGGGCCTTTGTTCAAATTTCAAGTCTGCTCCGGCAAAACATTACACCAAAAGACCAAGATGAGAACCCTTCTGAGCGTTGGCTCCTGTGTGATGACAAGATCCCACACCCCAGTCCTGGCAGGCATGGATGGTTAGAAGACGCTGTCATAACAGTGAATGGGGGACCCAGGCTTTTGGGGAGTCTCTCTCTGCTTGTGGACACAGCATCACTGATGATGGTCTCCACCATCAGTGTGCCTGCTTGGGGAACCTGAGGCCGTGTATTCTGTTTTCAGTTTCTCAGAGTGAAAAGGGTAGAAAATTTTCGAGATGACCAAAAAAACAAAAAATTGCCAGTTGGTTCTTAGTGTACCATGGCGGGGGCTCTCTTGGGTCTCTCTTGGTCTGAAAGAGGGAGATGGAAATCCTGGTGGTCATTAGCTCCTTCATTCTGAGAACTTAAAGCTTTTATAAACGTCAAGACAGCATACCAAGGAAATGGGTTGTGGTGGTTTCCCTTTCCCACTCCTTCTCAGATGTAAGAACTGTTCTAAAACTCAAAGTGTTTTGTTTTGACTTTTGTTTGGCCCAACACAGTGCTTTTATTTGCCTTTTAAATCTGGTTATGAGTCTTTACCTGTGTTAACTTCTTCAAAATTTGTCCACAGAGGACATGATTAGTGTTTTTGTTTGTAGGAATTCGTTGTTTTATATGGCTATATGAGTTTTTAGATTAGAGTTTGTGGTACTTTTTAAAAACATATAAAAATACCTAAAGCAGATTCACGCTGTATGGTAATGCATAAAATTAGTTTGGAGATAGGTTTCTGAAAGGCTGGCGAGATGTGTATGCTTGTACATTGAGTCATTGCCAGGAAACGGCTATAATGTGTTGTTTTTTTAAGTAGTGTATTGTTTTTTTCCTCTGATTGTAAAAGTAATTCAAACATGTAAAATTTCCAATCTTACAGAAATATAAAAATTTGAAAACAGAAATTCTTTGGCTTCTCACCCCCTTGAAATAATGGCATATATCATGTCTGTCCTTTTTCTGTGTACAGTTTATGTTACCACATTCCTATAACAATAACATTGTGTACAACTTTAAGGAACATGGATTTTTTTTCACTTGTGAAATCTTGGACAGTAGATAGAAGTCCCCCCATTATAGAAACTTTAGATTTCTAAGATTGTTTGAGAAGTTGTATAAACACATACATACATCGTACACTTTGGGTATTTTTTTCTGAGTCTGTGCCAATGCACTTCTCTTGTGTTCCCTTGGGTAATAATATGGGAGGTGAGACTGTTCTGCTCACCACATTCTTCATGATGCAGTACCAGCAAAGGTTACTACTCTACAGCGAGAGAAGTGGAAGAACCGAGTATATTTTTAATCTTTTCTAATCACAGTTCTGTTACAAATAATTTGTGTGCTAACACTCATCCACAGATCACAGTTTCAATAGCATGAGATGAAAAACAAAAACCAACCAACCCGGTTCAGTGGTCCAGAAGTTCCCCAAAGCTTCCCATCCTGGAGAACTCCACAAAAAGGTTGTGTTGATGATGTTTGTGTCAGTCACAGATGAAGTCACATTTCTGAAGTGTATCAGCTCAAGTTCTCATGGGATGAGTGTTCATGGAATCCATTTAGATTCTCTCTGCAACAATGCTTAATATATTCTGACTTCCTGGGCCATATGGAGGGCATGGTAATGTCAAAAAACTGATCTCAAAATAATGTATCTTGAATTATCCACTGATAATCATGATTTTCCCGGGACTGTTTTCTTAAAGAGTCATACATTATTTCTACCAAGCAGGAGACTTTGGAGACAGCAGCTGGTCTTTACAAATAGAAATTTGATGGAATGCAGAGCACAACTGTCAACATTTTAGAAAATTAAGAATAGGACTCTTGAATGACATCCTAAAAAGTTACAGTGTTGTGTTGCTTCTCAGAATAACTACTGAAAATCGTTAAATTTCCTTCTCTAGACTAACTCTTATTAGAAAGTGAACAGAAAACAGCATGCTTCTGTGAAAATCCCAACACCGTGTGCCAAGAAGTATTTCTTACATAGTCATGAGTTACCATTTATGATAAAAGAATCAATATGAAGCCTCCTATATTTTATTTTTAACTGGTGATGTGTTTGAAAAGAAGTTCTGTATTCATTACTTCATAGCTTTTTAGACCATAGATCATATATTTATCCCATTACATGTGTCTTAAAAATTAGTGGTTTGATGGCATCTGGGTAGTTAATATGTATGCTGTTTAATCTGTGACTTTTTTTGGTGAAATCTTTTACTGAACTACTTTCAGGAAAAGCAATGAAAGTACTTTTATTATTTTCACTACTAGTAGTGATTAGTTATTAATATTCTTTTTTTTTTTAAATGATCAAAGACGTCTTTTACCAGGTTTTTTTTTTTTGGGGGGGTGTCAGCTGGTACAGCCTCTCTCTTTCTGTAGGGCAGTTTGGTAGTACTTATCAAAATTGCAAATATGAAGAGTCTTCTGGATACCTTATCTACAGGGATACTAGAACACATAAGCAAAGGTATATATATAAAAATAAACACTGAATTAGGCTTTTAGAGATATGAAGTCCACATAAGTGACTGTCAGTTGGACATAATTAAATAAATATTGACATATAAGTACCATCTAGTCACAAAGAAGACAGAGGACCTTGGAGAGATCTCCAAGTTGCAGTAGTAAGATTAAGAACAAGAGAGGGGCACCTGGGTGACTCAGTGGGTTAAACCTCTGCCTTCAGCTCAGGTCATGGTATCAGGGTCCTGGGATCGAGCCCTGCATCGGGCTTTCTGCTCATCGGGTAGCCTGCTTCCCCCTCTCTCTCTGCCTGCCTCTCTGCCTACTTTTGATCTCTCTCTATGTGTCAAATAAATAAAATCTTAAAAAAAAAAAAAAGAATAAGACAAGAGAAAAGGGGCATTCACATATATATAATATGCTTCCATGTGTAGGATGTCCCCACTACTGTAATGCTTGTAAATGCATGGGAAAGAGATACAAAGTTAACAGTGGTTTTTCCTGGTAGGCCTGCCACACAGTTGCTGAGGCTGTGCTGAGCAAAAGGACAGCGGGCTGAGACAGTGAGCACAGAATGCAATCCTTCCATCCCCTTGCCTCTTGCCCAGGCACGGTCCTGGCATGCACAGGATCATGGCCTCCCGGAGAAAGTTGCTACTTTTTCTGATGATCACATAGGTTCCATATAGGCTCCTGATCACCCTCTCTCCTGATGCCCAAGGGTTGTGTATGTGCAGCATGGGGGTGCTGTCACTATCTTGTGTATATACTTTTGGTACCTTTTGCATTATTTTTGAACAAGCAAAAAATATATTTGTAATTTTAAAGAAAGTAGAAATTGAATTAAAAATACAGTGATCCACGAGATAGAGGTATACAAACATAGGAAGCATCAGACGTACTGTGGAAAGTTGGCAACAAACTTGGTTTTCCACCAGTGCGATCTGAGAAAAATCAGTGTAGTAAAAATCATGTACGTACAGTTAATGTCTCAAATTAAAATAACAACTGCTTCCCCGGAGTTTTTCTTAAGTGTCAGGGTTTCTCAAGGAAGAAAAAGAGAAGATTAGAGTAGGAAGGTTCCTTGAGGCAAACCGAATACCTGTCACTTGAGCAAGTTAGCAGGATCAATTATGGAGGTGCAGATGGGCATTCTGTACTATGAGGGCAGAACTCTCAAATCTCTGGACGCTAGCTCACTGGGTTTAAAGAGCCTGAAAATGAAGCTCTTTGATTTGTATAGCAAGTTTATATATATTTCCAGGTGTAACTCAGCTCAATGCTGAATTAATTTGACTTTCTCACTAATATGGCAGGTGATGGTTGCTGAGGCCTTGGACATTTCCAGAGAAACCTACCTGGCCATTCTGATGGACCGGTCCTGCAATGGCCCAGTAATGGTGGGCAGCCCTCAGGGGGGCGTTGATATTGAAGAGGTGGCAGCTTCTAATCCAGAACTTATTTTTAAGGTATGTTAAGATTCTTGGCTATGCTGCGTTCATTGATTATTGTTGCACAAGCTATTAAAGATTTAATGTGCAGTCTGAGGCTGGTAATAGTACATTCGCTTCTGGGATTTACGGCACGAAGACTTGAATCCTTTTTCTTAACTGAGTGCTTAGTTGAGGTAGGGTAGAATGAAGGTATTCCCTATCCAAGGCCTTCTTCTTTGCTTTTTCCTTCTCTTTATTCATCCTTTCTGCTTTTTCTTCCTTCCTCATTTCTTCTAGCCACACAGCCCCAGGAATTAACCAATAGGGGAGGACTGTGAGTTTTCCATTTCTCTGGGTTAACTCTACCCCACTTCATAGTATGCAGGATCCAGAAATTCTCTCCTAGGAGACTGTATGTGAGCTAGAGACTGCTTCCATGTCTCCCAGTACTGCTGATATAAAACGGAGTCCTTCAAAAGTCCAGATTCTATCAGTTTGTTTCAATCCTTTAAATCTTGCCCTTCATTTCTAGCCACAGATCTGGCTGAGGTCAGATCCTAACCAGCCCGCAAGTGTCTCAGTGTCTCTATGCCTCATTTTCTGAATCACTAAAGTGGAAGTGGGGGTAATTTCCACCCCATAGAATTGTGAGGAAGAATGAGGTTAATGTGTAAAAAGTGCTTCTCAACCTACCTCATTTGTAAGAAGAAGCATCTATGGTCTTGAGAACTGTAATTCTGGTTTTTTTTTTTTTTTAATTCTGAGTTCTTAATATCAAAAAAATCATGTTAGAAATTTTTACCAGAAAAAAAAGAAAAAAGAAATTTTTAGCAGAAGGATTCATTATTTCTTTTAGAAAATGATTTTGTTTCCTTTCAAAAAGTGAGAATTTTATTTCCTGAACGTCTTTGTTTAGATCAGGTACTGATATTCTGGTGGCTGGTATTAGAATGTTTTTCACCAATATCACATCTTTAGCTTAACTGCCTTGGAAGTTAAATTGAGACTTTACATGTTGGCTTACCAATAATGCCTAGCCATTTTCAAAATTAATGTGATTTAAACAAGCCAATCCATTTGTGAAGAGAATACATGAGATAGTGTATATGAAGAGCACTTTGTATCTTGGAGAGAATGGCACTTTGTAGAGCTAAGGTATTATTAATAATTATCCTCATCAATAGACTGTTTAAATCATATGGTAATATTTAACCTACGTATGACAGGCTCTAAACTTAACAGCAATGTTAGGCAGGAAAACCTTACTTTGGAATCTTTCCCAAAAATGTCATAAAAATTAACTGACTAAATATTCGTCAGTGCCATCTGTATAGTAATTAAAAGTGAAAACTGGCATCCGATTTTCTTGTCAGCATGCCACCCTGAAGAATTATATAGTTTTTGGAAAGGCTGTTTTTTAGATGGTCTGCTAATTAAAACATACCCTATAGGCAGCTGCGGTAGCCCTGCTCAGAGATCTTTGGAAAGGTGCCACACTTTAATTACTCATTTTGCAAATAAATACTAAGCACTTTCTTTCAGGTTGTGAATCTTTTCATTTGCCTGTCTGAATTTTCGTTCTTTGATTCATTTTTACTAGGAGCAAGTTGACATTATGGAAGGGGTAAAGGACAGCCAAGCTCAGCGGATGGCAGAAAATCTAGGCTTCCTTGGGCCTTTGAAAAACCAGGTACCTGAGTATGTGGAGGCCACTGTGAATGACTTGTTTCAGAAAGCATTTACTACCTTGCTTCCTTTCCTCTGATATCTGTGACTCCCAGGACACAGGATGATTTATTGTTTGACAGCTGTGCCCCCGTTGTTTATGACAAAGAACACTATTTCCCTTGTATGCCAGAACAGGATGCTGCTGAGATGTGTTCCTGTGTATGTGGGTATGTGGGCACGGGTGAGTGTTGCACACAGACACGTGCATTTTGCTGTGTGTGTCAGTCTCACACACTAACTGCGGGGTTAGTGCAGCCCAGGAATTAGACCAGGCCATGGAGGCTTAGACACACGGGCTGTCGAGTCAGGCAGACCTGAGTTTGAATCAAGCACTGCCTCCCAGCATGCGTGACTCTGCCTATCTAAACATTAGTGTCATCATCTGTGAAACGGGGCATATTGTCAGGATTGAGCACGCTGATGTGGGGAAGTGCTTATTCAGTACTCCAGAAAGGTCAGCTGTTGTTGTTACTAATAATACACATTACTTAACTAATTGCTATTCTTTCATAGCTAATGGGATTTGAGATGAATATTAATGGTCTGAAAGTGATATTTCACTGAAAACAGCTTAAATTATGCCAATTTAATAATTATACCCCTTGGCTTCAAAGACAGAAAAATTGTCCTCAGAGCTGTTGAGTGAGAGAATTTTTCTTGAGGATCACAGTCCTGCATTGCCCTTGGTCCAGCCCACGGAGCCTGATTGTATGTTTACATAAACAAGCTTCTTTGTCTCACAATTAAATCAGAACTTACTGGCTGTTTTTATTTTTATTTGTTTATTTATTTATTTTTTACAAGTAAGACATGTGCTTTTATTATCGTGCATATTTATAAACTTGCTGGTTTGAATAACTGACATTGGTCCTCCCATCATCATATGAATGACGTCATTTTTCTGAATAGATCTGAGTATTTTTCAAATCTGTTTATACTTATCTCTCACTCCTGCCCTTGACATTTTTTTAAAATTTCTTTTCAGTGTAACAGAATTCATTGTTTATGCACCACACCCAGTGCTCCATGCAGTACGTGCCCTTCATAATACCCACCACCAGGCTCCCCCAACCTCCCATCCCCCACCCCTTCAAAACCCTCAGATTGTTTTTCAGAGTCCATAGTGTCTCATGGTTCATCTCCCCCTCCAATGTCCCTCAACTCCCTTCTCCTCTCCATCTCCCCATGTCCTCCGTGTTATTTGTTAGGCTCCACAAATAAGTGAAACCGTATGATAATTGACTCTCTCTGCTTGACTTATTTCACTCAGCATAATCTCTTCCAGTCCTGTCCATGTTGATACGAAAGTTGGGTATTCATCCTTTCTGATGGAGGCATAAAATACTCCATTGTATATATGGACCATGTCTTGTTTATCCATTCGTCTATTGAAGCGTATCTTGGTTCTTTCCACAGTTTGGCCATTGCTGCTATGAACATTGGGGTACAGATGGCCCTTTTTTTCGCTACATCTGTATCTTTGGGGTAAATACCCAGTAGTGCAATTGCAGCGTCATAGGGAAGCTCTATTTTTAATTTCTTGAGGAATCGCCACACTGTTCTCCAAATTGGCTGCACCAACTTGCATTCCCACCAACAGTGTAAGAGGATTCCTCTTTCTCCACATCTTCTCCAACACATGTTGTTTCCTGTCTTGCTAATTTTGGCCATTCTAACTGGTATAAGGTGGTATCTCAAAGTGGTTTTAATTTGAATCTCCCTGATGGCTAGTGATGATGAACATTTTTTCATGTGTCTGATAGCCATTTGTATGTCCTCATTAGAGAAGTGTCTGTTCATGTCTTCTGCCCATTTTTTGATATGATTATCTGTTTTGTGTGTGTTGAGTTTGAGGAGTTCTTTATAGATCCTGGATATCAGCCTTTAGTCTGTACTGTCATTTGCAAATATCTTCTTCCATTCTGTGGGTTGCCTCTTTGTTTTGTTGACTGTTTCCTTTTCTGTGCAGAAGCTTTTGATCTTGATGAAGTCCCAAAAGTTCATTCTCGCTTTTGTTTCTTTTGCCTTCGGAGACATATCTTAAAAGAAGTTGCTGTGGCTGATATTGAAGAGGCTACTGCCTATGTTCTCCTCTATGATTCTGATGGATTCCCATCTCACGTTGAAGTCTTTTATCCATTTCGAGTTTATCTTTGTGTACGGTTAAGAGAATGGTTGAGTTTCATTCTTCTACATATAGCTGTCCAATTTTCCCAGCACCATTTATTGAAGAGACTGTCTTTTTTCCACTGTATACTGGCTGTTTTTAACTCCTACATGACTAAGAGAAACCACCTTAGTAACCCTAGGTCCTGTGTATGTATATGTGAGAGAGAGCGTGTATGTGTCAGAGTGTGTACGTGTGAGTGTGTATATGTTTCCCTGGGGCTCCAGATGGTTACAGAGCATTTCCTTTAATTTATTTGGGCAACATTCCTCTAAAAGAACAGATTTCAGGGGCATTGGGTGGCTCAGTCATTAAGCATCTGCCTTCGGCTCAGGTCATAATCCCAGGGTCCTGGGATGGAACCCTGCATGGGATCCTGGCTCAGCCAAAAGCCTGCTTCTCCCTCTCCCACTCCCCTTGCTTGTGTTTCCTCTCTTACTATGTCTCTCTCTGTCAAATAAATAAATAAAATCTTAAAAAAATAAAAAGAACAGATTTCACACTCTTCTCTTTCTGTCTTTAGTTTTTCTTTTGATTATTATATCTCTCAAAACTTAAGGGTGGCAATAAGGCAAGTCATACAAGGGTAAAGCAGAGACTTTCACAAATATGTGTGTTTAAATTAGGATAGCACTTACTTGAACCTGGGAGGAAAGACTCCCTTGGAAAGCAAAGAGTTGAAGATGGTAGAAGGGTCAGGAACATCTGGAACCAAAACTTAGTAGGAGAGAGAGCCAAGACTCGGTGGACAGGTAGAGGAACGAACTGTCATTCCCAGACTGTCAAGGAGATGCCAAGTTAGTGACCTGCTGAAAGGAGGTTATGGTAGATTCTTGAGGACGGGCTGCAGGGTTGGATTCACCCCCTGAGAATGAGGTCACTAACTAGCTCAGCTGCTCACTGGACATTTATTGTGGGGTGTCTTGTGTAGGGGTGGTGGTCCCCAAGACCATTCTGCCATATGGTCACCATGTTCTAGCCACGCTGCTCTGCAGTCAGCTCCAGAAAGTGCCTCATCGCCCCACTCTGCTCCTCCATGTGCCTCTGCACATCTCTGTTTCTCTACTTATTTGCATTCATCTTTGCAGATCCTTACCTACACCACAGAAGGGATTTTGTCAGCCTTGCTCGCTGCTGCGTTGGCAGCAAAGTGCTTGGCAGATGCATTAGGTGCCCTAGAAACATTTGTCGTATGCATGAATAAATGCAACAGCACATCCTGGATGTCCGCTTTGCACAGTCTCCTAGGGAGCTGGTGATGGGGAGCTTTAAGGGCAGGACAAAAAGTCTGCAGTGGGCAAATCCCCCGACACCATGGCTTGACAGCCCCGGAGGTGAACACAACAGAGAAATCTAGAAAAGGCACTAGCGGTATTAGGTATGCCTGAAGATACTTTTCTTCCCCCTGCTGTAGTAAGAGAACTTTAAGAGTTATAGCTCTTAAATGCTTGAATCATGTTTCCTCAGTAGCCCAAACACTAGGTTTTAAATGAATTACCTGTGGAAGGACGATGAACATGCAAGTTGTCAGGGCTCATTAGGAACTATAATGTCATTGTATTTTTAACTGAATGTATCGAGGAAAGACATTTTTTCATTCATTTCTTCCGCCCCACCATCCCCCCGGTTTGTCACCCACTACATGAAAGGCTTTAAATCTTCATTTGCTCAGCAAAGTTGGAGCGAGCGCTGCCTGGGTGCTGCTGACTCTGCTGGACCCTGGGAAACAGAGATGATGAGAAATAGCCATTGTTCTCCAGGGGCTCACAGAACAGCGGTCAGTTGCTGGCAGCAATTACAGGGAGAGGGAGTGTGAAGGACAGCAAGGATGATCTGTTGTAGGTGTGTTGCAATTTGTTCACCTGGAAGCTGATTATATTTGCACAGTAGAAAGGAGAATATATGTGTGCTGGAGTGGTACATTGGGAACCTCTGCTTTGGGAAGCGTTCTCAAGCCACAGGGGTCAGCGACATGTTCCAGAAAGCCAGTGTCCGGGAAGCAAAGGAAGCTCCCCAGGAGAGAAGACATTTAAATGAGCAACAATTACTGATCCTTTGATCAAGAAATGGTATCTTTGAACCCCCTCAGATTCAGTGTGACCTTGAAAGTCATTTAATTCTCATCGAGGACATGGTTTAGGCATCTGGAGGCAGAGCTCTTAGGGATGAACAACTTATAACATGATCATTTTGTAAAGTTATTAATATCTTTCCTAACTCATGCCTGTTGTCTGTGAACACAAGATATTCACATTAGATTTAATAAAAACAACAAAAAATACCACCTTGCACAAAAACTACCAAGTATGTGTTCCTGACAAAATTCATTTCAGCAAGAATTGGTTGAAAAGACTAAAGCCACAGGGAAGCTGAAAATGACTAAAAATTCACAGATTTCTCAAGTGTGTCTTAGTTGTACTCTATATTATTAATTTCTGAAAACACAGACACCATGAATTGCCAATATGCATCTTTATTTAGTATTTAAGCTGATGAAAAGATTTGATGGGTGCTGTTAATAAATAATTCACTAGTGCATCTGAGAACGGTTTGTCCCCCCGGTTGGCTTTAAAAACTGTGTGAGCGTTGATGATATTAGTTCCTGGAATAAAACAAAAATATTTCTAAAATTTTTAACCTGCTAAAACGTTTTTGAAGGTACTTGTAAATTTGTCAGGGTTTTGTGCATATGGCTCAAAGGATAGTTGATTTTAGGCATCTTAATTTTTTTAATTGCTTAACAAACAACCTTAAAATAACATTAATTGGTGGCAAAAGAAAAGAAAATAAATTTTCTGTATTAGTGTGGTTTTGAACTGAGGAAGTAGGTGGCAGTAGGAAGCTGGTTGACTATAAGGTAAACAGCAGAATGTTTTCTTTGACTTGTGTTTAATTTATTTTAAAAATCTGAACATGTTTAGGAAGCTGGGGAGCTAACCTCAGTTTGCCCCAGGGCCTGCCATTTCCTATTATTATACCTGCTCAGACTGACACGTTTGCCCTGCATAGCCTTTATAGCCATTCACTGGATGGCCTCTGGAATAAGGCACGTTCAGTCTCCAAGCTGGGCTTGTTCTCCCTTTTAGATGGTACAACACAGGGGCGCCTGGGTGGCTCAGAGGGTTAAAGCCTCTGCCTTCCGCTCAGGTCATGATCCCAGAGTCCTGGGATCGAGCCCCACATTGGGCTCTCTGTTCAGCGGGGAGCCTGCTTCCTCCTCTCTCTCTGCCTGCCTCTCTGCCTACTTGTGACCTCTGTCTGTCAAATAAATAAATAAATAAATAAATAAATAAATAAATTTTAAAAGAAGATTTAAAAAAAAATAAAAATAAATCGATGGTACAACACCGATTTTATGACACATTTCCCTTAGAGATCTTATAACACAAATCTAATCATGCTTCAGTCCTGCTCAAAAAAGTGTTTGGAGTCTGTCTTTGTACGGTAATAAATAGTTATAACGGTGAATATAAGCCAAATACTGTGTTAGTGCACAATTAAAATGGCATTCATGTTTAGAAAATTCAGGTCTCATGGTAAGCTTGGTTGATACAGGCTTCAGTTTTGAAGTGACCCAGGTATCCACTGACAAATGAATAGATAAACCAAGTGTGGTATGTACATGCAGTGGAAGGTTGTTCAGCCTTGAAAAAAAGGGAAATTCTGACAAGGTGTGGATGAGGCTTGAGGGCAATATGCTAAGTGAAATTAGCCAATTACAAAAAGATAAGTAAATGCATGATTCCATTTCTGTGAGGTCCCTAGACTCATCAGAGGTCTAGTGACAGAAAGTAGAATGGTGGCTGTCAGATCAGGGGAGGGGAGCATGGAGAGTTGTTATTTGATGGGTATAGCATTTCAGCTTTGCAGGATGAAAACATTCTGGAGTTTTTCTGGTGACGCTGTGAATAGATTGGAGACTGCCAAAGTGTACACTTAAAAAAAAGATTGAGATCCTGTATTTCATAGTACGTGTATTTTAAAAAAGAAGAAAATTTTAAAGTAGCTGGGATAATATTTTGTATATGCATACACCCAGAATTTTTTTTCCATTTTAGGGTTTCTCCTTACTATTAATCATTGAATGAGCCAATATTTATTGTCGACTCCGTGCAGAGGCTATAGAGGTCCAGTTGGTGCCCCCATGCCCAGGACAGACAGTATGCCTCTTTCATGTGGCTTACGTTGCAAGCTCGTATCGATGGCCTAGAAAATCCCTAAAAATACAAACCTATTTTGCAGTGAGTGACTTATCAGCTTTACACTAGCTCAAATAAAATACATTTGGATAAAAAAAAAAAAAGTAAACATGTAATAAGAGAAATCTTAGAGCATTTGAAAAAATTGGAAAATTGTTTTTCCACTCTCAGGGTGGGACCAGCCTTCTTAAAGTCTGACCTAAAGCTAGAAGCCATGAAAGAAAAGAGTGACATTATTATTACCAGATTCCATGTGACAGAATTAACAGACACATGGATGAAAGGCAAATGTTAAAGGACAAAAATATTTGCAATTTATATGAGATGGAGAGCTAACTTTGACGTGTAAAAACGCTTCTTATAACTCAGTGAGAAAGAAGACTAAAATCGCAACAGAGAAATGGGCAAAATTCGGAGGAAAGGAAATACAAATGTCTCTTAATAAAGAATATTGAATAAAGCTCAAATTCATTCATAGTAAGAGCAGTTCCAATCAAAGATCTATATGAGATACCCACTCTTACCTGGCATATTGGCAGAGATTGAGATAGCTGATGCTTGTGCATAGAAAAACAATTTCTCTGATACTGAGTTGCGGGCTGGGAGACTAGGGAGAGCTTCTACCAAGAATAATAAAATGATTTTTTATTATTTAAAATTTCCACACTCCTTTTTTGCTCCACTCTGGGTAATTTATCCTACAGATTTTCAATCACATGTATAACGCACATACAGAGACAGAAAAGGCTGCATTTTAAGTAATGTCAAAGGATTGGAAACCAAATGGCTATTGTTTAAGAGATAGGCTGAATGAATTATGATATATTCACGTAAGGTATTATGTGGTCACTTATAAGAATAAGATCACTCTATTTATGTTGCCGATGAAGGCTTTATAAAATCATATAAGTAAAGAAATAGGGGCACCTGGGTGGCTCAATGGGTTAAAGCCTCTGCCTTCGGCTCGGGTCATGATCTCAGGGTCCTGGGATTGAGCCCTACATCGGGCGGGGGGTGGGGGGGGGGGGGTCCCTGCTCAGCAGGGAGCCTGCTTCCCCCTCTCTCTCTGCCTGCCTCTCTGCCTACTTGTGATCTCTGTCAAATAAATAAATAAAATCTTTAAAAAATCATTTAAGTAAAGAAATAAGGTATAGAACAAAGTTTGTTTTTTTTTTAAAAAGGCAAATGGAGACTATGCATATACCTGTCATTGAATCAGTGAGTATGATGTGTGTGTGTGTGTATGTATGTATGTATGAATGATGGCTGCTGCAGGATGAGCCGCGGCGAGCTGTGTGGCCGGGGAGCCCGGGGAAGGTTTAGAGGGAGACTCTTGCATACCTTGGGATATAATATATCATGGACATATATTATCTAGGCAGAAAAAATCAATATTAAAAAAATATTCAATCTTACCCATTTTGTATGTTTGTCTATCTATAGAGACCTGGATTCAAACTAGGATTTAGGAAAGTTTATAAATATACATAAAATAAGTGAAGACAACATGAATTTCATTTCCAGGAGTTCTTCAGTCAATACTGGAACAAAGAAAGCTCAATGTTCACCACAGTTGGACTTTATTCTAGGGAATTGGTTAGATGGTGTGAAATTTCAGGGTTGAGAAATTTTGGGGTGGACCGAGAGGCAAGGTAGAGCGAAAGCGTAACAAGAAATTGTTGCTCCCTGCATGCTGGCAAAGCAAAGTGAGGCAGTGGTTACTGCACCATGGGATACAGAAGATAGAACCCCTGGTGGGTCTCTAGTGGTTGCTAAAGCCAGAGGAGAGGATGCTTCTGCAAGGCAGAAACAGAGGGGTGGAAGGACCCTAGCTTTTCCCTTTCTCCCACCTCTCATCTCCTACCACTGCTTCCAGTTGGCTGAACTGAGCTGGAAGCCATCCAGCCCAGAAGCCTTGGAAACTCAGTCTACAAATGTCAGCTCCCCTGATACCCAGAGTAGGAATGGCAAAAAGCCGGAAATGGATCTGAAGGCAAAGATGCAGGGCTGGAACAGTGAGCGAAAATATTGCCAAGGGAGAATGATGGCTAGACCAGAAGGTGGAGCTGAGAATGAAACTCATGCCCAGCACTGAGCCATGGATGCATAGCAGTACTGAGTTGCAGCACAGGCTGAGTTCTGTCTAGGTGTGAGCCTTCCAGGGTCCTGTCAAGCCCCCATTCATGATGACTTCCCCTTGCCTCACTTCAAACAATGCCAGCATGCTGTGACGGATGCCATTCATAAAAGTTGGTTGAAGAGAATGAATGAGTGAGTGAATTTCAAGCAGCAGGAAAAATGAAGTCAGGGCATAACATCAGGGAGACTCTGGATATTGTTGTTCTTTATGGTTTATGCCTTCAGGACAAACTAGTTTGAATTGTGCCGTTCCCTAACTCTACCATGTAGGACTTTCATCTTCCTGGCTTGCCACAGTTTTCATTAGATACTCCATAATTGTCATTTCCAGATTATAGGTTTGGACTGATGAATGTAATAACTATTTTATTCTAGCATAATAAGGAAAACATGGTCATTATAAACTCTCACAATCGTGTTTACCTTTTACTTAAATGGAGCTTGTTTGTATTAATGATTGTGGCTCATACTGCAGCATAGCTCAGCTAATAGGGACATGATGATTTATAAAAAGATTAACGTTTTTAGACCAGACTGAAAATATTTTTGTTTTCCTGATAATGGTCTTTCCTGGTGTCTGGAGGAAAGTTGAGCAGTTCCTTCTAATGAATAGCAGTGGAAATTAAAATAATTGTGCTTTTCTCTTTTTCCCTTCAGAAAACCTTCCTGAACGTAAAGACATGACTTGTTATTTTTAAGGTTTCATTAATCCAGCAAAATAAATGTTCTTTTACTGCTTTGGTGTAATTTTATTATACTTGATCCCATTTAGGCTGCAGATCAAATTAAGAAGCTGTACAATCTCTTCCTGAAAATTGATGCAACTCAAGTGGAAGTGAATCCCTTTGGTGAAACTCCAGAAGGACAAGGTAACCAAAAAAAGAAAAAGAAAAAAACAAACAAAAAAAAACCACCAGCAAGAACAATAATAACAAATGAATATGATTATTTATGCAAACTATTAATTAAATTGGACAAAAGACTGTAGCAGCAGCTTTGCATTCATTTCATTAATTTACTTTCGGCCGTGGTCTCAGACACTCCTGTCGTGCAGTTGAATACGTCAGCCCTGGAGTTGGTTTGCATCACCATGCAGGCCTCAGGGGAAGCGCCTTCTTATTTTATTTAGAAACATCCATCCACCGACACTCCCTTGTTTTTCCAGGGCCTTTCTTGCTTATACTGAGGTAAAATCCTGGGTAGGAACAGAAGCCTCTGCATTGGAGTGTAATGAATGCACCTGCTTTTAGGGAGCTGAAAATGCTTGAAAGCTGGTATTCGATCAGTTCCTATTAATTTGATAGTAAAAGCTTGTGAATGTATGTGTGTTTGGTGGTAGAGGGTGGGGTATCATGTGGTTAGGACTGGGATACATGTAATGGAAGTTCCACGGACCTTATCTTTTTTAGCACATTTCACCCCCAGTGTCTTGTATGCTGTCTAGCATGTTGTGGGCCATCAGTGAACACAAATTTACCATTGGGTAAATTGGGTGATCTGCTCTGTGCAAGTACAACCAAGTTGCAGGCCAAGGTGGGCACAGTATGGTGCTTTACAAAGGGGACTGTGTTCAAATTCTGGACCTGCCATATCCTGGCCTCAGACCTGGGCTAAGCCTTAGAGTTTGGTTTTTTTTTGTTTTTAATCCAAAAGAGTGGTAAAAATGATAACTGTCTTGTACAGTGAAGTGACTGGTGTTTGTGTATGCATTCAATGTCAGGCACAAAACAGACCAGTCCCTGACATTAATAAGATATAGGTCCTCTTCTCAGGTAATCCAGGAAGAACACCCAACAAAAAAAATGTTTAGGACCAGAGGGCTTCCCAGGTGAATCCTATCAAACCTTTAAATAATCGTTAATACCTATTTGTCTCAAACTATTCCAAAAGTTAGAAAGGGAAGGAAGGTTTCCAAATTTATTCTGTGAGGCCCAGCACTACCTTGACACAAAAAACAGATGAAGATACCACCAAAAAAAAACAAATTACAGGCTAATATCGCTGATGAACATAGATGCAAAAATCATCAATAAAATACCAGAAAACCAAATTCAATAATATATTAAAAAGATCATTCACCATGATCAGGTGGGGTTTATTCCTGGGACAGAAGAGTAGTTCAATATTTGTAAATTAAATAGTATGATACATCACATCAATAAAAGAAAGGATAAAAACCTTAAGATCATTTCAATAGATGCAGAAAAAGTACTTTGTACTTTGACAAAGTACAACATCCATTTATGATAAAAACCCTCAACAAACTAGGTTTAGAGGGAACATATCTCAACATAATAGGATCATCTCTGAAAAACCCATAGCTAATACCATACTCAGTGGTGGAAGATTGAGAGCTTTACCTATAAGATCAGGAACAAGACAAGGATGTCCTCTCACCAGTTTTATTCAACAGAGTACTGGAAGTCCTAGCCACAGCAATGAGGCAAAAAGAAAGGAAATCCAGATTGGAAGGGAAGAAGTAAAACTTTCACTATTTGCAGATGACATGATACTACACATAGAAAACCCAAATACGACTCCACCAAAAAACTGCTAGAACCGATAAAGGAATTCAGTAAAGTAGCAGGAAATGAAATCAATATAGAGAAATCCATTGCATTCCTATACACTGATAATGAAATGGCAGAAAGAGAAATTAAGAAAATAATTTCATTTATAATTGCACCAAATAGTAAAATACCTAGGAATGAATTTAACCAACAAGGTGAAAGGTACTGTACTCAAAAAAAACTACAAAACATTGGGGCGCCTGGGTGGCTCAGTGGATTAAGCTGCTGTCTTCGGCTTAGGTCATGATCTCAGTGTCCTGGGATCGAGCCCCGCATCGGGCTCTCTGCTCAGTGGGGAGCCTGCTTCCCCTTCTCTCTCTACCTGACTCTCTGCCTACTTGTGATCTCTCTCCCTGTCAAATAAATAAATAAAATCTTTAAAAAAATAAAACTACAAAACATTGTTGAATGAAGTTGAAGATGATACAAATAAATGGAAAAAGATATTCATTCCATGTTCATGAATTGGGACAACAAATATTGTTAAAATGTCCACATACCCAAAGCAATCTACAGATATAACGCAGTTCTTATTAAAATACCAACAGCATTTTTCACAGAACTCTAACAAATATTCCTAAAATTTGTATGGAGAAACAAAAGTCCTTAAATAGTCAAAGCAATCTTGAGAAAGAACAAAACTGGAAGTATCACAATCCCAGATTTCCAGATATAACCCAAAGCTATAGTAAACAAAACAATATGGCACTTGCACAAAAATAAATACACAGATCGATGGAACAGAAACCCATGATTATACAGTCAATTTATGACAAAGGAGGTAAGAAAATGCAATGGGAAGACAGTTTCTTCAACAAATGATGTTGGGAAAACCAGATAACTTCTATGCAAAAGAATGAAACTTGACCACAGTCTTACACCTTACACCAAAATAAGCTTGAAATGGATTAAAAATCTAAATGTGATACCTGAAATCATAAAAATCCTAAAAAAGAGCCCATGAAGTAATTTCTCTGATACTGGCTGTAGCAACATTTTTCTAGATATGTCTCTTGAAGCAAGGGAAACAAAAGCCAAAATAAACTATTGGGACTACATCAAAATGAAAAGCTTTTATACAGCAAGGGAAACCATCAACAAAACAAAAAGACAACCAACGAATGGGAGAAGATATTTGTAAATGATATATCTGATGAGGGGTTAATATCCAAAATATATAAAGTACTTATACAGCTCAACACCAATTAATAATGGGCAGAAGACATGAATAGGTATTTTTCCAAAGAAGACATACAGATGGCCAACAGGCACATGAAAAGATGTTAAACATATTCTTCATCAGGGAAACAAATCAAAACCCCAAGGAGATATCACTTCATACTTGTCAGAATGGCTAAAATAAAAAACATGAGAAATGTTTGTAAGGATGTGGAAAAAACCCCTGTGCACTGTTGGTGGGAGTGTAAGCTGGTGCAGCTACCATGGAAAACAGTATGGAGGTTATTCAAAATATTAAAAATAGAATTATCATATGACCCAGGAATTTCATTACTGGATATTTATTTACCCAAAGAAAATGAAAGCACTAATTCAAAAATATATATGCACCCTTACATTCATTGCTATATTATTCATGATAATCAAGATATATGGAAGCAACCCAAGTACCCATCTATAAATGAGTGGATTAAGAAGTGGTCTGTACACACACACACACACACACACACGCACACTGTGAAATATGACTCAGTCATAAAAATGAATGAAATCTTACCATTTGCAGCAACATGAATGGATCTAGAGTGTATCATGCTACATAAAATAAGTCAGACAAATACCGTATGATACCACTCATATGTGGAATTTAAGATAGAAAACAAATAACAACAAAAAGGGGACAAACAAAATAGACACTTAAATACAGAGGACAAACTGGTGGTTGCCAGAGGGGAGGTCAGTGTATGTGTGTGTGTGGGTGGTGATACATGAAATAGGTGAAGGGGATTGAGAGTCTGCTCACTGTGATGAGCACTGAGTAATGTATAGAACTGTCAAGTCACTGTATTGTACACCTGAAACTAATATAACACTGTATGTTAGCTATACTGGAATTACAAAATGGGGACAATAATAATAGTACCTACCTTAGAAGATTGTTCTGGGAATAATTAATGTTCCTACAACAAGGCTTGGCAGATGGTAAGAGGTACAAAAGCATTAGCTATGATTATATTATTATTTCTTATCCTTCTGAAAATCAAATAAGATAATGGACATTGAAAGTAAAAACAAAAAAAAAATAAAACTTCATACAAAAATTAAGGCTTTGGGGCGCCTGGGTGGCTCAGTGGGTTAAAGCCTCTGCCTTCAGCTCAGGTCATGATCTCAGGGTCCTGGGATCGAGCCCTGCATCAGGCTCTCTGCTCAGCGGGGAGCCTGCTTCCCCCTCTCTCTCTCTATGACTGCCTCTCTGCCTACTTGTGATCTCTGTCTGTCAAATAAATAAATAAAATCTTAAAAAAAAATTAAAAGCTATTCCCCATGTCCCATGGCTTTAAAAAAAAAAAAATTAAGACTTTGCTTAAAATTATAATCGTCACCAATTGCACTTGAACTAATGAAAGACAGTCCTGATCTTCTTCCATGAGTCTTGTGGCATTTCTGGTGGAGACCCCTGTATTTGTCTAATAAATTCTCCATTTTCACTTAAAAACAGTTAAATTAGGGGCAACTAGGTGGCTCAGTCCGTTAAGCATCTGCCTTCAGCTCAGGTCATGATCTCAGGGGCCTGGGATCAAGCCCCATGTCAGGCTCCTTACTCCTTGGGGAGTCTGCTTCCCCCTCTCCCTGCTGGTGCTCTTGCTCCCTCGCATGCGCTCTCTCAAATGAATAAATTAAAAAAATTAAAATTTTTTTTAAAAAATTCAAACTAGATGATAGCTGTAAAAAAAGGGAGTAATCCAGAAAAGGTATGGATTTCAATCTATTTGTCTATTTTTTGTTTTTTGTTATTTTTTTAAATTTCAGGTTAGGACCGACGAATAGTAATGTTTAGGAAGCCATTGAAAATAATATATTTCATGGTTTGTACAAGTGACCACCAGATAAATATCTGTGGTAGGTTATTTGTAAGCAAACTACCTTTTATTCATAAATATTTTAAAAATTCTGTTTGACTATAAAATCATTAGTACTTTATATAGAGAAGAAGTGAAGTGGAAGAAAACTGTTTTGAACTCATAGGACACATACTGTGATAAGCTTTTATATATATTCTTTCCTATTACTTGTAGCAATCCCAAAAAGTGTGGAGTTATTGTCTCCATTTTATAGAAGATTAAAAATTAATGTGACTCTTCCATAGGTATCCCATTACTGGAGCTGGGATTTGAACCTGTGTCTCTCTCAGTGCAGTGTGTGTTGATTTTTATATGCCAGACTGCTATTTTACCTTTTTTCTCTTAAACTAGTAAGTTTTTTTTAAAGATTTTATTTATTTATTTGACAGAGATCACAAGTAGGCAGAGAGGCAGGCAGAGAGAGAGGGGGGAAGGGAAGCAGGCTCCCTGCCGAGCAGAGAGCCCGACGCGGGGCTCCATCCCAGGACCCCGAGATCATGACCTGAGCCGAAGGCAGAGGCTTTAACACGCTGAGCCACCCAGGCGCCCCGCTAGTAATTTATTTTTATCAGAGTGACCTATACGTAGTTTCCAGCTAAGTAGAAATTCGTCAGAATTCATGCTGCATCGAGTGGCTATTAATTAAATCCAAGAAACAAAAGGGAGGGAAGTTGAGTATAAGTTCTTCAGAGTCATGGTTTGCTTTTCAAACTAGTATTCACAAGTGACCTGATTATTTCGTATTTAAAAAGGAAATTCAGCCAAAGAATTGGTTAAAAGTCAGGCTGTAATACTACTTTGATCCAAACCTTTGGTAAATTGTCAGTCACAGACTGCACTCTGATGCAGACAATAAGGGTGCAAAAAACTTTTCCTAGAATGTATTTGCAAAACCTCATCAAATCAGAAGTTTTCTTTTTAATTATCAAGAAAAAGGAAAATTCTTGAGCTTTTTTGAAGGAATCATCATAAAATACATTCTGTGTATTTGGTTCATTAAAGCATAAGTCTTATGTGATATTTTTAAGAGCAAAATTATCTTTAGCTATTAATTTGTTCATTGTACCATAAAAGTTCAGCTATTGAATTATAATCACAATTAAATGAGTGTGTTGGTTTATAACTCTAATGAGCAGTAGTCAAATTAAACCCAACTAGGAAACGGTGATTAATGACCAAATGTATAAATTGATCTTCATCATTGTCACAATCCCCTAAAGCAATCCTTTATTTAGAAGTTGTAAAAAAAAGTCATTTGTATCCTAACAGTATTAATAATCTTAATATTTATAATGTGAATATTTAATTTTTTTCCATTTAGATCAGTAAGAGCAGAGCATATAACATTTCACATTAAAATTTGATTTAATAATGACTTAATTTAGAAGTTTAAGGAGCTTGGTATCACACTAACCATTTTTACTTTATGTGGGTGCCTGGGTGGCTCAAAGGGTTAAGCCTCTGCCTTCGGCTCAGGTCATGATCCCAGGGTCCTGGCATCGAGCCCCGCATCGGACTCTCTGTTCAGCGGGGAGCCTGCTTCCCCCTCTCTCTCTGCCTGCCTCTCTGCCTACTTGTGATCTCTGTCTGTCAAATAAATAAATAAAATCTTTAAAAAAAATAAACATTTTTATTTTAAACTTCTCTATTGCAAAGCTTCTTTTGAAAAGAGTTTCTTCTGTTTTCCATTGGTTAATGAGGAATATTTTTTTTTAAATCCACTTGACTGGTCATATAGTTGCACAACAGATAATACTCAGTTGGATGAAGAACAACAATCTTGATAACATCTATGCTACTTGGTCACCTATGGGAAATTTTTAATATGGCGAAACAAATGCAGCCCCAGAATTATTTTTAACAATGTGATTAATAATTTGATTCAAAGAATAAAATTTGGCACTATTGACTGTATGTAATTTAGTAACTGTTAGAATTATAATGGTTGTTAGTGACAAAAACCTAACATCAGTCTAGTTTTTGTTAAGAAGCTTCCAGGTCAGGTAAGGATACTTACTTTCCTCATATAACAGGGAGTGGGCTGGTTTAGGTCATGAAGCCCTGATCTTCTAGCCCGGTTGCCTCTGAATTGTTTTTTTTTGTCGGCCAGGCTCTCTGGAGGGACAGCTAAGATGGTTCCCATTTTTCATCATTCTCCTCCGGCAACCACGCAGCAATCTTTTCAAATGATTCTGATTGGCCCTACTTGGATCCCATATCTGTATTTAGGCCAGCCACTGAGCTGGAATCACATGTATAAGAGAAGACAGTTTCTCAATGGAAAAAGGGATAGAGTCACATGTCTACCAGAATGGTCTACATTTTATTGAAATGAAAATAAGCTGTTAATTAAATAGTCAAAGAGAAATTAACTCTTTTCCTTGCTTGTCCAGTTGTGTTGCCAGAATTAATTCATTAAACATGTGGCCAAGTTCTCCTTGCTCAGCAGGGATCCTGCTTCTCCCTCTCCCACTCCCCTTGCTTGTGCTCAATCTCTCTCTGTCAAATAAACAAAATCTTAAAAACAAAAATATGTGACCAAGTTAGAAGCAAGGTTTTCTTGGGGTGCCTGGCTAGCTCAGTCGGAAGAGCATGCGACTCTTGATCTCAGTCAGGTTCATGAGTTTGAGGGTGCAGAGATTACTTAAATAAATTTTTTTAAAAAACCTTTAATTAAAGCAGGGTTTTCTTTATCATTATTTATCTACCTATCCGTTCATTCATCTGTTTTACAAGCCGCTGTGAGATTTTATGCTCTATTCCATTTCTTCCCACTTTCAGCCAGACTTGGTGTCTCTAAAATAGTGTTTCTCAATGAGGAGGGTAGACATATCGTCCCCTCAGGGGATGTTTGGCAATGTCAACTGACTTTTTTTTTTTTTGTATTGAGGTATAACTGACATATGGCATTATATTAGTTTCAGGTACACAACACAGTGATTGCATGTGATCACAACACTGAGTCTCATTAATATCCATTTTTGTTTATCACAACTGGCTGTGCAGGATGCTACTTGCCTCTTGTGGGTGGAGGCCAGGGATGTTGCTAAACATCCTACAGTACACAGCACACCCCTATCCCCAGTAGATAATGATCTCACCTAACCTACCAGTAGTCCCAAGATTAAGAATTCCTGCTCAGCCCAAATCCATTCACCAAGTTATTGGAATGAAACCCAATTTAAAACAGTGACTACCTGGCCAAGACTCCATGAGAACTAAGGCTGAGTGATCCAAAGTTAACTCGCACATCAGATCCCTCTTGCTTCAGATTAATTTCCCTAAATAGCCACCCTGTTGCTTCGTGTTAGCAAGTGCCCATGTTGTTGGTGGGTGTTTCTCTCTGTTTCTCTCTTTATACACAAGACTCTATTTTCAAGAACATTTTCAGTTCTCTACCTTCACCCGAATCCCCCTCCCGCCTCACATCTATTTTCTCTTTTGCAGCAACTCAAAAAAAAGTTCTAAAAAGTATACAACTCTTGGAACATCAATATTTAATGGAAACTGGGACTAATTTGAAAGTATCAGCATTTTAAGGCCATCACAGCAAGGTGCATTTCAATAGCATATTATGGTTATTTATCACAAATCAAATGCAGTACATTGCTTGAAGACAGATTATTTTTCAAACTAATTATGACAATCTTATTTCCTGCTGTTTTTATGTTTCTTTTATGTGTGAGTCTCCCCTCTGAAATGTATTTTTCTTTTGTTTAATTCTGTAGCACATTCTTCTGTTAAAACTCTAGGGTCAGAGGCTGCTAACTGCCAGTCAGGTTCTTCATCTAGGTTGGTGAATTAGCAGCTCACAGAATCCCACACCACTAAACAAAAAAACAAAACTCCCTATGAATATAAGCACCGCAGCTGTCTTTGATATTTGTTCAGAAGGAAAATTCATTTGTATAATCTATCAAGCATGTAACAATGTGCTTTTGATGGTGAAAATTGTTTTATAAATATTAATAGGTATGTTTTTTCACCCACTTTGTACACAGAATGGCCTTTGTTTAAGATGAATTTTGTATAGAATTGAGGTTTCATTAATGTGACATTGAATATCTTATGTCTGAACCAAGTTCGGTACCTTGAAAAATACATTTTCGTGTAGTTTGTTGTTTTAATAAATGAAAAAGCTAAGGTTTGAGCAAGCAAGTTTATTTTATTGCCCCACTGTTGACATAGCCATCAATCCATTTTTAACACCCTCATTCTAAAAGTGTACTTGGACAGGTCTTACAGGGGGGAATAAGCATATAAGAGTGAATCGATATTCAAGGATTAATCTACTCCTTTTGTGCAAGCTGCAACTTTTTATTTCGTCCCTTATGCTTTTTTTTTCATGCCATTAGATACACTTTCCTAAGTTTCTCTTTCACTGTAATAAGTATGATACCTGTGACTATTACAACATGAGAAGTGTGACTTAGTAGGAATTGGCCGTCTTTTTTCTGTAAAGGACCATAGAGTCTCAATTATGAGTCATCTCTGCTGTTGCCTTGGGACAGCAGCCATAGAAATATGTAAACGAATGGACGTGGTTGTATTCCAGTCCAACCCTATTTAGGAAAATAGACAGCAAGCTGTCCCAAGGACTATACTTTGCCACAACCGGACTGAGATTTTCATTTGGGGCTGTTTTGTACCAATCTTTAGCCACCTGGGCCTTATGGAAAGGTGTGGTGTGATTTGAGGGTCATCAAAGGCATCTCTTCCACCCTCAACCTTTAGGCTAAAATCTTCTTCTCGACCAGTCACACTGCCTGAAATGCTAACCCTAAAAATCCTTCCCATGGGAAATTCTTACATATTCTGAACATGGCATTTCACTGAAAATCACAGGTAATCTGTACATCTGTAAACTCCAGGAGGCATTAGTTTAGATTCACTGTAAACAGAAGTCTAGGATTATAAGGGAATGGGACCAAGGACAGGTCATTTGTAGTATTGGACAAGGCTATGGCCTGGGCTGCAGCATTGGGAAGCTGAGTATAATGGCCAGTGTCTGGAGTGGTTTAATGGCCAGTGTCTGGGCTGCCGAGGGCTTTGCACGCAGTTCCCGCTTTGCACACCAACACCACGCAGTAGAAAATACTCTGGCTTTCATTTTATAGACCAGGCCGCTGGGCTTAAGAGAGGTGATGACAGCTACCTGACTCTAAAGTGTCCGAATTGTCATTCATACCCAGGTGGTTTGATGCCAGAGTTCACTAAGTGGTGACGTTCAAGGGAAAACATCCGGGTCATACAGCGTTATACACTGAGATACTGAGGCAGGAAAGCACTTTGTATGTTTGGGACTCCTTTGAAAATATTGAGCAGGTGTGACAAATATGTGTCTGAAGGAGTCCCTGTACCTCCTTAAGGTGTTTTACTCTCCCTGGGTTCCACCCACATAAAAAGAGTAAGGCTTTGAGGGTGACAGTTCAGTTTTGGGTCACCCTTCTTAATTCCTGAGTCCCCTCGCTTCCTACATGCATAGTGTCCGTTACTTCCCAAAGCACTAGGATATAACGTACACTGGCCTCGTTATGCCGTTTAGTTTTCTTTACAAAGAGGGAACAACAGAGAGGTCATTTATCCCACAAGTCTAATACCTGTAGGTGCACCTTGATTTCCACCTGTAGGCACCCCTTTTATCCTATATTACCATCTCTAAGCTCTGATTTAATTCTCAGGTTTCCCCCAAATAATGCACTCATTTCTGTCCTCGGCATATACATCATACTGCAGGAAAAAGCGTCTTTTGTAAATCTGGCTTTGCAGAGGGTAGGTGGGGCTGCCTTCTGATCTTCGCATGCATATCCGTTAATTTTGTTCTCTCAAGTAGCTTGGAACTGTAGTCTGTGTAAGGGGCAAAGATCAGCCTGGACCTATTTTGATTTACTAGTTTATTGATCTTGACCAAGAATTCTTTTATTTGAAACTCTTCAGTCAGGAAGTCAATTTGATATAGCCTTTGCCCATTTTGAAGGTGTCGGTTACAAGTAGTCTTGCCTGTGAGTAACAGAGAAGCTATAATTACTAATAAGTTAATTAAAATTTATTTATAAACCTAGTGGAAAGCCAAGAATGAAGTTGCTTTCCTATTGATTATTATACCAGTCATTAACTGCTGACAAAATGCCCTGTAGCAAGCAGAGAACATTGGCCAATTCCTTTGGTAATTGTAGGATTCCATCATGAAGATTGCAGTATTCTGGACAGTAAAAAAAACTCATTTGCTCCGTGTGTTCACAGTGTGTGGGTAAAGCGGTTGGACATTTTGTGGCAAGACTAAGGACTCTGGCAGACATTAACTTCTATATAAGATCCTCTCTTGCCAGTCAGTGCTACTTTAAATAATTTGTGGTTTGGGTTTTTATTTATGCTAAGTATTCTTAGATGTTAAAATGCCAGTTCTGTATAGATTTGTACCAAAGTGCTTCATTTTTGTGGTAGAGAGCCCCTTGTATAAAATCTCTAGAAAGGGTGTGTAACTTTAGGATGTTGTAATGTGACAGTATTTTCTCGTCTTTGTAAGCAAATGGGATTAACAGACCACGGTCATTGCTTTTGAATGAATTATTCCAAGTTGCTTCTCTTCGAAGAAGAAGGTGCCTTTCAGCCATGCTGGAGCAGAATGGGTCATTTCTCTAAAGTCTAAGTCAAAGATCCCTGTCTATCAATCTGAAGTAGAGTAAAAGAAGGTTAGAATGGAATGTCATCGTGGACAACTAATCCCCAAAGGGATATAATAAATGGGGTCAGATCCCAGAAACCTGCATATCACCACTCCTCACTGCAATCTCTCCCTGAGAGTTCATATAGGAGATATCTTGTAAACCAAAGAAAATGCTCTTCCCTCGGTGCATCCGTATCACTCGGTTATTTTCAACTGTGTCCAGTGCTCTTGGCCATTGAGAGAGTGGGAGATTTCTACCTGCACCGGAGACGAGAGACAGTAGTGCTGGTAATGCCTGGCCAACTTCTACCATGTCTCATCTGTCTCAGTCTCTTAGTGTTTTATAACTTGGATCAAAAGAGTCGTATCGTGTACACATCAGGTTGATGGTCCTAGTTTGAGCTGATCCCAAAGGAAGTATATCAGCTAGTTTAGGGATTGTTTTTTCCATTTTCTAAATAAGAAAGCTGAGACCCAAAGAGGAAGTAGGTTATTATTTATTTTTTTTTTATCAATTTACAGACTTAGTTAAGGATCAAATAAAAAACTATTTGATTCTAACCCGGTGTTCTTTGCATTAAATCTTTCAGAAATATTGGTGAGGATACTGATTAAATAGAATTTCTCTTTGTAGCAGAGGACAGTGGGTTTAAGCATTATTATCTAGTTTCTCTTTGCACAAAAGGTAGAAGCGATGATTAGTGGCTATATACTAAAAATAAGAAATGTAATAAAAATGGCAAATCAAAGCTGTATGTAGATGTGGCAGTCTATAGCTTTTATTTATTTTTTTGACAGCCTATAACTTTTCATGGGTGACCACAACTTATATTATTATTTTATTAAACAGAGACCAACAGGTATAGGTTACTGTGCTCTTTTTTAGAATGTAATGAGAACAGGGACTATGCCACCAAATTTGTCCTTGTAGCCCTAAAGCTTAAAATCAAGAAAGCTGTAACAGCTTCTCCTGTCCCTCTCCTGAGAGAAAAATGACAGAATCTTATTTTTCTTTCTTCTGTGCCTGCCAGCCTAGGGAACTAATTTGTATACCCTTAAGAGATATTCATGTTTGTGCCTTTTTCCCCCTTATTTAGTTGTCTGTTTTGATGCAAAGATAAACTTTGATGACAATGCAGAATTCCGACAAAAGGACATATTTGCCATGGATGACAAATCAGAGAATGAACCCATTGAAAACGAAGCTGCCAAATATGATCTAAAATATATAGGACTGGACGGGAACATTGCCTGCTTTGGTAAGAATGTAGTTCTATCAAAGGCATGATTTGTGGATTTTTGCAGAATTTTAAGTAGTCCAGATTTCTGAACCTTTCTGAAATGGTATTTCCCAGTAGCTAGTGGAAATAGGAGTTTCTGTAGCCCAAAAGTCTTGGGAAACAGTTTCTGAGTTTCTTCCCAATGTTCATTTTGCCCAGTGGTCACTGGTTTAAAGCAGGGTTTCTCAAGTCTGACACTATTGACAATTGGGGTGGGAAAATTCTTTACAATGGGAGGCTGTCCTATACTTTGTGAGATATTTGGCAGTGTCCCTGATCTTTATGTGCCACTGGACACCTCCACCCCCCTTGTTACAACCAGAGTTGTCATGAAACACTGGCAAATACCTTCTGGTAAGCAAAATCACCCCAGCTGAGAAATACTATTTTAAAACATCTCAGTTAAATTTTGCTTAATAAAAATCAAAATCCTTGCTTCTCCAATCAGTGTTAATATGCTAGGAACTCTTCTGAAATTTGGTTTTAAGATAAAATTTCTCAGAGGAAGTAGAAGAGAACATATACTTGAATCATTATACTGTAGTTTCAGCTTTTATAATAACCAAATGATAAAATGTTTAATCCATTATCCAGTTTATTAATAAAACAATTGATTTTATCATACTCATCTAAATTTGTGAAAATGGCTTATTCAGCTGAGATAAGAATGAGCCTATAGAGGCAATACAATTTCTGTTATTGTCCACAGCTTATAGAGCTAAGATTTATACACATCTGTGTTTCTGGTGGAACCAATTCATTGCACTGGAAACTGAGGTCTTAATCTTAATGGAATTAAAAAAGATTTGTAGCTCATTAAACCAACAGGATTATTATATTCAGAATTGAACAGACCTCATCCAGTAGTCTGCTGAGCCATACAATAGAAAATGACATCTAATTACAAGTGATAACCAAAAGCTCTTGCTTTGTATCAGAGTAATAACTGTAATGTACCAGATCACTCACATTGTTCTGATCTTGATAAGCTAATGTGCTCTCAATATTTGTAGGCATTTAGAAAGGAGTATGATATAATGGTGTGTTTAGAACAAATTAAATACAGATTCTTTGTAGCCTCTGTGGGAGTATGCATGATTTGACCAAGTTAGCAGCCTCAAAAGCGACGATTAACACATTTCAAATTGTTTTAAGATCGTATATAAACCATTTTTATTGTAGTCACCCGAACTTAATTAAATTAGTCGCAGTTCACAGGATTGTCTGGGGAATTCAAGGGTCAGAAAAAGTGAAGTATATTTTACCTTGAGAGTTTCTGCTATGTTCAGGAGGTCTGCTTTTTTTTTTTTTCCCCCCCTTTCTAACCTAAGGAAAATAATTTCATGTAATTAAGTATAAGAAGCCAAAGAAGTACAACTGGTCAATAAAACTCAGCTCTGGAAAATAAGAATTGCAGTGTTAAAACTCTTTATTTATTTTCTTCTTTTTTTTTTTTTCTTTATTTTCTTTAAAAAAAAAAAAAGCCCCTAAGAGTAAGCACATTTCAGTTCTAGTTTTAGTGATCAGGTTACTAGTGAACATTTCTTTTATTAATTTGGAGAAGGAACAGAAGGATAAGAATATTATTTTGATGCTATCCTTTATTCATTTGTTTTCTAAGTTAATCCACATTAACCTATAACACACGTGGTTGCACTGAGTGTAGAAAAGTATGGAGCCCTATTGAAGTGGGGACCCCTGTGGCTCAACCCCAGAGGGATGCTACATTCAAAAGATCATATTCTCAGCAAGCAAAAAATTAAATTCCATTTTTTACTTGGGTCTCTTGAAGGATATTAAAAGAAGGTAATTCACAGACCCATGCAACTTCTTACAGCCTTCCTTGGTTCTCTTGAGTTCTGTTGTTTTTTTCCAGAACCCAAAACTCCCTCTTCTACTAGCCTAAATTAATGATGTAAACCTTTCTCCCTTTTATCTGTTTCCCAGATTGGTTTAGCTTCTCAACAAACATACAGTTTGTCTTCATATTCCCAGGTTTTTGTTTTGTTTTCTTTATGCTTCGTGTGCACATTTCCTGATTTGTCCTAAAAGTCCATGAATTTATCTGGTTCCAGGCAGGACAGATTGACCTGGGAGAGACAGGGCTCTCTTTGGTGTCATGGGGGAAGGAAATGGTTCATGCGCCCTTTCGTGTTGCCAAATTCATCCTGTCTTGTGTGCCATTTACATTTCCTAGTGAACGGTGCTGGACTAGCCATGGCTACTTGTGACATTATCTTCCTGAATGGTGGGAAGCCAGCCAACTTCTTGGATCTTGGTGGTGGCGTAAAGGAAGCTCAAGTGTATCAAGCTTTCAAACTGCTGACCGCCGATCCTAAGGTAACCTCTGTCTTTGTAGGGGGGAGTGCGTAATGTTCTGATTTTTCCCAGTCAAGAACTGCCGTTTTCCTGCTCAGTGGTGATAAGCCAACACCTCTATGTCGCAGCTGCAGATGCAAATCCTGCTTTATATCTGCTTGGAGTATACACTGGTTTACCCATTTTAGGTGAAAGGCTTGTAAGTGCCTCCAGATTTTATTTCAGATGCTGTGCTTCCAAAGTTCTGAGAGACAGGAGGGAATAAAAAAGGGGGAGTGCACCAGACAGTGAAACATTGGTTGGCATGAAACATTATTTGAGTAATGTTTACTGAAGCAATTAGTCCTGCCCTTACGTGACTTAGAGGACCCAGTTTCTGACACCTTCCATAACATGCTGCAAGTGTTATCATACAGTTGGAGACAAAAGAAAATTAAAGGATTACAAAACTGTATGTCACTAGAAAGTAATGACCTCACATTCTTCCGTGTGCTTTTTAATTTTCATCGTGTGTAATATGTGCTAGCTAGCATAGAATGTTGCTTTATGAGCCTATAATATAGCTATCACACCCATGCTAGCACATAGTAGGGCTTCAGTAAATTCTTTTCAAGTTCAATACCCATATGCTTTGTTTCAACTGCTGGTACTCACTTGTCTATGACAACAAGGCTTAGATGGACATTTATGACAAGGAGAAGCCTAACATGTTTTGAATGAATTATATATATCATTTACTTCCCTTTACTGTTCTGTGAGGTAGTGTCTGTGCCACCGCCATTTGACTTTAGACTTTGAGAATCATTATCTTGATACTGTTAGAGTATCTGAGACATTCTCTTGGTTTCTTAATATAGCTGAAGACCGGGGAAATGTGAACCATCACTAGGAAAATCATAAATGAAAATGAGACCAGATTTCTTTTTAAAGAAATGTGGTCTGAACTTAATATGGAAGCTTCTCATTAATAAGTGTACCAACAATAGTCTTTTGGTTCACATATATGAAATTTTGTTTTACATTAGTAGTATGCTTGTCTGTTTTCATTATGACTCAGATGGTTGCTCACCTTACATTTTTGCTCACTCTTGTCCTTCTGATTCACAAAATAAGTGGTAGGGTATTATCAGCTGCTAATCTTTAGTTCTCCAGTGCTTTCCAGGAGGAGCAGAGTCATCAAAATCTGAAGTCACCCAGCCATGAAGAAAGTGTTTGCTGTTGGTTTTCTGTTTATATAAGTACCTGTTCTCATTGGTTAAGTAGGAATTTTATCAATGACTTCCCAGTCATTAACTTATTTAACCCTTCTTCTTCTTATTTTCCTTTTTTAAAAGATTTTATTTATTTATTTGAAATACAGACAGAGAGAGCAGGAGTGAGAGAAAGGGGCTAGAGAGAGAGGGAAAAACAGACTCCCCACTGAACAGGGAGCCTGATAAGGGCTCCATCCTAGGACCCTGGGGCCATGACCTGGTCCAAAGGCAGATGCTAAACTGGCTAAGCCACCTAGGCGCCCCTTCTTATTTACTAAAGGAAAGAATCATTTTCCTCCCAAAGAGTGTCCTATAAAATGAAATCTCTAAATACCATGGATATAAGTAACACACAGCTCTTTAAAGTGCATGAACCACAAAGTATTCAGAGAACAGGGCAACTGTGATAAAATACTGAACTTTTAGTGTCTACGGAAATTTGGTGCTAAGAATAATAGAGAGCTATCGAGGGAGTAAATCTACCAGGACAATCATTGCATTTTCTTTGGAATATCTTTTCTTAGCCGCTGATCTGGAATTTTAATTTTGTAAAAATGCAGGAAGGGAAGGAAAAGTCACTTGCAGAGCCATTTTTTTTTTTTAAACAGTCTCTGAAAAATTTTTGATTTTACCCTATGGAATATTTTCAAATGCTTAGAGTATTTAAACTTTTTTGAGATTGCCTGTCATCTTGGATAGAGAAAGATATGTGGGAGTTATTTTATTTTTCTCATGCTATATCAGGAAAATGAATGCATAGCTCATCTCACTGTAAATTTTCCAAATCTTGAAATTTGGACAGAAAGAAAGCATAGAAATGTAATGGGTATTTTCAATCCTGGCATTGTTTAACAGATTTCAGAGAACAGAGACTTAAAAATACTATAGATGAATTGACTTGATTTTGCAAGAAAACTGATAGTAGTTCTAGCAGGAATTATTTCAGGTAGAACCCCATTGAGCTGCCCAGAAGTAGAGAATCCCAAAAACCCAAAGCTAATTATTACAGAGGTATTGATTTTCTTGTTAGATGTGAGGATTAGTCAGTTGAATTAACTGAAACCCAAAATTGCAAAAGGCCTGTTGTTAAACTTGAATCAACTGATAGTAACAACTACTTGTTCATCATATGTGTGAACCAATTCTATTGATCAAGTAATAAATGTTATAAATGTTATCATTCAAGAACAATATTATGGGTTGACCTATATTTATACACATAATATCAGCCATAGAGCTGAAACTTATATTTATTTTGCTTGACTCTTAGCCCAAATGCTGATACGCACTGAGACCTAACACAAATGCCTTTATCACTAATATGTTCCTTATTTGATTGTAATATATGCGAAACAGAGCTCCTCTGCCAAACTGTCTAAAACAAGAATCTTCAAGATAGCTAGCTCCCTTATAAAACAGAATTCACATTAAGTCTTTTTAAATTTTCTTATTTTCAAGTTGGGCTAGAAATGAGAGAAAGGGAAGAGAGTGTGTTCTTCTGGTGGTATAATAGATCTGATCTCCATTGTTTTTACCATACAGAATTCTAAGCACTAGCATCCTGTAAATCCTAAGGAGTAAAAAACCATGTAAACTAAGAAGTAGAAGTAGGGTATTTGTGGTAATCTGTAAAGAATTTGAACACAGTTAATGGAAAAGCCCTCCGAAGAGTATTATCCTTAAGTTTTTGTCTTCCTGAAAAATGCTTTGGCTTTTATTTCTAATTCTAAACTTAGAATTCCAAAGGTGTAGAAAATGAGTACGAATGACATCTGGAGTATGTAAAACATCTTACACAAATGGATAAAAGGAGAAGACAGTTGACAGGAATCTCAATAGTCACCCCAACTCTTTTGGGCAAAGTAAAACAAATTTGTTGCCCTCTGAAGGCCTGATTTCAGAAACCAGTAGTGCATGATTGACAGTCACGAAGTCACTGCTCCTGATATGTCCATGCTTCTGGTTTAGATCTAACTCAGAGTCATGTTTCAAAACTCTTTATTTTTTAACTTTTATTTCTTTAAATATTATTATTTTCGGTTGCAATATAATTAACGTATAGTGTTTTTTCAAAGCTCTTTAAATATCCAGGAAGAAATGTTCTACATAAGCCCTAAGTACTAGTTCAAAAAGGAATGTGTTCTTAATGGGGCTCTGGTGCCAGACTGCCCAGGTTCCAGTCACATCTTTACCACTTACTGCTTGTGGGACCTTGAGCACGTAATTTTATTTCTATATATCTCAGTTTCCTCATTTATATAAAATGAAATAATAACAGTACTTATTACCTCAGAGGGCTGCTTCATTTTTTTTTTTTTTTGGATTTGAAGTTCAACGTTATTTAAATTTTTAAATTGAGATATAATTGATTATATAACATCTTAGAAGTTTGAGATGAATAAAGTGTTGATTTGATACATCTGTATGTTGCAGTATGATCACAGTATAGCGTTAGTTTCCATCCTGCTCTGTAATTATAGTTTCTTTTTTGTGGTGGGAACATTTAACCAGAGAGTGGCTTATTACATTAATTAAGATACACATATACATTTCCCATTTAAAGGAGGAATAATTTTATATGATGGTATCATTTAAAATTCTTAATAAATTTTTCTTGAAGTATGACCCACATACAGAACAGTACGCAAATCAATAGTATATAGCTTGATGAGTAATAACGAAGTGAACATAGCCATGTAACTGGCAGCTGGGTCACAAAATAGAACATGACCAGTGTTAAGGACTAAATTTTTACATCCCACCAGCATTTGTATGTTGAAATCCTAACCCCCAAAGTGATGATATTAGGAAGTAGGGCCTTTGGCAGATAATTACATCATGAGGGTGGAGCCTCATGAGTGGGAGTAATACCCTTATAAAGGAGACCCCAGATAGCTCCTTCACCCCTTCCTCCATGTGAGGGTATATCTAGATTATGGCCATTTCTGTACCAGGAAGTGGGCTCTCAAGAGACACTGAATCTGCCAGTGCCTTCCTCTTGGACTTGTAGCCTCTAGAATTGTGAAAAATAACTGTTTGTTGTCATACCACTCCATCTATGGTAGTTTGTTACAGCAGCCTGAGCAGACTTAGACAACCAGCATCTCAGAAGCAAATAATGCACTTCAGCTCCATGTTTCTCCTTCTTTGCTTTTGTCCCCAAAGGTAACATAGCTGTCCCGACTTCTGTCATCAGTTTCTTTTGCCTTAATATACATTTCAGCTTAATATAAGTAGGATTGTAGAGCTTTTGTGTTAGCCATCTGTCACTTAACTTTTTTTTATTGATTATTTTTATTAACATATAATGTATTATTTGCCTAAGGGGTACAGGTCTGTAAATCGTCAGGCTTACACACTTCACAGCACTCACCATTTCACATACCCTCCCTGATGTCCATAACCCAACCATCCTCTCCATACCCCCACCCTCCCAGGAACCCTCAGTTTGTTTTGTGAGATTAAGAGTCTCTTATGCTTTGTCTCCCTCCCGATCCCATCTTGTTTCATTTTTTCCTTCCCTACCCCGCAAACCCCCCACTTTGCCTCTCAAATTCCTCATATCAGGGAGAGCATATGATAAATGTCTTTCTCTGATTGACTTCTTTCGCTCAGCGTAATACCCTCTAGTTCCATCCATGTTGTTGCAAGTGGCAAGATTTCATTTCTTTTTTTTTTTTTTTTTAATTTTATTTTTCATAAACATGTAATATCTTTTTATCCCCAGGGGTACAGGTCTGTGAATCGCCAGGTTTACACACTTCACAGCACTCACCATAGCACATACCCTCCCCAATGTCCATAATCCCACCCCCCCAACCCCCCTCCCCCCATTAACCCTCAGTTTGTTTTGTGAGATTAAGAGTCACTTATGGTTTGTCTCCCTCCCAATCCCATCTTGTTTCATTTACTCTTCTCCTACCCCCTTAACCCCCCATGTTGCATCTCCTCTCCCTCATATCAGGGAGATCATATGATAGTTGTCTTTCTCCGATTGACTTATTTCGCTAAGCATGATACCCTCTAGTTCCATCCACGTCGTTGCAAATGGCAAGATTTCATTTCTTTTGATGGCTGCATGGTATTCCATTGTATGTATATACCACATCTTCTTTATCCATTCATCTGTTGATGGACATCTAGGTTATTTCCATATTTGGCTATTGTGGACATTGCTGCTATAAACATTCAGGTGCATGTGCCCCTTCGGATCACTACATTTGTATCTTTAGTATAAATACCAAGTAGTGCAATTGCTGGGTAGGGTAGCTCTATTTTCAACTTTGTGAGGAATGTCCATGTTGTTTTCTAGAGTGGCTGCACCAGCTTGCATTCCCACCAGCAGTGTAGGAGGGTTCCCTTTTCTCCACATCCTCGCCATATTCTGTCGTTTTGTGACTTCTTAATTTTAGCCATTCTGACTGGTATGAGATGGTATCTCACTGTGGTTTTGATTTGTATTTCCCTGATGCCGAGTGATGTTGAGCATTTTTTCATGTGTCTGTTGGCCATCTGGATGTGTTCTTTCAAGAAATGTCCGTTCATGTCCTCTGCGCATTTCTTGATTGTATTATTTGTTCTTTGGGTGTTGAGTTTGATAAGTTCTTTACAGATTTTGGATACTAGCCCTTTATCTGATTTGTTATTTGTGAATATCTTCTCCCATTCTGTCAATTGTCTTTTGGTTTTGTTGACTGTTTCCTTTGCTGGGCAAAAGCTTTGGATCTTGATAAAGTCCCAACAGTTCATTTGTGCCCTTGCTTCCTTTGCCTTTGGCAATGTTACTAGGAAAAAGTTGCTACAGCTGAGGTTGAAGAGGTTGCTGCCTCCGTTCTCCTCAAGGATTTGGATGGATTCCTGTCTTACATTGAGGTCTTTCATCCAATTTGAGTCTATTTTTGTGTGTGGTGTAAGGACATGGTCCTTTTTCTGCATGTGGCTGTCCAATTTTCCAAACACCATTTGTTGAAGAGACTGTCTTTTTTTCATTGGACATTCTTTCCTGCTTTGTCAAAGATTAGTTGACCATAGAGTTGAGGGTCTATCTTTAGGCTTTCTATTCTGTTCCACTGATCTATGTGTCTGTTTTAGTGCCAGTACCATACTGTCTTGATGATGACTGCTTTGTAATAGAGCTTGAAGTCTAGAATTATGATGCTGCCAACTTTGGCTTTCTTTTTCAACATTCCTCTGGCTATTTGGGGTCTTTTCTGGTTTCACATAAATTTTAGGATTATTTGTTCCATTTCTCTGAAAAAAATTAATGGTATTTTGATGGAGATTGCATTAAATGTGTAGATTGCTTTAGGTAGCATAGACATTTTCACAATATTTGTTCTTCCAATCCATGAGCATGGAAAGCTTTTCCATTTCTTTGTGTCTTCCTCAATTTCTTTCATGAATAATTTAGTTTTCTGAGTACAGATTCTTTGCCTCTGTGGTTAGGTTAATTCCTAGATATCTTATAGTTTTGGGTGCAATTATAAATGGGATCGATTCCTTAACTTCTCTTTTTTCTGACTTGTTGTTTGTGTATAGAAATGCAACTGATTTCTGTGCATTGATTTTCTATCCTGTCACTTTACTGATTTCCTGTATGAGTTCTGGCAGTTTTGGAGTGGAGTCTTTTGGGTTTTCCACATAAAGAATCATACCATCTGCAAAGAGTTGATTTTTCTTTGCCAATTCAGATGCTTTTTATTCCTTTTTGTTTTCTGATTGCTGAGGCTAGGACTTCTAGTACTATGTTGAATAACAGTGGTGATAGTGGACATCCCTGCTGTATTCCTGACCTTAGGAGAAAAGCTCTCTGTTTTTCTCCATTGAGAATGATATTCATAGATTGCTTTGATGATATTGAGGTATGCACCTTCTATCCCTACACTGTGAAGAGTTTTGATTAAGAAAGGATGCCGTTGGGGCACCTGGGTGGCTCAGTGGGTTAAAACCTCTGCCTTCAGATTGAGCCCCGCATCAGGCTCTCTGCTCAGCAGGGAGCCTGCTTCCTCCTCTCTCTCTGTCGGCCTCTCTGCCTACTCGTGATCTCTGTCAAAGAAATAAATTAAAAAAAAAAAAAAAGAAAAGAAAAGAAAAAAGAAAGGATGCCGTACTGGGAACCTGGGTGGCTCAGTTGTTTAAGCAACTGTCTTTGGCTCAGGTCATGATCCAGGAATCCCGGGATCAAGTCCCACATCAGGCTACCTGCTCAGCAGGGTGTCTGCTTCTCCCTGTCCTCTCTCCTATCATGCTCTCTCTCTCTCTCTCTTATTCTCTCTCTCTCTCTCTCAAATAGATAAATAAAATCTTTAAAAAAAAAAAAGAAATGATGCTCTACTTTGTCAACTGCTTTTCCTGCACCTATTGAGAGTATCATACATTTCTTGTTCTTTCTTTTATTAAGGTATTGTATCACATTGATTGATTTGTGGTTGTTGAACCAACCTTGCAGCGAAGGCATAAATCCCACTTCATCATGGTGAATAATCCTTTTAAGATACTGCTGGATCCTATTAGCTAGTATTTTAGTGAGAATTTTTGCATCCATGTTCATCAAGGATATTGGTCTGTAATTCTTTTTGATGGGGTCTTTGTCTGGTTTTGGGATCAAGGTAATGCTGGCCTCATAAAATGAGTTTGGATGCTTTCCTTCCATTTCTGTTTTTTGGAACAGTTTCAGGAGAATAGGTGTTAATTCTTAAAATATTTGGTAGAATTCTCCGGGAAAGCCATCTGGCCCTGGGCTCTTGTTTGTTGGGAGATTTTTTTTTATATTTATTTATTTATTTGACAGAGATCACAAGTAGGCAGAGAGGCAGGCAATGAGAGAGGAGAAAGCAGGCTCCCTGCAGAGCAGAGAGCTGGATGTGGGGATCGATATCAGGACCCTGGGATCATGACCTGAGCTGAAGGCAGAAGCTTTAACCCACTGAGCTACCCAGGCACTCCTGTTGGAAGATTTTTGATGACTGCTTCAATCTCCTTACTGGTTATGGGTCTGTTCAGGTTTTCTATTTCTTCCTGGTTCAGTTTGTATAGTTTCTATGTCTCTAGGAATGCATCCATTTCTTCCAGCTTGTCAAATTTGCTGGTGTATAGTTGCTTATAATATGTTCTTGTAATTGTTTATATTTCTTTGGTGTTGGTTGGGATCTCTCCTCTTTCATTCATGATTTTATTACTTTGGATCCTTTCTGTTTTTATTTTGATAAGTCTGACCATGAGTTTATCAATCTTACTAATTCTTTCAAAGAACCAGCTCCAAGTTTCGTTGATGTGTTCTCCTGTTCTTTTGGTTTCTATTTTATTGATTTCTGCTCTCATCTTTATTATTTCTCTTCTCCTGCTGGGTTTAGACTTTATCTGCTGTTCTTTTTCCAGCTCCTTTAGGTATAGGGTTAAGTTGTGTACTTGAGACCTTTCTTGTTTCTTGAGAAAAGCTTGTATGGCTATATACTTTCCTTTTAGGATTGCCTTTGCTGTGTCCCACAGATTTTGAACAGTTGCATTTTCATTATCATTTGTTTCCATGAATTTTTTCAGTTCTTCTTTAATTTCCTGGCTGACCCATTCATTCTTCAGTAGGATGCTCTTTAGCCTCCATGTATTTGAGATCTTTCCAACTTTCCTCTTGTGATTGAGTTCTAGCTTCAGAGCATTGTGTTCTGAAAATATGCAGGGAATGATCCCGATCTTTTGGTACCGGTTGAGACCTGATCTGTGACCCAGGATGTGATCTATTCTGGAGAATGTTCCATGCACACTAGAGAAGAATGTTTATTCTATTGCTTTGGGATGGAATGTTCTGAGTATATCTGTGATGTCCATCTGGTCCAGTGTGTCATTTAAGGCCTTTATTTCCTTCTTAATCTTTTGTTTGGATGATCTGCCCATTTCAGTGACAGGGGTGTTAAAGTCCCCTACTATTATTGTATTATTGTTGATGTGTTTCTTTGATTTTATTATTAATTGGTTTATATAGTTGGCTGCTCCCATATTAGGGGCATAGATATTTAAAATCATTAGATCTTCTTGTTGGACAGACCCTTTGAATATGACATAGTGTCCTTCCTCATTTCTTATTATAGTCTTTGGCTTAAAATCTTATTTATCTAATATAAGGATTGCTACCTCCAGCTTTCTTTTGATATCCATTAGCATAGTAAATTGTTTTCCACCCCCTCACTTTAAATCTAGACGTGTCTTCAGGTCTAAAATGAGTTTTTGCTGACAGCATATTGATGGGTTTTTGTTTTTTATCCATTCTGATACCCTGTGTCTTTTGATTGGGGCATTTAGCCCATTTACATTAAGGGTAACTATTGAAAGAATGTGAATTTAGTGCCATTGTATTGCTTGTAAGGTGACTGTTACTGTTTTGTTCTGGTCTCCTACTTTTGGGCTCTCTCTTTGCTTAGAGGACCTCTTTCAGTATTTCCTGTAGGGCTGATAGGATGTTTGCAAATTCTTTTAGTTTTTGTTTGTCCTGGAAGCTTGTTATCTCTCCTTCTATTTTCAATGATAGCCTAGCTGCATATAGTATGCTTGGCTGCATGTTTTTCTCATTTAGTGCCCTGAATATATCATGCCAGTTCTTTCTGGCCTGCAGGTCTCTGTGGGTAAGTCTGCTGCCAATCTAACATTTCTACCATTATATGTTACAGACTTCTTGTCCCGAGCTGCTTTCAGGATTTTCTCTTTGTCACTAAGATTGTATGTTTTACTATTAGATGATGGGGTGTGGACCTATTTTTATTAATTTTGAGGGGGGTTCTGTGTGCCTCCTGGATTTTAATGCTTGTTCCCTTTCCCATATTAGGGAAATTCTCTATTATAACTTTCTCCAATATACCTTTTGCCCCCCTCTCTCTTTCTTCTTCTTCTGGAATCCCAATTATTCTAATATTGTTTCATCTTATAGTATCACTTACCTCTCGAATTCTCCCCTCGTGGTCCAGTAGTTGTCTCTCTTTTGCTCAGCTTCTTTATTCTCCATCATTTGGTCTTCTATTTCACTAATTCTCTCTTCTGGCTCATTTATCCTAGCAGGGAGAGCCTCCATTCTTGATTGCACCTCATTAAGTCCTTTTTTGATTTCACCTTGGTTAGATTTGGTTATTTCTCCAGAAAGGGCTTTTTTTCTCTAGACAGGGTTTCTCTAATATCCTCCATGCCTTTTTTGAGCCTAGCTAGTACCTTGAGAATTGTCATTCTGAACTCTAGATCTAACATATTACCAATGTCCGTATTGGTTAGGTCCCTAGCTGTTGGTATTGCCTCTTGTTCTTTTTTTTTTTTTTTTTTTTTTTGGTGCTGATTTTTTCTGCCTTGTCATTTTATCCAGATAAGAATATATGAATGAGAGAATAAAATACTAAAAGGGCAGCAAATACCCCAGAAAAATGTATGCTAACCAAATCAGAGGAGACCCCAAACCAGGGGAGAAGAAAGGGGGTAAAAAGAATTAAAAAATATATATTAGACTGCTGAATAGAACAGAGCCACCGATTTGATTTTGGGTGTATTTTGGTCTCTAAGAAGAAACTACCTCCCAAAATTTTAAAGAAAGAAAAACTTATGTGTATATATATATATATATATATATATATATATATATACACAAAAATAAGGGTAGACACGGTGAAGGGATGGAATATGACTGTAAAGATGAAAATTAAAATAAAAATTCTAAAAAAGGAATTGATATGATAAGTTGGTTGGAAAAAGAAAGAAGAAATAAAAGGGGAGGGGGTGCAGAGAATGTGCTCAGGCTGGAGATTAGAACAAAGCCTAGTGCTAGATTTAGGGCATATTTTGATCTATTAGAAGAAATGGTATCCAAATTTTTAGAAAAAAAAAAACCCTATATGTATACAAAAAATAAGGTTAAATACAATGAAGGATATAATATGACTATAATAATGAAGGTTTAAAAAGTTTTTTTTAGAAAAGTATTGTTAAGATGAACTAGTTAAAAAACATTAAAAGAGGAAAGAGGAAAATTTTTTAAAAATTAGAATAAGAAAAAAGGAAATTAAAAATTTATTTAACTTTGTAAGACTAAAGGATCATGAGGAGAAAGCCATGAATTCCATGCATTGTTTTCCCCTATCTCTGGAGTTCCACTGTTCTCCTTGATCGGTAAGCTTGGTCCTGGCTGGATTTTCTTGCCAATCTTCTGGGGGAGGGGCCTGTTATAGTGATTCTCAAATGTCTTTGCCCAAGGCAGAATTGTGCCGCCCTTGCCAGGGGCCGGGCTAAGTAAACTACTCAGGTTCCCTCTCGGGAATTTTTATTCCCTGAATGCTTTCTGTAGAGTTCTTGAGGACGGGAATGAACATGGCAGCCTCCCAAACTCCAGCCCGGAGGAGCCAAGAGCTCAGGGCCCCACTTCTCAGTGCTCCTTCAGAGAAAAGGGATCAATCACTCCCGTCTCCTTGGTCTCTGGCCCGGCTCTGGGCTCACCCAGCCTGTGACAGAACATTTCTGTCTCTGATGCATGGCCCCATTTGGAGTCTCCAAACTGAGCAGATTCCTGCCTCCAGCGGAGGAAGGTGTCTCCATGGATCTGCCACTTGTAGGATCCCTGCTCAAAGAGCAGTGGCCCAGCTATGCTGTGGATCATGATTTAAGGTAATCCCAAGCTGAGACACCCCACCTTGGCTCTGTCTTTGTAGCTATCTTCCCTGCTCCGATACCTAGGAGATCTGCCACACTCAGACACCCCCAATCTTTTGTGACCCCGCGGGTCCTGAGACCACACTGTCCCTGCAAGGGCTCCACCCCTGCTTAGCCTCTGGAGCAATGTCCCTCAGTGGAGCAGACTTCTAAAAGTTCTGATTTTGTGCTCTGCTACTCCGTTGCTTGCCGGGAGCTGACCCCTACCCTCCAGTCTATCTTTCCATAATCTCAGATTCACTTCTCCACACGTCCTACCTTTCAGAAAGTGCTCGATTTTCTGTTCCTAGAATTGCTGCTCTTCTTCTCTTTGATCTCCTGTTGAGTTTGTAGGTATTTGGAATGTTTTGATAACTATCTAGCTGAACTCCTGCGACCTGATGTCATTTCAGTCTGCTCCTCCTCCACCATCTTGAGTCTCTCCTCCTAGCCTTGCTTAACTTTGATTTTTAAGATTCATCCACATTTTATGTAGCAATTGTTCACTCATTCTTACTGCTGCATGGTATTCTATTGTGTGACTGCCACAACACTTTATCCTTTCTTGTGGATAGACATTTGTGTTACTCAGTTTTGACTATTACATTGCTATGAACATGTTCTCGTACAAGTCCTTTGGAGCGCTTTTCAGTGGGGTATATTCTTGGAACTAGGGTTTCTGGGTCGTAACATACACACATAATCAGCCTGAATGGATCCTACCAAGAGGTCCTACATATGTGCCTGTTTACACTCTCATGAGTGTGTATAGGAGTTCCAGTTTCTCCACATCCTTTCCAACACTGGTGTAGTCAAGCCTTCCCAGTTTCAGTCATCCTGATCAATGTGTGGTGGTATTCAGTGTGGTCGAGTGCCTTTCTCTCATGACCAATGAAGTTGAATGCATCTTCATATGTTTATTAGCTATTAGGATATGCTCTTTAAACTTCTGGTACCTTGTCTGTAAAGTAGACATGAAAGTAACACCTGGAAGCATTGCTTTGAATATCAACAGAGATCATGTATGTGTAAGTACTTGGCAGATATTCCTAAAGCACAATGAAAACTTTTAAAGTACAATTCAAACTTTTATTGAACATTTTATTGTATGTTCCACTTCATTGTCATTTCTAAGGCTTGGATTTATAATTATTGAAAGGGGAGGGATTAGCGGTCATGGACAGGATGGGGGAGGTGTCTGAAAGAGGTTCACTGACATCCATGTCACTGCGTGTGTTGTTTTGAAATCGATGAAATGTGTAAGCAATTCAGTGGCTTGCAGTGATTCTATGTTCAGACAAGCAAGAAAACACAACTTAATCAAGGGAGGATTAAATTCATGTGTGCAAGAACCACAGGATATCATCTGGTATAAGTTTGAGAAGAGTCCAGCTATTTTGGCTCTGTGGTGTGCTTCAAAAGTCTTTAGAATTTGAGGCTGAAGAAGTAAACCTGCATGCCACATTTTCAGCATGCCAATTCCTTTAATTTGAATAAATATATTTTGGGATTAATATGTACTAATTGCCTCCCACACATATTGTTGTTTATCATACATTTAGAATATATTCAAGCATAAAAAACAGGAACCTCTATTTCACTTATTTACATATTTATGTCAAAAGCTTTCAACAAGACTCACTTTATTACAGTCTACTTGTATTTGCTGAAATACCTTTATTAAATAAAATTTAATAAAAATTAAATACCTTTATTAAAATAAAGGGAACCTTTATTTTGTGTGTGGGGGCGGATAATAGAACTCTTATAGGGATTGATTTTCAAATATAATGACAAGTCCTTTAAACAATATGAGCATTATTTTTGAAATAACTCCCCTATCCCTGTTCTTTCAGGCCTCTTAGAAAAGAAATCTTACTTTCATATGGAGTTGGCAGGAGTATAAGTCCAGGTAGCCATTCTGTATGATGGTAGGCTACCTGATAGTCTAGTCTGAGAGGAATATAAATGATTTAGTGCTTATGAATTGGTAACCTGTCATCTGGTTTCACTCCTGTGTAGGGTAACACTGTATGTGAACTAGAGAATGGAAAGCCAGCTGCCCCATACTCACTGCTCTTCCTTTCCTTAAAGTACTTTCCCTCTTGTCTTGCATTTCTTTCTCTGATGTCCAGTTGATCCAAATTTCCAAATATGTCTGACTGTCCTTGTCCAACATACATTCCATGTTACCTGCCAGCACTTCCCAGTAAGAGCTGGGTCCTGGGAAGGCGTTTGGTTTTGTATCTTACAGAAGATCAGTGTGTCTGATAGCTACCTCATTTTTCATGCATCCCTGGAACACTCTAAATCTATTTTCATGTTCCTTGCTAACATACTCTCAGAAATAAATCAAAAATAAGATTTTTACTCTTTGTTCTGCTTCTCAAAATTCAAATTTGAATGTGCTTTGTTTTGTTTCATGGTAAGTAATTTGAAGAATTTTAACAGACTTGGGGATATTTCAGTGAATTTTATCATTAGTCCCAACATGCACAGTAATTGATTATGAATTCCATATGGAGAAGAGTTTGTAGACTATTAAAGAGAAATGAACTGCTGTTAAAGTATAATATCATATAGATTAGAAATAATATATAATGATTAGAAGAGTTAGTTTTTGTTTCCCTCCCCCTTAATGTTATTGCACAGAGAAATGGCATGGTTCTATTCAACAATGAGAAAATAGTGCATTTTCTAACAAGATGACCAAATGATGATCAGGATTAATGTCAGGTATCTCCGAGTCTTAAGAATTACCGTATAATGGTAGAGTGATCAAACATCTCCAAGTTTTACTATTACTATTTTTGAGGTATTGCTTTTTAATCCAAATAATGTCTGGTAGAGGAATCACTAGATGTGGGAAGCAAACTTGGGAAAATTATGCAAGAGAGCAAGGTGAAGAGCCTCTGAGCTGAGAGGGGTCCTGGTTCCTCTACTCTACAGGGCTGAGCTATAGTCTGGTGGGATGAGCCCCACTGCATTCTGGGAATGGAAGACACTGTGAATTGTCTTTCTTCCTCCCTCTACACTCCCCTCCACCCACTGCCAGAGAATTAGGAACTAGGGATGCTTGTGTTGTTCCTAAATGAACAACATGTCCATGTGGGCTCGCTGAAGAAATCAACTTTTGACTCATAGTGGCTTGCAAAATAAAAAGCATTTTGTCTTTTTTTTAGGGTGTTTTATTAAACAGTATCCCCTTTTTCCTAATGATTAAATTAAGGAAACATAAAATATAGAAAAGTACTGAGATAAGTCAAGTTACATTTACATATACTGTTTTAAATGACTATGTAGTGTAGTATTTTTGACAAAACTAGTGTCAAAATGATTGCCACTATTATATAGTCTGCTTTTTCCCACTTTTTACATACCTTTTCCCTGTCTTTGTATACTCCTCTACAACATCTTCAGGAGCCAAATAGTATTCAGTTGTATGAATATGTAAATTTACTTAGCCAGTCCTCTCTTATTTGATATTCAGGGTGTTTCTAAGTTAAAATAATCCTGTCCTGAACCTCTCTGTACTCTTCACGTTACATACAGTTCAGATTATTCATATACGATGAATTCCTGTAAGATTGAGGGTGGATATATATGCAGATTTTAAGGTTTCAACATTTCCTGCCAACTTATCACCACACTAGGTAGAGGTAGAAGAACATAGAAGGCTATCATCAATGGGAAGAGTGGCTATTTTGCAGTTTAAAATGATCCATGTAGTGATACAGTGCTGTCTCGTTCACCTAAGTCACAATTTTTGTGATGCGCCTCACAGAGAAAATATATATATATGAGATAAGGTTTGTTCAAGAGTGAGTTAGAGTGCAATTCGCCATAAATTCGATAGAAAGGAATTTTTAAAAATAAATTTAGATTTTATTTTTTTGTCAGAGAGAGAGACTGCACAATCATGGGGAGCAGGAGAGGGAGAGGGAGCCTGAAGCAGCACTCAATCCCAGGACCCTGGAATCATGACCAGAGCCGAAGACAGATTCAGTAGCCATGAATTAACAATATATATTAAATAAGATGTCCTTAAGATGAAACACACAGGGCAACTGGGTGGCTCAGTGGGTTAATGCCTCTGCCTTCGGCTCAGGTCATGATCCCAGGGTCCTGGGATTGAGCCCTACGTTGGGCTCTCTGCTCAGTGGGGAGCCTGCTTCCTCCTCTCTATCCCTGCCTGCCTCTCAGTCTACTTGTGATGTCTGTCTGTCAAATAAATAAATAAAATCTAAAAAAAAAAAAAAAAAGAGAGAAACACACAGAGAACAATATTATGTATTGCTCTTTTGAGGAAAATGTTATCCCCAGAGGCTTCTAGGAACCTAACCCTGCATTTCCTTGGGAGCAGTGGTTTAGTATTTGCTTACTCAGTGTTCACTATTAAGATTATGGAACATGACTACTATGGATGAGAATTGCCTGAATAATGTTTTGGATAGTTATGGATAGCTCTTCAGAGATTACATGAAAGAGTTACTCCATTTTATCTTTATTAGAAAAGGACAGTCAGGAATCCCTAGCCTGAATGTAAAGTGAAAAAAATTCTTTCTTTTCATAATTTCCTTTTATATACTTCCTAAAGGAAAGGATTTTGATTCTTACGAACCTTCAAAATGTGTTGGTAATCGTTTTTTAGACATATTGCCTTTATATTTAAGGATTAGATGAATAAACCTTGAGAAAATTTTAACTTAATTTTCCACTTTTCAGGTAAGAATGATTCTTACACCTTTAAGTCCCTTTGTTTCGTGCATTTTGAAATATTTATTTTTTTAAAAAATTAATTTTTTCGACTTTTAGAAATTTACACTTCCTATTAAAAGTATGTGATTAAAAAAAATCATCCTTAACTTTATTACCGTAACACAGCCACTATTATAATTTTGTTGAATTTCCTTGCAAAAATTATCTATACTTATTGTCTTTATAAGGTATTATTAGAATGCCCTTCTTTTTGATGGCCTTTAAAAAAAAATCTGGTGTTACATGACACACATCTTCCAGTGTTGTTTTTACTAGCATGTTAATAAAGGGCAGTGTTTTAAAGGTATCTTGTTATTGAGAAAGTTATTTAAAGAAACTCAGCATTTAAAATCAGAAAATGTGTGAACTTTGTTAAGTCTGGTTTGCTGAAGCAGAGTACAGTATAGTTAACAAATAAATGCAATAGTAACAAGTATTAAAAACTTTGTGGTACAAACCAGATTTTTATAACAATAAAAAAAAAATCACCATAGTCCAGTGCCAAGCCAGAACCACCCCCCCCTTTAGTGATTTACACATTTACTACCTCAACGGGCTGCTGATCTTTCTTTTAATTATCTCAGGATTAATGAGTCATTCTTAAATATTTGATACTGTCATGCTGAATTACCCAGATTCTGAAATACCTAAGAATTCCAAATGTAGACTGATGTGCCTCCCTGACAGCTCAGTTCAAGGTCTTCCTGATATCCTCCTAAATATATGCGGTTCAATGAGGTAACACTGAGTCCAGAAAGAGACTTAACAGAAATAGAGGAGTAAACTCACCTTTATTTCCCCTTGTTCTTTCTGGCCAACATTCTTCCTAAGAATCCATAGATTTCTCTATGCATCTTCCTTTGTAAAGAGGAGGAAGCTCAAAACTTGTTAAGAAAGTGTCTTGTTAATCTCTAGCCCATATCAGATGCCACCTCGGTGATAATTTGTCCCTCTTTCCCTCTTCTTTTCTGCGGAATATTTGCAATTTATAGTCCTCACCAATTAATCATCTCTTTCGTTCATACATTTCTCTTTTTAAATCCTGTGAAATTGCCTAGAGATAGGATTTCTTCTTTGCCCTCCCACTTCTTGCTGCTCTTTCATTAAACTTTTCATTTACTCCATATTCTTTAAAAATAGCTTACAGTTTTTCCTTGAGTTTTTTTTTCCAGCCCCTTGTTTTGTTCAACTATTATTATATACTTCATTTTTTCTAGCCACTCTAATGGTTCAAGGAACATAGTGGATTCTCCAAAAATGTCTTTTCGAGCAAACTCATATTGACAGTCTCTTTATTTTCATGTAAATCATACAGTTGAATGTTCTCAGCCAGGAAGGAACACATAGTAAGTTAATGAGTTATCCTTGTGAAACAGTTTCCAGAGCTAGATGCCAGTACTGTGTGTCTGGCATGCCTCTTATGGCACGGGGCAGCCAGGTAGGGACCATTGTCTAGAGCTGGACTTATTCCCCAGGGTCAGGGAAGCAATGAAGGGAAGGGCCTCTTTGCAGATGCTGGGGTGAGGTCCTGTCCAGCAGCCAGACACAGCAGCACCAGGTGACAGTTCTCCAGAGAGAACTGTGAGTGGGCAGGTCTTACCTGAACGCAGCATGTGAGTAGAAGATAATGAGTACAAACACAGGGAGACAATTCTTAAGTAGTATTTAGGGCAATCTGTTAACAGGTTGCCAGTACCACAGTCTCCAGGCTGTAGAGCTGAGGCCAAGCTGAACTCACACAAAGCATCCCACAAGCAAAAGCTTGGTTCTAGGGAGACTGGAGTACCAGGCAGGAAACTAAGGCAGGAACTCAGCCATAGGTACAAGTCAGTGTATTAATCAGGAGGTTGACAAGTCTCATCCCACAGCAGGAATTGACTTTATGGAGGAGGTGGCTCCCCCCAGCTTGTTGGGGTCAACTCCTCAAATCCCCTTTATGAGGTCAGGACTAGTTCTCCAGACCACAGAATGACTCAGCAGGTCAGAATCCCACTCAGCTACATGAGCCAGATGATAGTCTATTGTGTTATACATGCCTGTCCTATATCCACACAACTGAGTTGTAGAGCAGTGAGTGAAACAGTCTTGGAGCTTCTCTTTCAGAGGGAGAAGATAGAGAGTTGAATCAATGAGTAAATGAATACATAATATCAAAGAAATAACTAACATACTGGGTGGTGATACTTACAAGGTTGAAAAATAAAATTGAGAGGGAGACCTCAGAATGCCAGAAATTTGTTATTTTGGATAGGTTTGTCCAAGAAGACCTCTCAGAAATATTTGCCTTTGGGAAAGATGCTTTGTGACTGTTAGATGTGAAGTCTGGGTTTGTAGGCGATGACATGAATACTCCCAGTGAGGAGAATCTGTCCAATATCTCCACCCGCTGGACCTGCCCTTCTTTCCTTTCTGTTTACTACTTCTCTACCAAAGTTGTAAGCCGTGTCATTTGTTTTATTATAGACTTAAAAAAAATAGATTTTGTCCACTTGAATAGTTTATGCTGCAACTTTAATTTGGGTGCAACTGCCTTGCAGTTAGAGGTCCTTTGTGAGTATCAATGGACATTTTATCTCCATAGCCAGGACCCTCTCCTGGGGATGCTCTGTCTCCACCTTTGAGGTCTTACGAAATGGAGCACTTTGAACACACATATTAGTTAGCATTCCCAAGGGGCAGCTGGCACAAGTCCAAGTTAATTATTTTTCTTCCAGCTTATCTGTGAGTTCTTTCATTAATCGTTATCTGTAAGCATTCTGGACACGTCCCTTTTTCTCAATTAGAACTCCAGTAGAATATTTTTGAGCAAACATTTAGGTATCTGCTCTACTACTCAGAGGCCTTAGGATCATAAGTAGTGAACAGAAAATCCATTTGGAGCTTTAAACGTTGACCTTCTAGATTTCTCTGGCTCGTTAATCTCAAGTAGTACATTTCTCGGAGTTAGAGACATGAGTGATGTAGAATCTTCAGTTTGTCATTGTAATCCAAGAATGTGGACGTTTGGGTAGCAGCTGTGAGGGGAAATGCCTAACTTTAGACACTTCTGATATTTTTCTGTTTTATGACCTGCGATTAGTGATTACATTTTGTGAGTGGATCTTCATGTCCATTAAACTGAACAGCCAAGTAGTTCATCTAGATATTGACCAAATTCCAACACAGAGGTGTTTGACAATCAAATGAGAAGAGTGAAAGCAGCAAAAGTTAAAAAAAAAAAAAAAAAACACGAAAGAAGTGTAAAAAGAAAACCGTTACTGAAAGAATACTGTGATTCTGTTTTTCTATACAGATACAGCCTTAAAAAGCACTACCTGTTGTAAGTTGCACCAATGTATTGAACGACGCAGAATGTCTTAGGTAAGACAACAGGATAGAAATGAGAGCCTCACCATCATCTTAGCTTCCTCCCTGTAGCGGACACAACTAGATATTCCTAGTATCAGTGAATAGTCATTTGGTTGTTCCTTGATCACTTACTACGTGTCATGTCATGAGCTGATTGAGAAAATAGGAAACCATCTAACATTTGATGTCATTGGTTCCAACAAGGCATCCTTATCAAGTTCTCCTGACTGTCACCATCCCTTTGAAGACTGATTGACACATACAGTCCTTTCTAAGCTTAAAGATGTCCCAGTGTAAAGCACATATTAATATTGACATCACATCCTAGTCTCTGGGTTCACAGAGAAGAGTCTGTGCAGCCTTATTCCTCAAAATGTAGGCCATAGACTACCAATGTTGACATCAGCTTGAAGGCTGTTAGAAATGCAGGATCTCAGCCCTACCTCAGATCTGTTGGGTTAGAATTTGTGTTTTCACAGGACCCCCAGATGACTCTATGTGCATTAGAGTTTGAGAAGCACTGGTCTGTAGCAGGGGTAGGCATACTGGATTTTACAGCCAAATCTTGTCTTATGCCTGTTTTTATAAATAAAGTTTTATAGGAACACAGCTCTGCTCATTCATGTCCTTACTTAGCTGAGTAGTTATGACGGAGACCTGGTGCCCTGTGATCTACAGTAGGAATGCTCTGTGTGGTATAGGACCAGGGCCAGTTTGTGTAGAAACACCAGCCTGTGGGCTGTTTTAGGTCTGTAGTAAGTACAGAAACAGAATCCGCATCTAAGAATTTGTATTGCAAATTGCCATTGCCATGACAGATAAGTGGAAGATCGATTTTCTAGCCATTCAGATGATTGTATTTTACAAAAACATCAGTCAGTGTCTGTCAGGGCATTTAAGAAAAAATTGTCCTTCACCACAGATAATGTGAGAACCACACTGCTCTGTGAGTTTAGATGAGTGATAATATGTGTAAAAAACAGTATCATAAGAGAATTTGATTGTACATGGTGCATCTGGACTTCATTATGGGCTGTGATAACCACACTGTCGTACTGTTCTTTGCTCATCTTGCTTTCCCATGACTCTCTTATTTCTTTGGTGATACTTCTCCTTGTGATCCCCTGTGATCCTGGTGATACATTCTTTTGCTCTGTGTATCCCCAGTTGGATCCTCTCCTCCCTGCTCCTGCCCACAGAGAACCCTTATACCTGTCCCAGGTGTTACACCAGCAACCCAGATGTTGCTCACTGCACCCCTGGCATAAGGTTCCTTTCAGGCGTGGTGTCCTGACGGAGTCCCTCAGTCCAGGTCAGAGGCCTCCCTGCTGTTCTCCTGCTGACGCTCATGACAAAGACCACCTGCCTGTGGGATCATGAACTAAAACCAGGTGTCCCAAGACGCTCTAAGTATTCCTTCCCACCTGGTGACAGCCAGAGTAAGATCCAGGAGCAAACCTGTGTGATAGAGCTTCCATTCTAGAGTTCAGCTGTCTCTAACTCAGAGCTCCTCCAAGTGCTTGGACAAGTAGGAGTGGCAACACCTGCAACTTCTTTAGAAATGCAGATTCTTCTGCCTGAAACTACTGAATCAAAAACTTTGGCATGGGGCCCAGCAAGCCCTTGGGGTGATTCTCATGTTTGAGAATGTCTGCTGGCCCTCCTCTTCTTCTCTAGCTTCTTCAGCTACTGTCCCAGTGAAGAGAAATTTCAGTTTTTGTTACCATTTAAGTTAGAATTTGTTTTCTTTCTTTCTTTCTTTCTTTCTTTCTTTTTTTAATATTTTGTGTATTTATTTGACTGAGAGAGAGCACAAGCAGGGAGAGAGGCAGGCAGAGGGAGAGGAAGAAACAGGCTCTCCACCGAGCAAGGAGCCCAATGTAAGACTCGATCCCACAACCCTGGGATCATCACCTGAGCCGAAGGCAGACACTCAACTGCCTGAGCCACTAGAATTTGTTTTCTGTCACTGACAACCCAACAAGTCCTGTGTCACATGCCATGTATATTATTTTCACAGAACTAAGAATTTGCCCCAGCTTACCTTTGTTGAGCCATATAGTCACCTGGGGCTCAACTCTTTTAACTCAGATTTTAATTTCTTTCTCCGTGCACTTGCCATCCCCTTGTGTTTTAAGATTCCCCCACTCCTTATTTCTGGGTCAAAATCTCTCCCTGAAACTCAGAAGGACTTTCGCAGTTCTAAAGTGATTTTTCTACCCAAATGAGAATTAAGGATAATCTTCTAGTTAATAGGTAACATTCATCAACCGGGTTTATAAATGTTTTTTTCTGAAGATCAGTTCCCTCACGGAGAATTTTTATTTCCCTTCCCTCTAAAAGTAGAGAACAAAAACAAGTTGTATAATTTTCAAGTGACTTTCTATAAACTTTATGAAATTACCTCTTCTTGAGCTCAGTCACTGAAGTAGATCTAATTCATTTTTGTCCCGATTAAGTTACCATCAGCTGCTTCTTTTCACAAGAGATTTCCTTCCTATTATTGTTCTCTGTGCATTTAATCTCTCTTGGTACTTTTCTTCCCCTCTTTTGATTTGTAAGTGTTTTGCTGTGATTCAATCTCCTGTCTATTCTTGTTACAAAGTACAACCTTCATTTGTTATCTGGGTTCCTTGTGCTATTTGGGGAAAAGGGATGTGGTCAGATCTTTCAGTATTTGACAAATGTCATGATAATAGAGTGTTTCAAGGTGGAGATGTTGAATCAACTTTTCTGTTTGGTCAAGAAAATTGATTCATAATGATATGTAACATAAGGTCTTCACTGAATTTCTCTTTGGTATACATGAGGAATGAAAAATCACTTCCTTTTTTAAAAAAATAAAATTTAATGTTTCTTTATCTTGATAGCTCTTTGTACAAGCTCTTTCCAGATTATTTTATGGTCAGAGAATCAGCATATACCTTTCTCCAACTATTAGATCATCTTTATGTCAACCACTACTGAAAACTCGAGATCTGCATGCTTTTCTTTCATATTTTCTGTATCAAACTGAGTCCTCATTGCTGTCTCTTCCACTTTAGGGATTGTATCACATTCTAGAGTGTTCATGGCTTCCTTAGAGGCTGGGCTAGACAAGACACAGGATGTGAGCCCGTTTCCATCCCTCCTTGTAGGTCTTCAATGTATCTCACTTACTGCAGCCCCTGCATGGTGGTAGCATATCCCAGATGTGGGCGAACCTCTAAAAAGGTAACTCAGAAGGCAAACAATGTTTATAATCATAATTAACTTTAGCAATCCTTTTGAGTCACCCATACATTTTTGTATCTTTAAGCACCAAAGTCCCAGGAGTGCAGTGAGATGCTGATCCTTCTCCGTGGCAGGCCTCACCACCAGGGTCTATAGTCAGAAAATGGCTGGAACATTTTATTGAAGTCTGTCTGGCCCATGACACTGTAAGCTCCTGTAAGGAGGATGGTCTCTGCTGTGTTCGCTGTATCTTCTTACAGAGTGGCAGAAATACAGTGCACAGTGAATAATAAATTTTGTTGAATTTTAAAAAATGAGCTGTGCCAAAGTTAAAGAATAAAAAAATATTAATAACAGCAGTTAACACTTAACATAGGCATTAACCATATGCCAAGAACTGGTTTAAGGGCTTTCCAAATGTGAATTCATTTAACACCCAGGCCAAACCTAAGGTAGGTACTACATCATGTCCATTTTACAGATGAGGAAACTGAGGCAGAAACAGATTAAGTTGCTGCAGGCCTCCCTTGAGTAGTAGAGCAAGGATTCATACCAGGGCAGCCTGGCTCTCATCCCTCTTCTTAGTAACTAGGTTACCCAGTGCCCTAGGTGCAGAAGGAACTCATTCCCTCTCATCTCCCTCAAGAACTCATGTTCTTTGAATGGACTACCCACCAGATTTTACTCATTAATTTTGACTCTTTCTTCCTCATTTGTTTGTTCTGTCCCTGTGCCCATTTGGCTGGATTTATAAAAATTAAATGTGTGTATGATGTGACATCGGTGTATAAGATGAGATTAAATAAAACTCTAGTGGAGGTATGAGGAAAGCAGTGAAGACCAGGGATTTAGAAATTGCTGCGGGATATTTTCATCACTCATGTGGGATCTTTTTTTTTTTTTCTTTTAATTTAAATATACAACTTTCCAGCCAGTGTGGTCATTATACAGTGATTGAGAGAGAAACAGATACAAAGAATGCCTGTTCAAATTCTGTGATTCTCAGAGATTTTTCTATAATATGCCCCAGGAAGTTAACCTTCCAGACCACGTTTCTAGGCTTATAATTGTATGGACCTTCAAAAGAAAAACAAAATTAACGGGGGACACATGGAGAAAATGCATGTGCGAAGTATGTCCTGGGTGGTGTGAGGACTTGAATGCTGCATGTTCAGGGAGTCACTTAATGTAAAGAGACCACAAGGCCTGTCCTTTCATTGAGGACACATCATAGGATAGACCGCAGAGATTGCAACTTCCCTAAGACCTCCTCCAAATTGTTGAGCTCCTGCCGCTCCTGGAGGCCTTCCTCTGGGACTCCTCTTTGGGACTCTACTTTCTGAATTATGTATCCACCTTTATTCCACTTCTGAACCACACAGCTTTTGTTACATGGAGAAGAAACTGGAAGTTTCTCTTGCCATTGTCACCATGATGAGAAAGAAGTCCATTTCTTTCACAAGTGAAAGAACGTGTTTATTGTGGAGGTCTTCATGTCTTGATGAAGTCAACTAGGGTGTATATCATGTTTCTTTCTATTTTGCTGATATGAAGTAGTCTTAATGAAATGCCCATGCCACGTCAGGGGTGGCCGGGCGTGACTTGGGAGCTTTGGGTAATGTGCTCGGTGACATGCTGTCGATTATATTTCCGTATCACCACTAATGCAAGAAGCATGACTCTTAGGTCTTCCATACTTGTTTTGGGGGTTTGTGGTTGTTGTTGTTCTTGTTTATTCATTCTCTGGGAGCATATTTTCTCCCTTTCCTCCTCTCATCATTTCAGACTAGGAAAGGAAATTGGCCCTTGCAGCTAGATGTTGTCATGAGCGAGCACTTCTGAGGATCGGGAAGGTGGAGGCTGGTTATGTGTGGGTCATGGGGACCACTCTGTCAGTAGCTAGAAAGAGAGGAAGTCTCACTTGACACCCCTACATCCCACCCAAGCCCTTCCTAGGCCTGGAGGGGCTTTCCTGATGGAGAGATGTCTGTGGTGGAGAGGGACCCGATATAAGCCTGTAAGAACTGTGGGTGACCAACATGCTTGTATGGGGTATTAAAAAAAAAAAAAAAGAAAGAAAGTAAAAACAATAAAAATAAATTAAAGAAGGGCTATATTAAGCCAGTGAAGTATGTGTTTAAATCTGATTTTAAGTGAGGCTTCTTTAAAAAACAGTTTTAAAACTTCATATGCAACAGTTTCTTAGAATTGGGTGAGACCTTCTAAATATGAAAGAAAGCTATATCATAAGACGAGTTAAGTCTGAGCAAATGTAGCAAGATTTGGCATGTTCTTCTGAAAGGGGGCCAAACCCTTTATAGTCACCAAGTAAATCAAGTCTTGTCTCCTCTTTGTCAGCTACTTGATATATCCATGGAAATCCATAGAATGAGACCAGCAAGAACACAGCAAATGAGCTTCCTTCACGGGTGTTATTTTGAAGCATTTGAACACAGCAGTATTCCTCTCTTCAGTGTGCACAACATATAAATTTTAGAAAATTTGAGTATATTAGTACTTTCCCTGAGTTTGTCATCACTTCTGCTGGGCAGTGTATTCTGAAAACATAAAGGGCACAGAAAGAGGCACTGACTTTCCACCTTTTCCCATCACTAAGGACACGCACGACCAGTATCCCCTTTAGAGAAGAGCAGAGCAGCCTTCGTAAGTCTGCAGGTGTTTGTCAGTATGAACTCTTGTTCTGTTTACTTTAAGGAAATGGTTTTAATTAAACAACTTTCACAGCTTTATTGCTATATTTGGCAAGCCTTGAGGAGTACAGGGCTGGTAGTGCAGATACTCAGAATTATCTCAAGAAAACAGACTTTTGTCCTTCCCAAACAAAACAAAATGTCTTTTTATTATATCCTTCCTCCCTCCCTCCTTCCTGCCTCTCCCCCTTCCTTCCTTCCTTCCTTCCTTTCTTCCCTCCTGTCTTTCTTTCTATTTTTAAAGTAGTCTTCATGCCCAGCGTAGAGCCTAATGTGGGACGTGAACTCATGACCCTAAGGTCAAGACCTGAGCTGAGATCAAGAGTCAGACACTTAACTGACTGAGTTACCCAGTTGCCCCCCTCCAAACAAAATGTCTTTTTAAAATGAAGTTGAGTCAAAACAAAACTCATCCCAAAATAAACTGCGTAATGTCTATTCTTAAATGCTTTGCACTTTGTAGTCAAGAGTCTTAATGTTTACCTGGGAACTTGGTACAGAAACCCCCCCTTTTTTTTTCCAGTAGCATCTAAAACATATTCTTTTTAATGCTCATTCTTTTTGGAATTATAAATTATATATTACTGATTTTTTTTTAATTTTAGAATTAAGTATCTATGAGATCTATTTCGTTTCCTAAATACTTCAGTTCCATAATTTAATACATGGTTGTTATGGGGGATTTGGCATATAGAAAAAAAGCACACAGAATAAAATGAAGTCATCTACTACTTTTTAGCTCAGAGATAACTATTAAAATTCGGACTGTGTGCTTCCACTGTTTCCTTTTTCTTTCCCTATAAGTACACATACATTTAAAATTAAAATTGGGATCATACTATGTTTTTCCACTTAGCAATATCCTGAAATCATTGTACCACACAATTAAATATTTTTCTGCAACAAGATTTTCAGTGACCATGTCGTGTTTCGTTCTGTGAATACACTTTTGTATTGTTAGTTATTTTGTTATTGTTAAGATATTTAGCTGGCTTCCTTTTGTTGTTGTTGTTGCCACCACAATGTGATCATTTTTTATATTTTTGTTGTATACATTTATTTATAAGTGAAATTGGAACTTGGGTAGCTTTTTCCCCTTTAGAGACATGGGACTATATTAATTTTTTTAAAACTTATACCTATGCATGGAAGCATTTTATTTTTTGCTGTCTCCTAACATTGTCTCTGGTGACCGTTTAGTTAATTGAGCTTGGTTGGCTTCCATCATTCCTTGAACAAAGCATTTTGCTAAATGATCCCAAATGTTAAATAAAACCAATTAACAAATAGATGCTCAGACATTAACAGATGTCTTCAGAGGGTCTGTATATTATTAAACTAAATAGATCTTACTGTTATAATGACAGTTGGGTAGAAACAAATGATTATCATCAAGGATGTTTCATTCTAAGACAACCCAATAAACAGAGTCTGTGATGAAGTATGAAAGTCACATAACAATCTAGTATCTTTTGTAATAAATGTGTGGTTATTAGATTTTGGATCTGGTACTAAATATGTGACACTTTGTGGTTGTTATAAAGTTTGCATGCAGCGATTAAGGAAACATGGTCTTTCCCCCAAAATTCCTTTTTTTAATATATGTCTGTAATAAAGCATGAATATGTGAATTTTCTAGACTTACTTTTCCCAAATATTGAAGATATAAATATGACTGTTAAAATTACCTCAGATTAGAGGCCAAGAAAGAACTTACTTGCTATGTTCTTGTTGGGGTCACTTTATGGATTTTCATGGACAAAGGGGGTTGAGATAAAACCAGATGAGTTTTTCAGTGATGGTATCGGTCTATAATATGACATTAAGTTATTTTCACTCATTATGTATGTCTTGAATGAAGACTGTCAGGCATTCTAAACACATAGAAATTTTAAAAAATATTTTCTTGGTAGTAATTAGGATAATTGTGTGTGTGTGTGTCTGTATATGTATATAATATGTTTTCAAAATCGTATTGTAGCCTCTGGGGAAAAAAGTTCTATGCATCTACTTTTTCTTCATAACTGCTATCAGGAGAAGAAATCACGGATCTGATTTGCTTCATTAAGACATATTTTGTTGCCCAGTGTCTTGGTGGGTAGAGTCCATTTAAAAGATCTGGAGCTCAGATGTGTTTGGTCCCTTCCAGAGGTCCTCCCTGAGGATGACACAGACCAAGGCCCTCCCCTAAAGCTGGCCATATCAGTTTCCTTCTCCTCTACCTCCTCCTCCTCCCTTCTCCTCCACTCCATCTTTTGTATCCTCTTCCAAAAAAGGGAGGACCAGTATATGCCAGACCAGTCAGAGCCATTTATGGAGTAAATACTATATGTTCAGCCTTTCAGTCTGGCTACTTTTGCTGTAACTCCAGAAGAGTGAGGTTTTCTGATTTTGGTGGAATGGTACCTTAAGGAACTTAGATTGAAAGGGGACAGAGTTGAAGCCTAGGAGAAGGAGGAGCAATTATGGTGTTCCAAAGTCTTGAACTTAACTTGGCTAAAGAATTCCCCAACCCTGTCATTCAGCCTGTAAAAGACCCCATTATAGAGGTCACATTGGCTTGTCTTGCTTTGATGGCACGTCTTTCCCTCACTGGCCTTGTGTGACCACCTTAGCGTCCAAGCTGCGGAATTTCAGACTGGGCCAAGTATCATTTTAATATCATTATAATAGCACACTATGATTTTTTTTTAAAGATTTTATTTTATTTATTTGAGAGAAAGAGAGTGAGGCAGAGAGAGCAAGAGAGAGTGAGCATGAGTGGTGGCAGGGGAGGGGCAGAGGGAGAGGGAGAAACAGGCTCCCCGCTGAGCAGGGAACCGGACACCTGCCTTGATCCCAGGACCCTGGGATCATGACCTGAGCTGAAGGCAAATGCTCAACTGACTGAGCCATCTAGGTGCCCCTGGTACTATGATTTTTAATCATTACTTCTCAAACAATTATTTTTCTTAGAAAATGCACAAAAGCAAGCAAACAAAGCAGGTGAAGACCAGTCATGTCCCAACACTGTAAGCAACATGTACATTCTCCCAGTTTTTCTTCTCACAGCATTTTAAGTTCCTGTAGTTTCTAGGCTCAGGTAGCGAAGTGCTGGTCTCCCTTTTAGTGCAGGCTGTCACCCGCCAGCAGGCCTCCTCATGGCACAGGAAGGGAGTCTCCCAGATGTGCAGCCGCTGTGCTGAGAAAGCAGCTCTCCTGTCTTAGGTGTTCGTCGTGTAGGACGATGATAGTGTGTGGTGCAGCGATGACAGTGCGTGTCTGTCCGTCTAAAGGGTGGTCATTGAAAACATGGGCATTTTTGAGAAAAGCATATAAATGGAATAAGAAAATACAGTTACAGACTAGGCAGAAGCAGAAAGCTGGAGCAGAAGCTGAAGTATAAGAAGCTCATTACGTGCTCATTTTTGGCTGACTTGGACTTGAGGAAACCACATGAAATGTGAAAAAATTCATTTAAGTTTCATATTCAAACCATGCCATTTCTTCTCTCCTATTTTCTTTAGTTTATTAAATTTAGCCACATTTCACTCCCTGAATTAGGTCAGATTTATGTGTGGACTATACGCTTAAACTCATTTTGCGAATTGTAAAGTTTGAATTGAGAAAGCAAATTCCCTAAATTTCCTGGACACCGTACTCATTTTTAAAAATTTATCATTTTATTTTATTTTATTTTATTTTATTTAGCTAAGGACCTTACAGCACCGTGACGTCTAAGGTAAAGGCTGAGTTTCCCCTTAGGACCCTGCTCTTGAATCTCGAAGGCCTCCTGTCCAGTCATTCTCCCTGTTGACTTCCCCTGACACCCCGCAATGCCAGCTGCAGCAACCACAAATCTTTGTCACTCCTCCTTCTTGGCTCCCACGGTGCCCAGAACACAGTGGCCACCAGCCACCATGGCTTACCAGGCTCCATGTGAGCCAGTACCTGCCAGCTGTCCAGCCCACCTGGTGCCTTGCTTTATGCATGTGGCTCAGTCGGTCACTGATACTCTCTCACCTCCTGGAATGTATGAGTACATTCCTATCCTTTCTCCCCCGAACTCTTTCCCTCTCATGTTTTTCTTTCTTGTCCTCATTCTTCAGGACTCACCCTGACTGCAGTTATGCGTTCCAAAAACCCCTCAGAAGGTGAGGGTATGTCCATTGTTAGAAGAGCTCAAATTATACTCTCCTGGTTAAATTGTGTAGTCCTACAGGTAATTTTGTATTCAGCTCGGTGCCTGTTATCCATTGCTTCCCAACAAAACACCTTCAAGCTTACACAGTGGGTTAAAAAGAGCAGTTCCATGGGGCGCCTGGGTGGCTCAGTGGGTTAAAGCCTCTGCCTTCGACTCAGGTCATGAACTCAGGGTCCTGGGATCGAGCCCCACATCGGGCTCTCTGCTCAGCAGGGAGCCTGCTTCCTCCTCTCTCTCTCTGCCTGCCTCCCTGCCTACTTGTGATCTCTGTCAAATAAATAAATTAAAAAAAAAAAAAAAAAAAGAGCAGTTCCTTCTTCTCTCCCATGGTTCTGTGGGTTGCCTGGATTCTGCCTCATAGTTCTTGCATGGAGTCTGCCAAGCAGCTGCGGCCATTGGTCACTGGACTGTCTAAGGTAGCTTCCTTCCGTGTCTGGCACTTTATTCCTCCTGGGCCTGTCTCTGTCTCTTTCTCCCCATATCTCTTCTCATCTCTCCACACAGCTTGGCCTTTCCACGACATGGTAGTCTAGAATGATCCTGTACCATGGCTGACTTCTAGAAGTCTGGGAATGGAAGCTGCTAGGTCAGGACCAGCTCTGTGTCCACAGGGGTTAGAGCTATCAGAGGCCCTACCCAGGTTCAGTGGGGCTGAGAAACAGATGCCATCTCTTGACATGGGAGTGGCAGAATCACAGTGCAGAAAAGTGTGTGTGGTGGGAGATACTGTGTGACCATCTTTGCAAACTACCTAACCTCCCCTGCTAGACTATGACCTTCATGAAGTCAGGATTCACATTGACCACTGTATCAGCACATGGAAGGTGCTGAAAACCTATTTTTATGCAAATAAACGAATAACTCCAGAGGAAAGTCTTGGACAAATATCAGATCAGGCCAGAAATCAAATATAAGTGAGCTCGATCTCTTGCTTTTTCTTAGTTTAAACTCCCATTTCCTACCAGCTCTACCCTATATCTTCTAGAATTTGTTACCATCCGACACGCTTTTATCTCACACATTTGCCCCTCACACAGCACTCTGCAGAGTAAATGGCATGTCGTGATTTCCCCTCCCATCTGTTTTCCCCAGTAAAATTCCTCAAGAGCATGTATTCTATTGTTCAGGATATTTAGCCCAATATTAGACAATGGAGTGTGGTGCTTAGCCCTGGGGCTGTCTACTAGTCAACCTCAAATGGAATTCCAGCTCTCTCCCTCTTAGCTGTGTGACCTTGGCAAGTGACCTAACTCCTCCAAGTCTCATTTATTTTTTTTCCTGCCAGTGAAATGGGCATACTAACAGAAACAATTCCACACGGTTGTTATGAGTATTAAATGGGAGCACGTGTTGTTAGTTATTTCACTTCCAAAAACTCTTGGCTTTTATGCTGTGCTGATAAAGTCATCACTCAGCAGATAGTCGTTGAATGAATAAACATTTTACGATTTTCAAATGCTCCCTTTCAAAGACATTGTACCCTATACTTGTTCAAGGTAAAATTACAGTGTAAGTTCCCAAAGACATAATCCTTTTACTAAAACTCTATTTGAAAAATCTGTCATCCTGGGCTTTTCCATTTCCTCTTTTTTTCTGTTTATAGGAAGGCAGTAGAACTATTTTTTTCTTCACTGTCACCTGTCAGAGTTGTTCTCTCTAGAGCTTAACCAGGTATGATACGTGCTTTGACCAAACCTTTGCACTTGGTGAGAAAAGTATGAGAAACTGAAAATCTTCATATTCCTGAGTTTTTGAGATTAGAAAAATACATCAGAGTTCTTATTTTGATTGGCAAAGTTTAGATTCTGGCTAGTGTAGCCAGACTTCGATTTCACAGGGTAATTATACAGTGAAGCGTATTTATACCATCTACCTCAGGAGGTAAGAGAAAAACAAAGTTGTGGAGAACATCTTGAAATTCTACAAATGGCCTTGTAGGCCAGGGGTCATTAATTAGAAAGGAAGCTCCTTGTCTCTGAGTTCATTTCATTGTGAAAGTTCCCTTTCTCAGTTCTTAAAAACACATTAAGTAGTCCTCCTTTTTGGAATTCTGACTTGTGTCTAAAGTTGTAATGGACTTGATTTAATATACTTTTCCCCGGGGAAAAGATACTTACAGATTTATGTTGGAAAGGAGACATCCTGCTGCCTCCCCTTCGTAAGCAGTAAAGCACGGTATATCCTTTTATCTTGGGTGTTCAGCCAAATGGTATTTCCTGCCTTACCGTCCATAAGTTTCCTGACTGTAATCAATCCATCCTCTCTCTATCATACTTGCTTGCTTGGTGCCTGAGCCATTGCCATCACCGAGCACCAAAACCTTAGCCTCTCTGCCTTGAGATCATAGCATTTGATCTAAAAGGAGAAAACGAACGAGACATGGGTTTTACCACATAGAAATCGATAGCGACAAACTTCAAGACCATTTCGTCTTGCCAGATGCCATCTTGATAGTGCTGCCGCTTTCCCGCGTTAGTAATGGCAGAACATCAGATTAAGCTTCCCTCACAGGAGAGCAGTATAAATTGAGAAGTTTATTTTTACTGCCTAAAAGCTACAAAGCCAGTTAGAAACATGGAAGCATCCAGCCATGATCAAATCAGAGTTCTGGAAATTCCTTCAGCTTCCCTAGTAAGTTAATGTCCATTTGTGAAGTCTATATGTTTAAAAACTAATGCAAGAAGCTGGCAAGGATTTGAATTCATTTGTTAAACCAAGTCCTTATGGAAAGCTGTAATCTAAGGACTGTGTTATCAGGGCTACTGGTTGCTGGGAAACAAACTGGTAATTCATAAGGCCGAGTCCTGCTTCTTACTCAGACTATAGTTAGCTGTATAATAGTAGGTCATGTTTTCTCCAACTTGAGCGTGTTCCAGAACCAACTCGAGGGCTTGGAAAATACAGATTGCTGCATTTCCTTCCAGGGCCTTTTTTTTAGCGGTCACTGCTAAGAAGAAAATAAAACAAGATGAGATGATAGTAGATAGTAGGTTGGTCAGGGTCTTAGAGACCAACCAGGGCAGGATTAACGTGCTGAGCTTTTCTCTGGGGGAAGTGCCTTTGAGAGGAAATGACAAAGGACAGGGAGAGGCTGGGGAGCCATTGGCCTGGATCCAGATGTGACCCTGCATGAGCAAGAGAGGCAAGGAAGGTTGGGTGGGGACATCTCCTGTGCTGATGTACAGAATAAGGAATGTTTGTAAGGCTGTCCGGTAGTTCTGGAACCACAGCTGGTGATAGAGAAGACTCAGGTCTCCAGGGGATGGATCTGCCTTAGTGTCGCTCTACACCTAGGCACGGGCTGGGAGCAGACCCTGAGTGTTGTAGTCTTGGCTCTGGTGCAGCCAGTCAGGCGCCCTGTATTTGTAGGTCTCGGCAGCAAGAAAGAAGTTACTTTAGATGGAATGACCACGGATGGGGGCGCCTCTTGGGGAAGGTGACCTTTAAGCTGAGACCTGAATGATTTAAAGAATTAACCTATGGCGATCTGGGGCTAAGTGGAAAGAGCCCAGAAAGTAAAGTGAGAAAGGTAAGGGCAGGAAATGACTGTTTGATGAGCAGAGCAGTGAGGAGAACTGAGTGAGAGGTGAAAGGTAGTCTGGGGCTGGTGGGGAAGAACTTAAAGCCCAAACTGGGATGTTTGAATATGATTCTGATGAAATGGGAAGCCTCTGAATGACTTTAAGCACCAGGATGATGAAATTGGAGATAAATCTGGGAGTAGGTATTATGGAAAAGGGAGGAAAGTAAACAGAGAGATGGGTTAGGACGCTAGTTAGTACTACTCTAGGCAACAAAAAACTGCTTTTGAATTGCCTCCTTTTTCTCCAAGCCTTGGGGATCCTGAAAATACGTTGGGTGGTCTGCTTATATTTAGGGAATTAACTACAGGTGCTCTGCCTTTTCCACTCCCCGCTCCAGCCCCATGATGTAGAACAGGCTGTCCTTTTGCAAAGTCATCTTCAGAGTTATCCTGGTGGCTCTCGCTCGTCATACAACCCGTTTGCCTCCTCTGCACCCCCTTGGCTTTGAACACTGTGCTGTGTAGGCAGCCTCCTGTTCTGAGGCAGCTTTCACAGACCTCAACCGTCACATCCAAACCAGCTGACGTATAATGATCCCCCAGTCTCATTTCTCATTCTGCATCTTGGGTAAGAAGTTACACTCCCAAGGGCAGAACTGAAGCAGAACACTGGGTAATACGTGGAGGCAACTTTTAGAGAAAACTGGGTGAGTGGAATTTGGCTAAATTTAATTAAATAAAATAAGTTGAATTTAACTGTCCTGTCGTGACAGTTGCTATGCCATCCTCCAGCCCAGAGGCCCAGTGTGTAAGAAAGGTGGAAATACATGCTTAGACCGGGAGCCGGAAGCGCGGGTGGTCCAGACTCGTGCTCCGCCCGGAGCATTCTGGTCTGCCTGGGGCTGGAGAGGTCTTTGATGCTGTTTGGATTGCTTGGTGGGTGGGTTTTCTTGAGCCTTTTGATTATACTTGCAGCAGCCACAGTGAATGCAGAGTAAGTCCTAGCTCTGATGGTTGAGATTTGGAAATAGGCCCCTTGGAATTGGGGATGTCCCCATTTCAGAGAGATGCCAGCTAGAAAAGCGCTACTCTCACAGGTATAAAATTTCACTCCCGTGACAACTTCTCCCCTTCGTCCCGCTATGGATTTCTCTGTTCTGTTGGCAAGTAGGGAGCTCGTGCCGGCCGGGAGAAGTCAGTGTGCACACTTAAAGCTAAGGCCTGATTGCCCTGTCAGTCAGAGTGCTGAGGAACTGGGAACTTCTGAGATTGATGCTTGACAGAATAATTAGAAAAGTGTCACTTTCAGTAACCATTCGAACAGACTCTAAAGGAATGGGCCTAGGCCGGGTCTCTGCTCTCCAAATCGGAGGTTAAATGTTCAGGAAGACAAAACATAGTGTGTCATGGGAGAAAATTGCCTCAAATGCACAGGAACGGATGGCCCTCTAACTCCTAAACAATGACACCCCATTGTTTGGGCATTTGCAGATGGGTTTTCCTGGCCGCCTGCCAACACTAGTGGCTATTTTAATACCTCCCTGAGATTATTTCACAGTGTCAGGTGTTTGTCTCGGAGTGATGTATGCAGACAGCTGGCGAGGCAGCTTTCTCCTTGCCCTTTTCAGAGGGATGACACTTTCTTTCTCTTCATTTCAAGATGGCCCCCACTCCTTGCCTAACCTTAGGGTCCCAGAGCCGGGGTCTTTTCCAAACAGTCCCCATCAGCTTAATCAAGTCAGTATTTTCTGGACCAATAATATTTCAAGTGTAGTGGGATGCTGACATGAGCTTATCAAGAAATGACAGGAAAAAAGTGGCCTATAGGTAAATGAATTGCTTCAAGAAAAGATTAGAAAAAAATTCATGTATGTGTTCTCTTTATTTTATAGGAAAATACAAGTTAGGAAATTAAGCTTTTATAACAAAATATATGGAGATGAGAATTTCTCCCGGGCACTTGGGAGGCTCAGTTGGTTAAGCATCTGCCTTCGACTCAGGTCTTGATCCCAGGGACCTGGGATCAAGTCCCATATCAGGCTCCCTACTCAGTGGGGAGTCTGCTTCTTCCTCTGCCTCTGCTGCTCCCCCTGCTTGTGTTCTCACACTCTCTTTCTCTCTTTCTGGTAAATAAATAAATAAAATCTTTTAAAAAAATAGAGTGAGAGAATTTCTCCTATTTTTACATCCTTTGTGTTACGTGGTTTTCTAAAAAAATAATAGTAATACATAAGTTTTGGAGGGAAAGTAATTCTGTCTGTGTGCCCATCTGTATACATACACAGATATTTTTTTTTAATTTTATTTATTTATTTGACAGAGAGAGATCACAAGTAGGCAGAGAGGCAGGCAGAGAGAGAGGAGGAAGCAGGCTTCCCGCTGAGCAGAGAGCCCGATGCGGGGCTCTATCCCAGGACCCCAAGATCATGACCTGAGCCAAAGGCAGCGGCTTAACCCACTGAGCCACCCAGGCGCCCCTATACACAGATATTTTTAATACTTCTGGATACCAGAGTTTCTTGGGACACATCTGAGAAATGCTGACTTTGGCCATCATGACCCTGTCTTCCTCTAATAAGCATAGCAGTAGTGGTGGCCGCAATGAGGAGTTAACGTTGATGGAATGCATGTGTGTGAAGCAATGTACAGAATACTTTCTATGAGTTAAAGTATCTCTATTTTAAAAATCAGAAAGTTGGGATGCCTGGGTCTTTGTTGTTTGAGTGTCTGCCTTCAGCTCGTGTCAGGATCCCAGCATCCTGCTTATGCTCACACTCTCTCTGACAAATACATAAATAAAATCTTTTAAAACAAAATCAAATTTTTCAGTGCTGCTCAGCCACTTTGTTAAGTAGACAGTTTTAGAGAGGGATTGTGATTTCATTATTCCCCACCTCTGTTTAATTAAAGCAATAAAAGGGCAGAGACCACAGCAGCACACCTTCGAGCTCACCTCTTAGGACTCGCCTTTTGTTCATCTTATCTCAGTTCTTGATCATGAGCTTGAGCTGAGCCCCATTTGCTACAAACTACATTCGAAACTCCTGAGTCAGAGATTCAAAAGCATGTGTCATCTGGCCCCAGAAAACCTTATGTTCTCCTGCTGCTGGCACCGATGTTACCATCTGTACCGAGTACCCTTGTCCCAGAAGGTGCTCCCCCTCCTTCCTGACTTTGTGGACCTGCTTGGAAATCTTCCCAGATGGTGTGAACCGGGGGGTATCCACCAAATCAGTGCTTTCCAACTGGAGATCATGTTGGCTCCCGGGGATGTTTGGCAACATCTGGACACATCATTGTTGATTATGAAGTCGGTGTGCTGCTGGCATTTAGTGGGTAGGGGCCAGGGATGCTGCTGACCATCCTTCAGTGCACAGGACAGGCCCCCATAAGGGTTTTCTGGCCCCAAAATGATAACAGTGCCAAGACTGAGAAATGTTCTACTGGAAGGTCTTTTTTTTTTTTAATCTGACTTCTCCATGCCTGAGACATAGTATATGATGAAAACCATATTGAAGTGAATACACAAACCCCTTCCTCCTCAGAATGCCATCTTTCTTTGTGCTGCTTCTGTTATAGTTATGTGGGAACGTAATTGCATTTCATCTTTTTACTGACCAGAATACCAGAATCACTTCAATATATAATCTCCACTTCAGATTTCAAACAGATTTATGGAGTTGGCAAAAGGAAATGAGAAATGATCCTCCTTCCGGTGCCTTGTTGGTATTCAGAAACCCTGGGTCTTGGTTTGTGTCAGACTTATGTATAGGATGAGCAGTTTGTTAATGATTGCATTTAGTTGTCTTCCTCTTGGTACTTAGAAGAGAAACGTAAAAATGAGTTTTCATAAAAGCTCATTGAAACAGGGAGGTCCCTGCGTCATTGAATACTCAAGCATGCACGTGTAAGGAACAGCTTTCAGCAGGGAAGGTAAGACTCATGACGGTCCTGGGTTGGAGAACGTCCTGGGGACATGGGCAGGATGAATCGGAGTCCAGGTTCCTAGCACAGAGACTTTGGGCAAATTACTGAGCTTTCCCCTCCCAGTCCCACCCATGAATCTGAATGAGGAAAAACCCCAGAGTGTGCTCACCGAAATGTTCACACTGGCTGTATTCGCTCAGATTGGTGGTACACTGGGGGTGATTTTTACTTTCTTCTTTCCTGTATTGTTCGCATTTTCCTTTCCTTTTTCAGACTCACTTAAGCTAGAGAGCCAGAATGAGAAGCTAGATTTTCTAACTCCTTCTCTGGGCCTCATAAGAGCCAGTGGGTGAAATCAATCAATCAATCATTTTTACAAACAAAATCCTGTACCACTGATTCAAATGTGGAGTACATTGTAATTATAATAAACTGAAGCACTCCAGTATTTCAACCTTCGTTTCCTCAACTGTAAAATGGGAGTATTAATGACCCTACCAGGGTGATGATTATTACCAATGTGATTAAGAGGGCTGTGGTGGTATTACACTTCTTTCTCTTTCCAGTGAATTAGAACCTTAGAAGAGTCACTTCCCATCTCTGAAGTCAGTGGCTTCTCTGGGAAATGGAGTTCTTTAAACCCTAGCAAAGTTGATATAAAGATTGGTTAAAATAAACTATTAGAGCACATGATAAAGAGCCTGGTATTCAATGCATGATAGATACTGCTACTAATTTCTGATACCAGCATGAATTATTATTGTCACTTCTGTTGTTACTCTCATCCAATTATTGTGTGAACCAGATAGTACCTTTTAAATGGAAGTTCTTCACATTTAAGATATTATGACCACTGTCATTGTTTTTAGCTATACTTATAACACTGGAAATTATAAGACCTCAATTAGGAATGATTTACACCCAAGATGTTAATTGATACATTAATTGATACTGGGATATCCAGTATAAAATCTGTATTTCTTTTCTAGTAACACAATCTCAACAGAATTCCAGTTCTGTGATATTTCTCAACATCCCTTTCAGCTAGGTGGAGTCATGTGACTGCTTTCTGGTCAGCAAGGGGGTGCCCCAAACTAAGTCGGGGACTTCTGGCTGGGCTGGTTTTAAAAACTTGAAGCAGCTGGGGAGATAGCCTTTTCCTCTTTCCCTGTTCTTTCCTGCTGCCTTTGTAATGGCAGGAGCGTCACCACCTCTGGGACTGAGAGGTGACCTCAGTTTGTAGCCTTCCGTGGTGGAGGAAAAAGTGCAAATGGTTTGAGTCCTTAACTGATACTGACATATAGTCCTGTCCTATGTCCCACTGATCTTCTTTTATTCAAGAGAATAAACACTTGCATGTTCATGTCCCTCTATTTCTTAGCTCTTGACTAATCCAGTCTTACCACTTAGGGCTTTGGCATACTTCTTCCCATTTACCATGGAATATTTCCAATACTTTTGTCCTTTATGGTAAAATTCTCTTCTAGCATAAGAGATAAATAAGTTGACTTGAGCCTGGGTGGCTCAGTGGGTTAAAGCCTCTGCCTTCGGCTCAGGTCATGATCCCGGGGTCCTGGGATCGAGCCCCGCATCAGGCTCTCTGCTCAGCAGGGAACCTGCTTCCCCCTCTCTCTCTGCCTGCCTCTCTGCCTACTTGTGATCTCTGTCTGTCAAATAAATAAATAAAATCTTTAAAAAAAAAAATAAGTTGACTCAAATTTAAACTGGGCCATTGAGCGAGTCAACAAAAAAAAGCCTTCACAGTAAGGGCCAAGACAAGTGTATGTTGTTCCTCGACATGCATTTTAGGCCTATTTCGAAAATGAAATTGTTTTAAAGAAAGGAATGATTGGCATGTGAGGCCTGTCTGCTGCCTGCATTCCATCTGCATAGGGCTCCCAGTCCAGTTGCCTGTCTTGTGGTTGATGTTACCTTAGTGCCAATACAAGTATGTGGTGTGTGCTCTGCTGTTCATATGGGGTTTTTCTAAAGGTGACACCGGAATTACCTTAAAGCCATTGTGATGTTTTCATTCAAACAGATGGTTGTACAGTGAATCGGGTGGGTTTTTCATATGTATTGACTAAAGAGAGGCCATAGTGAGTATGTTTTCAAAGATTGCTTAGTGCTTTTCCCCTCTACTTAAATGGACTCTGTCAAGCAGACCATGTGAGCTTAAGTACAAGAAACAGAGAAAAAGGTAAAAATGTGCTAATATTAACATCCCCCCCCCAAAACACACATACACGAAACAGCTGCCCTTTGAATGGTTCACTGGCCACCAAGATCAGGTGCAGGCTGTTATTAAGGGTTTTGGGATAATTGACCTTCCATGTGAATAAATTAGAATAGATTTGATTTGATTGACCACATAACAATTCAAATCATAAAAAAAAAAGCCTCTTTTTCTTTCTAGGCTATTTTGTATTGGGTCTCAAAGGTGATTAACCATGTGTTTTTCATGTTGGAAGGCTTTCTATACACAAATTAGCAGACTAGGAAGGAGAAGGTAATATTTACATATGCAATTTCTTTTTCAATTAAATGACTTGAAGGACTATATGACAGACTGAGTAGCTTAAAGACATTCTAGAAAGGCAGTGTGTTCTGAGTGTTTTAATATGCATTGACCTTTTCCTTCCAGCCCTCAGTAAGGTTATTCCTGTAATTCTAGTGCCTAGGCACCAGAATTGGTGGGATGTGACATTCTCAGGATGCTTTCTGCACTTCTGACCTTTGTTCAACCAAGGACACATGTGCATGCGTACAGTGTGCCGCTATGAAGACATGCTATGTAAGCAGCAAACATAGAGCTACTACTTTAAGTGGAGCCATGAAATTTCAAAACCAGAAGGGACCTTAGACGCCCGGTGAGTCTGCTCCCTTTACAGGTGAGGAGACACGGCCCGTCAGAGTCTGATCGTAGTCTGTGCTCAGATAGGAAACTGTGCTGCTGGTGTTGCATAACACATAGACCTGTTCTTATACATGGAGGTCCTAGCCCTGTCTCTGCACTTACTGATGAAATTTTTTATTAACGTTAGATAAACAGGAGGAGAATGATAATTCCTAATATGTATGGTTGTTTTGATTGAAATGAAATGAATGTTTATAAACCACTGTTTCAGTTATTATTGCTGTATAAAAACCATCCTAATACTTCGTGGTTTAAAACAATAGCTATTTTGGACATCTGGGTGGTTCAGTTGGCTAAGCGATAACCTTTGGCTTAGTTCATAATCCCGGAGTCCTGGGATCGAGTCCCACATCCCGCTCCCTGCTCATTGGTAGCCTGCTTCTCCCTCTCTTCCCTGCTCCTGCCCTCTCTTACTTTCTCTGTCTCTCTTGCCAACAAAACAAAACAAAAAAACTATTTTTATTCTCTCATAATTCAGCAGTTTGAGCTGCAGTCAGGTGACCCTTTCTTCTACTCTTCTTAGTGTTCACTCTGTGACTGCATTCAGCTGGCAGGTTGATTGGTGTCTCGGTTCAGCTGTGATTGCTGGGGCCCGTGGGCTCTTGCTCATACCACGTTGTTTGAGGGCCTCCCCCTCTTCGTGTGGTCTCTCCACGTGGTCCCTTCTCATAGCCTTTCCAACATTCTCTTCTGCTATAGTCGTAGTTCTAAGAATTGCTTTCATTGTTTTGTTGTTACTGTTTTAAGTAGGCATCAATAGAAAATATTTCACAAAGAAGTTATAAAAGATAAAATAATTTTATTTCTGAATATCTTAGTTTAAATCAAAACCATCACTATCGACAGCTTCTGGGATATCTGCTGTAAAACTACAGCTGGAAACATTTTTTTTTTTCAGTAGGGCCTAGAAGATATGCCCTAGTTCAGCAATTCCCCAGGAAATTCCCCATTCCTCTCATTCAGGCAGCCTGGGTTGGGGATAGAGATTGTACATTTCTAATCACCATGACATTGGGAATTATAAAATTGAAATTATTTAAATGAAAAGGTTATTTCTATATATTCTCGCCACTAAAAGTACTTTACAGTTCCCACATATATCACTTTAGAACATCACATTTTTGGGAATAGCAAGAAATTTCATATGTATAAAATTTTCTAGTAACACAATCTCAACAGAATTCCAGTTCTGTGATATTTCTCAACATCCCGTTCAGCTAGGTGGGGTCATGTGACTGCTTTCTGGCCAGCAAGGGGGTACCCCAAAATAAGACAGGGACTTTTGGTTGGGCTGGTTTAAAAAACTTGAAGCAGCTGGGGAGAGAACATTTTCCTCTTTCCTGTTCTTTCCTTCTGCCTTTGTAATGGCAGGAGCGTCACCACCACTTTTCTCCCACTGTGAGTCCTCACCTGTATTTAGGTGATTTTCATGTTCCTGATCTAGAGAGCTACACTTTGCGAAGTCAGGCTAGCTAACTCCACAACTCAGAGGTCTCAACCAGTAGAGCATCCAAAACTAGATGTCATTAGGAGGCACCATTCTATCAAGAGCGAGTCGCTGGATGGTTTTTTGGAGGTTAGTCAGGAAATGTTTGGATGTAATGAGCCTTCCCTGTCCATGCAAAGGCTCTTTGTCTCTCTAATTCTAAAAGTTAGATATTCACAATTTTAAATTTTGAAACAATACATAAAGGTATAAAGAAGTAAGAAAAAATCACCTGTAGCCACTCATGTCAGCATTAATATTTGGGTATGTATCATCTCTGACTTTTCATTTTAATATATTCTCCCCAAACACTTTCTCCTCTCCGGCAAATATGTGCCTTTGCATTTAAATATTCACAACTGAAAGTCTTCAAGCAAGTTTTAGGTTTAGCTGTTTTGCTTGAGAGAGAAAGATACCATGATCTATTTTTGCTAATATGTTTTAAACGTTGCATTATTTATAGTCTCTCCTTAGAAGCTTGAAATTAAATTTTCTTTCCTTACTGATTTTGATTCTTTCCTGTCTGGCCTTCATTGATTTCACCTCCCTGTGCTTCTAATGAAGCCTGAAATTACCATACTCTTCTTTGAGTTGAGTATGTTTTTCCTGTGCCCTCACATACCATGGGCACTACACCAACCCTGTTCCTATCATCAGTTACATCTCCTCCTACAATCCATATGCAATCCAGTGTTCCAGAAAAAAGCTTTTGAATGAGGGTTTATGCTGGGACTGAGTAGGCAAACACCTTGCTCAGTAACATTTGAGGTGCATTGATTTCCTCTGTTGGGGAACCTATTTTCCTGTGGCTTCTCTGCTATCCCTTCTTTAAGATCTGTCTGTATTGGGGTGCCTGGGTGGCTCAGTGGGTTAAAGCCTCTGCCTTCGGCTCAAGTCATGATTCCAGAGTCCTGGGATCGAGCCCCGCATCGGGCTTTCTGCTCGGCCGAGAGTCTGCTTCCCCCCTTCTCTCTCTGCCTGCCTCTTGGCCTAGTTGTGATCTCTGTCTGTCAAATAAATAAATGAAATCTTTAAAAAAAAAAAAAAAAGATCTGTCTGTATTATGACACTTGCATATAATGGACCCTACATTTTTGACCCAGTGAGTTGTTGGTTGATTGGTAACAGGGCATGAGTTTTATGCTTAGATATCGCAAAGAAGTGACACTGTGGCCAGATGGATACCAGAAATCCCCCATATTTACCAGACTTTTGTTCACATCTCACTGGCCAGAAAGCAGTCACATGAATTCAAGTCGAAAAACATCATAAAATTGACATCCTGTTGAGATTCTGCCATTACAGAAGAAACAGGGTATTACTACTTGGTATTCTAGTAGCTCTGCCATATACCAGTGGGTGTCTTGGCAGTAAATCATCCCTGATTGAAGACTTATTACTTTCAGTAATAGAAGCATAGCTAAAACTAATAACAGTGGTAATAGCCCCTTAAATTTGAAAAGCCCCAGACAAAACAGTGTTGAGTACCACATATGCCAGGGCAGAGGGAGAGATGTATGGTGAGGTCCTAGAATGTTGTGATGATCCAGTGGGATGGGAACACAAGGTAGTGAAATAAAAATGGACAGATCTACCCTTTCAGGTACCCATATTTGAAATCTTTAGTCCTCATCTTCTGCACTTTTTCTGCCACATTCCCTAACAAGACCTCTACCTCATCTGTGTTTTCCTTCACCCTGTACCTGGAACACATTCTAGTGTATTTTGATTAGAGTCATTATCCTAACATTGAGAAGCATAACATTGAAATTGTTCAAGTTGGAAAATTAATTTCTTTATACTCTCCCCACCAAAGTATTTTACATTTTTAATATACATCACCTTAGAGGAATCCATTTTTAGGAGCAGGAAGAAATGAAAAATGTTCTTTTTGCCTCCAATCTGATTCTGGAAAGTAAGCTCCCTTTTTGGTCAGTGGATTTAAACTAGGTTGATTAGGCAGACATGCAAGATGCTTATAATGATTTATGTCCCAAATCCTAAGTGTATATCAAGAACAAAATAGGGCTTGACTGGCAGGAGAATGGACCAAATGACTCCTGCTTACTCAAAACATGAGCCAGAGATTTCTATAGTGTCCTTTTTCTCTTAAATCCACAAAACTCACTTTCAAGTTATCTGCTCTATGTGCCAGGTACCATTCCAAGTGCTAAAGATATGTAAGTGAGTAAGATATTATCTCCTTACTTCACGAGCTCATAATTTGGTATGTTTCTTTTGCTATTTTTATTCAGTTCTAAGCCAAATTCTTTTAAAATCTTGCAAATGAAAATAAAAATTTGCATCTGCTTAAGCCTAAGTTTTTTGTTTAAGTGATATATTATCAATTCTAAGGCTATAGTCAGTCATCCCTGTAAGATCTGATTTTTTTTAAATAAGTTTTGTGTAAGAACAATAGGCAGTAATAGACATGCTTACCATATTTGAACCTAAAAGTGTAACCATGACAACCTTCGGAGTTTGCCAAAGTACATTTCAGCATCCTGGGTGTGTCCAGATCTATTTCTACCATTTGCAGTTAGAATTGTGTTTGAACTGGATACTACCATTTGTAACTGATATACATGTAACCAGTGAACACATACATTTTGGAGAAGCACAGCCTTTTGATGAGGCTAGTGGTTGATAGGAATCCTTTATCAAAGAATATCAAGAGTTTGTCACTACTGAGGATAACAATGTTGAAAGGCTTTTCTTTTCCCCCTGCTTTCTAATTTTTAGCCAGGTGACCAGAAAGATGCGGAGGGAAGCATTGTCACACTCAACATTTTCTTCGCATCATTTCTTTGAAGAAGAAAATGCTCACATAATTCAAGCATTGTAACATTTGAAATCCGGTGTTGCAGTCCTTGCTGATAAGCTGAGAAGTATAACTAAAGAACATAGTGAGGATGAAGGGCAATGCAGAAGAAATATTTGATGGATTTCTAGGCTGTCATCAGTTTAAGGAACTTAAAGGAAAGGGAATAAGAAGGGCTACTGTAGACCTTGATCTCTGCTTCCCTTTGAAAAGGAAGTAATACCAGATGCTTCCTTTAAAACATGTAAGATTACACAGTTGTAAGCTGCTACTGTTTTGGCTAGGAGACTCTTAAACATATCCATGAGATCTGCAAAATTAAAATGGTGTTCATGACGTGTAAACAAAGCTACTAATTGAACTAGAATTCAAAAATGCAGACCAGAATAGAATTTCAGCTACTGAATGACAATTAGATGAATTTATTAGATATTATGTCTAATACACAGGAGTCTTGGGTGGGCTGTAGTAGTCTGTACTTGATAGACACTCAATAAGTATTTGAATGCAGGACGGGAAGAGATGAAAAGAGGGAGGGGGGAATTTAGTAAACTTGGTAAGGGACTTGTGATAATTAATTTAGATGACTAATTGAACATTACCTCTTTTCTACATTAAGAAAGGATTTCATGAACTAATAGAAGAAAAAGTATTTTTTATCTGTTAAGAGAACTAATTCTTGGCAACCCATTAATCAACACAGAAGCACTTATTTACATAAAATCAATGCACTGATTACAGATCAGTCTCATCTTTGTGAAAGTAGGCCAACAGATTTAGAAAATATTCAGACAGTTCTAATTCATGGTCATACTTGAAGTGTGTTTGAAGCTTACAACATTTAAAAATATTATGTTAAGAAATATAAAAAATAAAAATACTATAATTTGTGGTGTTTATCAATGTATACTTTGTTCACTGCCTAAATTCACAGGAAGGAATGGAGATCTCCTACTAGGCAACATAAAGTAGGGAAATGAACTACAGAGGTTCTTGAACTTGTTTATATCAGAAGCACCTGGGGAAGTTTTTGGTTTTTATGGAGGACGGGCTCTCTAGAGATTCTTTTTTTATTCTTGTGGAGTAAGATGGAGCAAAGTATCTTTCCAAAGTTCCAAGATAATTCTAATGAGTTGAGAATAACTGGGCTAGACTAAGAGTCAATTAATCTGGCTTCTAAACCAGACAACTGACTTTTTCCCCCCATGACCTTGAACAGCTCATTTAGTTACAGCTTTTTATCCCTCGGATTCCTCACCCTTTTAGTAACAGAGCTGGAGTATAACAGTAATGTTAAGTATTCAGAAGTTTTATGAGCAGATTGTTAAACTGCTGTTAACCTGGAATTGGCCATGGAGATCTTATTTATACCATGGACATTGGCAAACACTGTAAGTCAGGGCTTACCACAGTCACCCTTCCAGAGAACCAATTTACCACCAGCACACCACAAACTACTCTAGCTTTAAAGTCTTTTGAGACTCTAAGGCTCTATGAATCTATGATCTGTTACTTAAAAAGTAATCTTATATCATAGACATTCTGAGAGATTTAGCCATCATTTACAGTAATTCCATGATGTAATTGTTCCCAGAAATGAAAAGTATAAGGAAAAGAAGGAAAATTTGTATCTATTAGAGTAGACATTCTAATAGAGTATCTTTGTGTTGATTATGTCAAGAACCTGCAGAATTCAAGGATGCCAGAAAGGGGATGCCCACTAGGGAAACATAATAGGAAGGTGCTGATACCTAGCTTAACGTTTTTGAAGTTACTCCCTTATAGATTATTTTGAATCTGCTGGATTTTTGTTTTATCATTCCTTTCTAAGACTGGATGTTAGAAATATTTTCATCTTGGCAACTTAAAGACTTGCTTACCAAAAGATTCAGTATTTCTCTTAGTTTATCAAATAGAAATTTTGACCTTGTAAGTATTGACTCATTTATTTAACTCACTTATTAAAATATTTGAGCAGTTGTCACTGAGGAGGTGACATTTGAGTTGTGTTTCAACAAATGAGTAAGGCTTGGATAAAAGAGGTGTAGGGAATGTATTAAAGCAGCAGATACCACAGATTGCAAAGCATTCAATCATGAAAGGTGTTGGAAGAAACATACGTGAGCTCCATCAAGGCTGCTGGCACACTGAGACAGGGAGTAGAATTGTTCAGTAATAGAATGTGAGAAATTTCTCTCTGCTGCCATTTGCTTACCTATAAACTGAGAGTAAATTGAAGGCCTTCCTCGTAGAACTGTTTTGGGGAACTAGGAGATAAAGGAAGTTCCTAGGACAGTGCCTAGCATACAGTTAGCGCTCAGTAAAAACCAGCTGCTGAAGCAACTGTGAGGCCAAAAGGGTATATTAGGGCCAGTCTGCCCTTGGCCTTGTATCATGCTGGTCGGCAGGCAAAGTCCTAAAAGTAATGGAGACTGCAAATAGTTTGTTCAGTTCAGTTGTGGACTTGTGTGATGGGGGCTAGTTAGAGATTGGGAGGAAAGCTGAAAAAGGGGCTGTATACAGTAACAAGCCTTCCTGGTTAGGTGAAGGAGTTAGGGAATGACTGTCTTATTTTTCAGAACAGGATTTCCAAAATTGTGGGTAGGGACATGTGATTCTTAAGAAAATCGAGGTGGTTAAATAACAGTGTTAAAGCACGATGAATCCTGGGTAGAGAGATGGTTAGAAGACAGGTGATAAAGGAAATGGACCAAATGCCGCTGGTGGTCTCTGCGCAATCAGGGTGTATGTGTTCTCTATGTGACTTTTTTGACCTCTCTGAATGCTTAAATGTGTTCACAGTACTATATTGGAACAAATGAAAATTTTATTCACTCTTTATTTCCCTTTCAGTTATTGGACATTTCAAGAAAGTCTCCTGACTAAACATGGCTCAACACTTTGCTTTGGCTTGGAGCCAGTGGCAGGATGTCTCTAGTTAGAATTTAATAAAAATACTGTAATTTTTCTGTTTCTTTTATTATTTTAATTCATAGTAATTCATACAACTTTTTTAGTGTTGATAGTGATACCATTCCCCTTTCAAGCAATGTATTTAGGTTTTTTTTTTTAATTTTTTTTTAAATTTTATTTTTTATAAACATATAATATATTTTTATC